>NC_085014.1:30356457-30686457 GCF_963854185.1 Sardina pilchardus | reverse complement strand
TTCAACCGTTTAACTTAGAAACTTCATTCTAACTTTGTAACGTAGGTATTCTAATGGATCGGGTTGCTATGATTTTTCAACTTTGTAACTTTTATACTTTTTGAACTAAAAATTAAAAACTATTAAAAATTTCCCCATAGACTTAACATTGGCCTCTATGACATCACAATCAGGTCGTTGAGCAATTAGAATCTTATGCCAGGTGGCCAGCCCCACCTGCAGCAGCCCTCTCTCTCTCAGGCTTTAAGCATACAATCTCTCTGTGAAGACTACATATCCTGTTAACTGTTTCCTCTGTCCACAACTGTTTCAAAATAAAAGTCCTCACTGCAATAATACACTATTAAATCATTTAACCACTGAAACTACTCAACTATTTAACTGTTCAACCATTCCAACTGTCAGTTATCATCAACTATGCCTCCAGTCAACTAAATGAAACCTCCATGTACCTAGCAACCAACATAGCAACCATTTAAATTAAGTGTTTTTGACAGTTTCCATAGCAACCAACATGATAATACTACAGTAACTTCTTTATTCCTGATAGTGGGCACCATGGATACCCTAGCAACTACTGTTTCAAAATAAAAGTCCTCACTAGCAAGTTAGCATTGTTAGCATGGTTAGCATTGTTAACATAGTTAGCATTTTTAGCATAACTGCTAAAAATGATTAGCTAAGTTAGCTAATCAACCTGGTTAGCATTGTTAGCATAGTTAGCATTGTTAGCATTTTTAGCACAACTGCTAAAATGATTAGCTAAGTTAGCTAATCAACGTGGTTAGCATTGTTAACATAGTTAGCAATGTTAGCATAGTTAGCTGATGATTTCTAGCAGTAATGCTAAAAATGCTAAGTTAACTTATCAACCTGGTTAGCATTGTTAACATAGTTAACATTTTAGAATACCTGTTGGAAATTATTAGTTAAGTTAGAACAGGAATGTTTAAGCTTTAAAATGTCTACCTTAACACTATCAACTCTCTTTAAACTATGCAACCACCATGTTTACCCTAGCTACACCTTAGTAGCCATATCTAAATTTTTTTGCATTTTCATGCACTGGTAATTCCTTGGAATTGCATTTCTAGTTATTACAGTGCATGAAAATGCACTGTACTGTTCTTCCTATTCTTCTTATTACAGTGCATGAAAATGCACTGTACTGTTCTTCCTAGGCTTCTTATTATTATAGTGCATGAAAATGCACTATATTGTTCTTCCTAGGTTTCTTATTATTCCAACTTCTTCTAACGCTCGCAATTCAGCTTGAACCGTTTAACGTAGAAACTTGATTCAAACTTTGCTACGTAGGTCTTACTAAGGAGACCTGTGCAATGTATTTTTCAACTTTGTAACTTTTATACTTTTTAAACTATAAATTAAAAACTATTAAAAATTTCCCCATAGACTTAACATTGCTCATTATGACATCACGGCAGCAATTAGAATGTTACGCCAGGTGGCCAGTCCAGGTGCAGCAGCTCTCTCTCTCTCTCTCTCAGGCTCTTGAGACTACATTTTCTGTTCCCTGTATCAACTGTATCAACATAAGTCTTCCTAATTCCATCCAACTTTCTATCCATTCATCTTCTTCAAACCATTCACTCATCCACCCATTCTAAACAATCTGCCTATCAACATCAATTAGACGATCTACATTCAACTTTTAAACAATCTACTCTGTCTCAGGCTCAGGTATCTCTACACTCTGGCTCTCTTAAGACTAGCCAGTTAAATTGATTACACCTGTATCTGTATCCACTACTCTCAGTAGAGAGCTGTGTCTCTCCATTCTACAAGAATATAAGGCACATTCCATCCAACTTTCTATCCATTCATCTTCTTCAGACCATTCACTCATCCACCCATTAAACTGTCTATCAACATCCATTAAACTCTCTGTCTATCAACATTAATTAGACTATCTACATTCAACTTTTAAATTATTTACTCTGTATCAGGCTTTAAGGATACACTCTGGCTCTCTTAAAGGGATATTCCGCCATTTTTGGAAATACGCTCATTTTCCACCTCCCCTCGAGCAAAACAATCGATATTTACCTTGTTCCCGTTCATCCAGCCATTCTGTGAGTCTGGCGATACAACTTTTAGCTTCAGCCTAGCATAGATCATTGAATCGGATTAGACCATTAGCTTCTCGCCTGCTAGCTTCATGTTTAAAAGTGACTAAGATTTCTGGTAATTTTCCCATTTAAAGCATGTCTCCTCTCAAGTTAGAAAGTGCAATAAGACCAACTGAAAATGAAACCTGGCGTTTTTCTAGGCTGATTTGACATGGAACTACACTCTCATCTGGCGTAATAATCAAGGCAACTTGCAAACGTACCATAGGCGCAGTGATATCGTACAAGCATCTGAAAATAGTCCCCATAGACAACAAGCAGTAGTAGTGCCAGTAGTTTGCAAGTTGCCTTGATTATTACGCCAGATGAGAGTGTAGTTCCATGTCAAATCAACCTAGAAAAACGCCAGGTTTCATTTTCAGTTGGTCTTATTGCACTTTCTAACTTGAGAGGAGACATGTTTTAAATGAGAAAATTACCAGAAATCTTAGTCACTTTTAAACATGAAGCTAGCAGGCGAGAAGCTAATGGTCTAATCCGATTCAATGATCTATGCTAGGCTGAAGCTAAAAGTTGTATCGCCAGACTCACAGAATGGCTGGATGAACGGGAACAAGGTAAATATCGATTGTTTTGCTCGAGGGGAGGTGGAAAATGAGCGTATTTCCAAAAATGGCGGAATATCCCTTTAAGACTAGCCAGTTAAATTGATTACACCTGTATCAACTGTCAGTTTCTCTGGCTTTAAGCATACAATCTCTCTGAAGACTACATATCCTGTTAACTGTTTCCTCTGTCCACAACTGTTTCAAAATAAAAGTCCTCACTGCAATAATACACTATTAAATCATTTAACCATTGAAACTACTCAAGTATTTAACTGTTCAACCATTCCAACTGTCAGTTATCATCAACTATGCCTCCAGTCAACTACATGAAACCTCCATGTACCTAGCAACCAACATAGCAACCATTAAAATTAAGCGTTTATGACCGTTTCCATAGCAACCAACATGATTATACTGCAGTAACTTCTTGTTTCCTGATAGTGCCCACCATGGATACCCTAGCAACAAATGTTTCAAAATTAAAGTCCTCACTAGCAAGTTATCTAGTTAGCATGGTTAGCATTGTTAGTATTTTTAGTATAACTGCAAAAAATCATCAACTAAGTTAGCTAATCAACCTGGTTAGCATAGTTAGCAAATCTAGCATTGTTAGCATAGTTAGCATTTTTAGCATTACTGCTAGAAATCATCGGTTAAGTTAGCTAATCAACCTGGTTAGCATTGTTAGTAAAGTTAGCATTGCTAGCATAATTAGCATTTTTAGCACAACTGCTAGAAATCATTAGCTAAGTTAGCTAATCAACATTTTAACATGAATAGAAATCATTAGTTAAGTTAGAACTGGAATGTTTCAGCTTTAAACTGTCTACCTGCACACTATCAACTCTCTGTAAACTACGCAACCACCATGTTTACCCTAGCTACACCTTAGTAACCATATCTACATTATCTATCTTTTTTTGCATTTTCATGCACTGGTAATTCCTTGGAATTGCATTTCTAGTTACAGTGCATGAAAATGCACTGTACTGTTCTTCCTAGGCTTTTTCTTATTACAGTGCATGAAAATGCACTGTACTGTTCTTCCTCGGTCTTCTGCTTCTTCTTATTATTCTTCTTCTAACGCACGCAATTCAGCTTCAACCGCTTAACGTAGAAACTCCATTCAAATTTTGTCGCGTAGGTCTTACTTACGCGATGTGGGCTTTGTATTTTTCAACTTTGTAACTTTTATACTTTTTAAACTATTAGTTAAAAACTATTACAATTTCCCCCATAGACTTAACATTGCTCATTATGACATCACGGCAGCAATTAGAATCTTACGCCAGGTGGCCGGCCACCTGGGCACCAACTGTCAGTTTCTCTGGCTTTAAGCATACAGTCTCTCAGAAGACTACATATCCTGTTAACTGTTTCCTCTGTCCACAACTGTTTCAAAATAAAAGTCCTCACTGCAATAATACACTATTAAATCATTTAACCATTGAAACTACTCAACTATTGAACTGTTCAACCATTCCAACTGTCAGTTATCATCCACTATGCCTCCAGTCAACTACATGAAACCTCCATGTACCTAGCAACCAACATAGCAACCATTAAAATTAAGTGTTCATGACCGTTTCCATAGCAACCAACATGATTATACTGCAGTAACTTCTTGTTTCTTGATAGTGGCCACCATGGATACCCTAGCAACAAATGTTTCAAAATAAAAGTCCTCACTAGCAAGTTAGCATGGTTAGCATAGTTAGCATTTTTAGCATAACTGCAAAAAATCATCAACTAAGTCAGCTAATCAACCTGGTTAGCATTATTAGCAAATTTAGCATTGTTAGCATAGTTAGCATTTTTAGCATTACTGCTAGAAATCATCGGTTAAGTTAGCTAATCAACCTGGTTAGCATTGTTAGTAAAGTTATCATTGCTAGCATAATTAGCATTTTTAGCGTAACTGCTAGAAATCATTACCTAAGTTAGCTAATCAACATTTTAACATGAATAGAAATCACTAGTTAAGTTACAACTGGAATGTTTAATCTTTAAACTGTCTACCTTCACACTATCAACTCTCTGTAAACTATGCAACCACCATGTTTACCCTAGCTACACCTTAGCAACCATATCTACATTATCTATCTATTTTTGCATTTTCATGCACTGGTAATTCCTTGGAATTGCTTTTCTAGTTATAGGTGATATTATTCTTCTAACGCTTTTTGTGTGTTTAATGCGGCTTCAACCGTTTAACGTAGAAACTTCATTCAAACTGCGCTGCGTAGGTCTCACTTAGGTGACTTCAGCTTTGTATTTTTCAACTTTGAAAACTTTATCGTTGAATTTATATTAATTTTTTAAAACATTTTTTCTCCCATAGACTTAACATTGGATTATGACATCATAATAGGGCAATTAGAATCTTATGCCAGGTGGCCAGCCCCACCTGCAGCAGCTCTCTCTCTCTCAGGCTGTAAGCATACAATCTCTCTGAAGACTACACATATCCTGTTAAACTGTTTCCTCTGTCCACAACTGTTTCAAAATAAAAGTCCTCACTGCAATAATACACTATTAAATCATTTAACCATTGAAACTACTCAACTATTTAACTGTTCAACCATTCCAACTGTCAGTTATCATCAACTATGCCTCCAGTCAACTACATGAAACCTCCATGTACCTAGCAACCAACATAGCAACCATTAAAATTAAGCGTTTATGACCGTTTCCATAGCAACCAACATGATTTTACTACAGTAACTTCTTTATTCCTGATAGTGGCCACCATAGATACCCTATCAACAAATGTTTCAAAATAAAAGTCCTCACTACCAAGTTAGCTAGTTAGCATGGTTAGCATTGTTAGCATAGTTAGCATTTTTAGCATAACTGCTAGAAATGGTTAGCTAAGTTAGCTAATCAACCTGGTTAGCATTGTTAGCATAGTTAGCATTGTTAGCATTTTTAGCATAACTGCTAGAAATCATTAGTTCAGTTAGAACTGTAATGTTTAAGCTTTAAACTGTCTACCTTCACACTATCAGCTTTCTTTAAACTATGCAACCACCATGTTTACCCTAGCTACACCTTAGTAACTATATCTACATTATCTACTGTATCTATACATTTTTGCATTTTCATGCACTCGTAATTTCCCTGGAATTACATTCTCTAGTTATTATTCTTCTTCTAACGCAGCCAATTCAGCTTCAACCTCTTAACGTAGAAACACCATTCAAATTTTGTCGCGTAGGTCTTACTTACGCGATGTGGGCTTTGTATTTTTCAACTTTGTAACTTTTATACTTTTTAAACTATTAGTTAAAAACTATTACAATTTCCCCCATAGACTTAACATTGCTCATTATGACATCACGGCAGCAATTAGAATCTTACTCCAGCTGGTCAGCCACCTGGGCACCAACTGTCAGTTTCTCTCAGGCTAGAGCATACAATCTCATACAAGTGCATACAATCTCTCTGAAGACTACATATTCTGTTCCCCTGTATCCTCTGCGCACAACAGTATCAAAATAAGTCCTCCTAATTCCATCCAACTTTATATCCATTCATCTTCTTCAAACCATTCACTCATCCACCCATTCTAAACAGTCTGCCTATCAACATCAATTAGACGCTCTACATTCAACTTTTAAACAATCTACTTTGTCTCAGACTGGCTCTCTTGAGACTAGCCAGTTAAATTGATTACACCTGTATCTGTATCCACTACTCTCAGTAGAGAGCTGTGTCTCTCCATTCTACAAGAATATAAGGCACATTCCATCCAGCTTTCTATCCATTCATCTTCTTCAGACCATTCACTCATCCACCCATTAAACTGTCTATCAACATCTATTAAACAATCTGTCTATCAACATCCATTAAACTCTCTGTCTATCAACATTAATTAGACTATCTACATTCAACTTTTAAATTATTTACTCTGTCTCAGGATTTAAGAGTACACTCTGGCTCTCTTAAGACTAGCCAGTTAAATTGATTACACCTGTGTCAACTACTCTCAGAGAGCTGTATCAGAACAAGAATATAAGGCACATTCCATCCAACCTTCTATCCATTCATCTTCTTCAGACCATTCACTCATCCACCCATTAAACTGTCAATCAATATCTATTAAACAATCTGCCTATCAACATCCATTAAACATTCTGTCTATCAACATTAATTAGACTATATACAACTTTTAAAGTATTTACTGTGGGTCCCTCTCAAGCAGCGTTTATATGTCCTCCCTCACTCCTCGATCCTCAATGATCTACATAAAGAAAGATAGAAGATGGGCTAGACTATCCCATTGTTGCCGCTCCATCATTCTTTATGTAGATCATTAAGACTACAGATCCTGTTTCACTACTTCCTCTGTCCACAACTGTTTCAAAATAAAGGTCCTCACTGCAATAATACACTATTAAATCATTTAACCACTGAAACTACTCAACTATTGAACTGTTCAACCATTCCAACTGTCAGTTATCATCCACTATGCCTCCAGTCAACTACATGAAACCTCCATGTACCTAGCAACCAACATAGCAACCATTAAAATTAAGTGTTTATGACCGTTTCCATAGCAACCAACATGATTATACTGCAGTAACTTTTTGTTTCCTGATAGTGGCCACCATGGATACCCTAGCAACAAATGTTTCAAAATAAAAGTCCTCACTAGCAAGTTAGCTAGTTAGCATGGTTAGCATAGTTAGCATAGTTAGCATTTTTAGCATAACTGCAAAAAATCATCAACTAGGTTAGCTAATCAACCTGGTTAGCATTGTTAGCAAATTTAGCATTGTTAGCATAGTTAGCATTTTTAGCATTACTGCTAGAAATCATCGGTTAAGTTAGCTAATCAACCTGGTTAGCATTGTTAGTAAAGTTAGCATTGCTAGCATAATTAGCATTTTTAGCATAACTGCTAGAAATCATTAGCTAAGTTAGCTAATCAACATTTTAACATGAATAGAAATCATTAGTTAAGTTAGAACTGGAATGTTTAAACTTTAAACTGTCTACCTTCACACTATCAACTCTCGGTAAACTATGCAACCACCATGTTTACCCTAGCTACACCTTAGTAACCATATCTACATTATCTATCTATTTTTGCATTTTCATGCACTGGTAATTCCTTGGAATTGCATTTCTAGTTAAACTTCTTCTTCTAACGCTCGCAATTCAGCTTCAACCGTTTAACGTAGAAACTTCATTCAAACTTTGTTGCGTAGGTCTTGCTTATGCCATATGTGCTTTGTATTTTTCAACTTTGTAACTTTTATACTTTTTAAACTATTAGTTAAAAACTATCACCATTTCCCCCATAGACTTAACATTGCTCATTATGACATCACGGCAGCAATTAGAATGTTACCCCAGCTGGTCAGCCACCTGGGCACCAACTGTCAGTTTCTCTCAGGCTCCTCTCTGAAGACTACATATTCTGTTCCCCTGTATCCTCTGTGCACAACAGTATCAAAATAAGTCCTCCTAATTCCATCCAACTTTATATCCATTCATCTTCTTCAAACCATTCACTCATCCACCCATTCTAAACAGTCTGCCTATCAACAACATCAATTAGACGCTCTACATTGAACTTTTAAACAATCTACTCTGTCTCAGGCTGGCTCTCTTAAGACTAGCCAGTTAAATTGATTACACCTGTATCTGTATCCACTACTCTCAGTAGAGAGCTGTGTCTCTCCATTCTACAAGAATATAAGGCACATTCCATCCAACATTCTATCCATTCATCTTCTTCAGACCATTCACTCATCCACCCATTAAACTGTCTATCAACATCTATTAAACAATCTGTCTATCAACATCCATTAAACTCTCTGTCTATCAACATTAATTAGACTATCTACATTCAACTTTTAAATTATTTACTCTGTCTCAGGCTTTAAGAGTACTCTGGCTATCTTAAGACTAGCCAGTTAAATTGATTACACCTGTGTCAACTACTCTCAGAGAGCTGTATCAGTGTCTCTCTTAACAAGAATATAAGGCACATTCCATCCAACCTTCTATCCATTCATCTTCTTCAGACCATTCACTCATCCACCCATTAAACTGTCAATCAATATAAAACAATCTGCCTATCAACATCCATTAAACATTCTATCTATCAACATTAATTAGACTATCTACATACAACTTTTAAAGTATTTACTGTGGGTCCCTCTCAAGCAGCGTTTATATGTCCTCCCTCGCTCCTCGATCCTCAATGATCTACATAAAGAAAGATAGAAGAAGGGCTAGACTATCCCATTGTTGCCGCTCCATCATTCTTTATGTAGATCAGTGAGGAGCGAGAGAGGACGCGTAAACGCTATGAGAGGCACCTTCTGTCTCAGGCTTTAAGCATACAATCTCATTAAGACTACAGATCCTGTTTCACTACTTCCTCTGTCCACAACTGTTTCAAAATAAAGGTCCTCACTGCAATAATACACTATTAAATCATTTAACCATTGAAACTACTCAACTATTGAACTGTTCAACCATTCCAACTGTCAGTTATCATCCACTATGCCTCCAGTCAACTACATGAAACCTCCATGTACCTAGCAACCAACATAGCAACCATTACAATTAAGCGTTTATGACCGTTTCCATAGCAACCAACATGAATATACTGCAGTAACTTCTTGTTTCCTGATAGTGGCCACCATGGATACCCTAGCAACAAATGTTTCAAAATAAAAGTCCTCACTAGCAAGTTAGCTAGTTAGCATAGTTAGCATTGTTAACATAGTTAGCATTTTTAGCATAACTGCTAGAAATCATCGGTTACGTTAGCTAATCAACCTGGTTAGCATTGTTAGTAAAGTTAGCATTGCTAGCATAATAAGCATTTTTAGCGTAACTGCTAGAAATCATTAGCTAAGTTAGCTAATCAACATTTTAACATGAATAGAAATCATTAGTTAAGTTAGAACTGGAATGTTTCATCTTTAAACTGTCTACCTTCACACTATCAACTCTCTGTAAACTATGCAACCACCATGTTTACCCTAGCTACACCTTAGTAACCATATCTACATTATCTATCTATTTTTGCATTTTCATGCACTGGTAATTCCTTGGAATTGCATTTCTAGTTATTAAACTTCTTCTTCTAACGCTCGCAATTCAGCTTCAACCGTTTAACGTAGAAACTTCATTCAAACTTTGTTGCGTAGGTCTTTCTTATGCCATATGTGCTTTGTATTTTTCAACTTTGTAACTTTTATACTTTTTAAACTATTAGTTTAAAACTATTACCATTTCCCCCATAGACTTAACATTGCTCATTATGACATCACGGCAGCAATTAGAATGTTACGCCAGGTGGCCAGTCCAGGTGCAGCAGCTCTCTCTCTCTCTCTCAGGCTTAAATTGATTACACCTGTATCAACTGTCAGTTTCTCTGGCTTTAAGCATACAATCTCTCTGAAGACTACACATATCCTGTTAAACTGTTTCCTCTGTCCACAACTGTTTCAAAATAAAAGTCCTCACTGCAATACACTATTAAATCATTTAACCATTGAAACTACTCAACTATTGAACTGTTCAACCATTCCAACTGTCAGTTATCATCCACTATGCCTCCAGTCAACTACATGAAACCTCCATGTACCTAGCAACCAACATAGCAACCATTAAAATTAAGTGTTTATGAACGTTTCCATAGCAACCAACATGATTATACTGCAGTAATTTCTTGTTTCCTGATAGTGGCCACCATGGATACCCTAGCAGCAAATGTTTCAAAATAAAAGTCCTCACTAGCAAGTTAGCATGGTTAGCATAGTTAGCATTGTTAGCATAGTTAGCATTTTTAGCATAACTGCAAAAAATCATCAACTAAGTTAGCTAATCAACCTGGTTAGCATTGTTAGCAAATTTAGCATTGTTAGCATAGTTAGCATTTTTAGCATTACTGCTAGAAATCATCGGTTAAGTTAGCTAATCAACCTGGTTAGCATTGTTAGTAAAGTTAGCATTGCTAGCATAATTAGCATTTTTAGCATAAGTGCTAGAAATCATTAGCTAAGTTAGCTAATCAACATTTTAACATGAATAGAAATCATTAGTTAAGTTAGAACTGGAATGTTTCATCTTTAAACTGTCTACCTTCACACTATCAACTCTCTGTAAACTATGCAACCACCATGTTTACCCAAGCTACACCTTAGTGACCATATCTACATTATGTATCTATTTTTGCATTTTCATGCACTGGTAATTCCTTGGAATTGCATTTCTAGTTATTATAGTGCATGAAAATGCACTATATTGTTCTTCCTAGGTTTCTTATTATTATTCCACTTCTTCTTCTAACGCTCGCAATTCAGCTTGAACCGTTTAACGTAGAAACTTGATTCAAACTTTGCTACGTAGGTCTTACTAAGGAGACCTGTGCAATATATTTTTCAACTTTGTAACTTTTATACTTTTTAAACTGTAAATTAAAAACTATTAAACATTTCCCCATAGACTTAACATTGCTCATTATGACATCACGGCAGCAATTAGAATGTTACGCCAGGTGGCCAGTCCAGGTGCAGCAGCTCTCTCTCTCTCTCTCAGGCTACATACACTGGCTCTCTTAAGACTAGCCAGTTAAATTGATTACACCTGTATCTGTATCCACTACTCTCAGTAGAGAGCTGTGTCTCTCCAGTCTACAAGAATATAAGGCACATTCCATCCAACTTTCTATCCATTCATCTTCTTCAGACCATTCACTCATCCACCCATTAAACTGTCTATCAACATCTATTAAACAATCTGCCTATTAACATCCATTAAACTCTCTGTCTATCAACATTAATTAGACTATCTACATTCAACTTTTAAATGATTTACTCTGTCTCAGGCTTTAAGCACACTCTCTCTTAAGACTAGCCAGTTAAATTGATTACACCTGTATCAACTACTCTCAGAGAGCTGTATCAGTGTCTCTCTTAACAAGAATATAAGGCACATTCCATCCAACCTTCTATCCATTCATCTTCTTCAGACCATTCACTCATCCACCCATTAAACTGTCAATCAATATCTATTAAACAATCTGCCTATCAACATCCATTAAACATTCTGTCTATCAACATTAATTAGACTATCTACATACAACTTTCAAAGTATTTACTGTGGGTGCCTCTCAAGCAGCGTTTATATGTCCTCCCTCGCTCCTCGATCCTCGATCTACATAAAGAAAGATAGAAGAAGGGCTAGACTATCCCATTGTTGCCGCTCCATCATTCTTTATGTAGATCAGTGAGGATCGAGGAGCGAGAGAGGACGCGTAAACGCTATATGAGAGGCACCTTCTGTCTCACGCTTTAAGCATACAATCTCATTTAGGGTGCGTTTCATGCAGCGTTTATACGTCCTCCCTCGCTCCTCGATGCCTCGATCCTCACTGATCTACATAAAGAATGATGGGGGGGGAACAATGGGATAGTCTATCCAGTGTTAGTTATAGATCAGTGGGAACGCCCCTCGAGGATCGAGCATCGAGGATCGAGGAGGCATAATGAGAGGCACCCTTAGACTACAGATTCTGTTTCACTACTTCCTCTGTCCACAACTGTTTCAAAATAAAGGTCCTCACTGCAATAATACACTATTAAATCATTTAACCATTGTAACTACTCAACTATTTAACTGTTCAACCATTCCAACTGTCAGTTATCAACTATGCCTCCAGTCAACTACACGAAACCTCCATGTACCTAGCAATCAACATACCAACTATTAAAATTAAGCGTTTATGACCGTTTCCATAGCAACCAACATGATTATGCTGCAGTAACTTCTTGCTTCCTGATAGTGGCCACCATGGATACCCTAGCAACAAATGTTTCAAAATAAAAGTCCTCACTAGCAAGTTAGCTAGTTAGCATGGTTAGCATTGTTAACATTGTTAGCATAGTTAGCATCTTTAGCATAACTGCAAAAAACATCTAACTAAGTTAGCTAATCAACCTGGTTAGCATTGTTAGCAATTTTAGCATTGTTAGCATAGTTAGCATTTTTAACATTATTGCTAGAAATCATCAGTTAAGTTAGCTAATCAACCTGGTTAGCATTGTTAGTTTAAGTTAGCATTGTTACCATAGTTAGCATTGCTAGCATAGTTAGCATTTTTAGCATAACTGCTAGAAATCATTAGCTAAGTTAGCTAATCAACCTGGTTAACACTGTGAGCATAGTTAGCATAGTTAACCTTTTTACCATTACTGCATGAAATCAGTAGCTAAGTTAACCAATCAACCTGGTTATCATTGTTACCATAGTTAACATTTTAACATGAATAGAAATCAGCAAATCAAAATGTTTCAGCTTTAAACTGTCTACCTTCACACTATCAACTCTCTGTAAACTATGCAACCACCATATTTACCCTAGCTACACCTTAGTAACCATATCTACATTATCTATCTATTTTTGCATTTCATGCACTGGTAATTCCCTGGAATTGCATTTCTAGTTACAGTGCATGAAAATGCACTGTACTGTTCTTCCTATTCTTCTTATTATTATTATTACAGTGCATGAAAATGCACTGTACTGTTCTTCCTCGGTCTTCTTCTTCTTCTTATTACAGTGCATGAAAATGCACTGTACTGTTCTTCCTAGGCTTCTTATTATTACAGTGCATGAAAATGCACTGTACTGTTCTTCCTAGGCTTCAACTTCTTATTATTACAGTGCATGAAAATGCACTGTACTGTTCTTCCTAGTCTTCAACTTCTTCATCTTCTTCTTATTATTCTTCTTCTAACGCACGCAATTCAGCTTGAACCGTTTAACGTAGAAACTTCATTCAAACTGTGTTACGTAGATCTTACTTACGCGATGTGGGCAATGTATATATCAACTTTGTAACTTTTATACTTTTTAAACTATTAGTTAAAAACTATTACAATTTCCCCCATAGACTTAACATTGCTCTTTATGACATCACGGCAGCAATTAGAATCTTACGCCAGGTGGCCGGCCACCTGGGCACCAACTGTCATTTTCTCAGGCTTTAAGCATACAATCTCTCTGAAGACTACATATCCTGTAAACTGTTTCCTCTGTCCACAACTGTTTCAAAATAAAAGTCCTCACTGTAATAATACACTATTAAATCATTTAACCATTGAAACTACTCAACTATTTAACTGTTCAACCATTCCAACTGTCAGTTATCATCAACTATGCCTCCAGTCAACTACATGAAACCTCCATGTACCTAGCAACCAACATAGCAACCATTAAAATTAAGCGTTTATGACTGTTTCCATAGCAACCAACAAGATTATACTGCAGTAACTTCTTCATTCCTGATAGTGGCCACCATGGATACCCTATCAACAAATGTTTCAAAATAAAAGTCCTCACTAGCAAGTTAGCTAGTTAGCATGTTAGCATAGTTAGCATTTTTAACTTTACTGCTAGAAATCATCAACTAAGTTAGCTTATCAACCTGGTTAGCATTATTAGCAAATTTAGCATTGTTAGCATAGTTAGCATTTTTAGCATTACTGCTAGAAATCATCCGTTAAGTTAGCTAATCAACCTGGTTAGCATTGTTAGTAAAGTTATCATTGCTAGCATAATTAGCATTTTTAGCGTAACTGCTAGAAATCATTACCTAAGTTAGCTAATCAACATTTTAACATGAATAGAAATCATTAGTTAAGTTAGAGCTGGAATGTTTCATCTTTAAACTGTCTACCTTCACACTATCAACTCTCTGTAAACTATGCAACCACCATGTTTACCCTAGCTACACCTTAGCAACCATATCTACATTATCTATCTATTTTTGCATTTTCATGCACTGGTAATTCCTTGGAATTGCATTTCTAGTTCTTCTTCTAACGCACGCAATTCAGCTTCAACCGCTTAACGTAGAAACTCCATTCAAACTATGTCGCGTAGGTCTTACTTACGCGATGTGTGCTTTGTATTTTTCAACTTTGTAACTTTTATACTTTTTAAACTATTAGTTAAAAACTATTACAATTTCCCCCATAGACTTAACATTGCTCATTATGACATCACGGCAGCAATTAGAATGTTACCCCAGGTGGCCGGCCACCTGGGCACCAACTGTCAGTTTCTCTCAGGCTCCTCTCTGAAGGCTACATATTCTGTTCCCCTGTATCCTCTGCGCACAGCAGTATCAAAATAAGTCCTCCTAATTCCATCCAACTTTATATCCATTTATCTTCTTCAAACCATTCACTCATCCACCCATTCTAAACAGTCTGCCTATCAACAACATCAATTAGACGCTCTACATTGAACTTTTAAACAATCTACTCTGTCTCAGGCTGGCTCTCTTAAGACTAGCCAGTTAAATTGATTACACCTGTATCTGTATCCACTACTCTCAGTAGAGAGCTGTGTCTCTCCATTCTACAAGAATATAAGGCACATTCCATCCAACATTCTATCCATTCATCTTCTTCAGACCATTCACTCATCCACCCATTAAACTGTCTATCAACATATATTAAACAATCTGTCTATCAACATCCATTAAACTCTCTGTCTATCAACATTAATTAGACTACCTACATTCAACTTTTAAATTATTTACTCTGTCTCAGGCTTTAAGAGTAGGCTACTCTGGCTCTCTTAAGACTAGCCAGTTAAATTGATTAAACCTGTGTCAACTACTCTCAGAGAGCTGTATCAGTGTCTCTCTTAACAAGAATATAAGGCACATTCCATCCAACCTTCTATCCATTCATCTTCTTCAGACCATTCACTCATCCACCCATTAAACTGTCAATCAATATCTATTAAACAATCTGCCTATCAACATCCATTAAACATTCTATCTATCAACATTAATTAGACTATCTACATACAACTTTTAAAGTATTTACTGTGGGTCCCTCTCAAGCAGCGTTTATATGTCCTCCCTCGCTCCTCGATCCTCAATGATCTACATAAAGAAAGATAGAAGAAGGGCTAGACTATCCCATTGTTGCCGCTCCATCATTCTTTATGTAGATCAGTGAGGAGCAAGAGAGGACGCGTAAACGCTATGGGAGGCACCTTCTGTCTCAGGCTTTAAGCATACAATCTCATTAAGACTACAGATCCTGTTTCACTACTTCCTCTGTCCACAACTGTTTCAAAATAAAGGTCCTCACTGCAATAATACACTATTAAATCATTTAACCATTGAAACTACTCAACTATTGAACTGTTCAACCATTCCAACTGTCAGTTATCATCCACTATGCCTCCAGTCAACTACATGAAACCTCCATGTACCTAGCAACCAACATAGCAACCATTAAAATTAAGTGTTTATGACCATTTCCATAGCAACCAACATGATTATACTGCAGTAACTTCTTGTTTCCTGATAGTGGCCACCATGGATACCCTAGCAACAAATGTTTCAAAATAAAAGTCCTCACTAGCAAGTTAGCTAGTTAGCATGGTTAGCATAGTTAGCATTGTTAGCATAGTTAGCATTTTAAGCATAACTGCAAAAAATCATCAACTAAGTTAGCTAATCAACCTGGTTACCATTGTTAGCAAATTTAGCATTGTTAGCATAGTTAGCATTTTTAGCATTACTGCTAGAAATCATCGGTTAAGTTAGCTAATCAACCTGGTTAGCATTGTTAGTAAAGTTAGCATTGCTAGCATAATAAGCATTTTTAGCGTAACTGCTAGAAATCATTAGCTAAGTTAGCTAATCAACATTTTAACATGAATAGAAATCATTAGTTAAGTTAGAACTGGAACGTTTCATCTTTAAACTGTCTACCTTCACACTATCAACTCTCTGTAAACTATGCAACCACCATGTTTACCCTAGCTACACCTTAGTAACCATATCTACATTATCTATCTATTTTTGCATTTTCATGCACTGGTAATTCCTTGGAATTGCATTTCTAGTTAAACTTCTTCTTCTAACGCTCGCAATTCAGCTTCAACCGTTTAACGTAGAAACTTCATTCAAACTTTGTTGCGTAGGTCTTGCTTATGCCATATGTGCTTTGTATTTTTCAACTTTGTAACTTTTATACTTTTTAAACTATTAGTTAAAAACTATCACCATTTCCCCCATAGACTTAACATTGCTCATTATGACATCACGGCAGCAATTAGAATGTTACCCCAGCTGGTCAGCCACCTGGGCACCAACTGTCAGTTTCTCTCAGGCTCCTCTCTGAAGACTACATATTCTGTTCCCCTGTATCCTCTGTGCACAACAGTATCAAAATAAGTCCTCCTAATTCCATCCAACTTTATATCCATTCATCTTCTTCAAACCATTCACTCATCCACCCATTCTAAACAGTCTGCCTATCAACAACATCAATTAGACGCTCTACATTGAACTTTTAAACAATCTACTCTGTCTCAGGCTGGCTCTCTTAAGACTAGCCAGTTAAATTGATTACACCTGTATCTGTATCCACTACTCTCAGTAGAGAGCTGTGTCTCTCCATTCTACAAGAATATAAGGCACATTCCATCCAACATTCTATCCATTCATCTTCTTCAGACCATTCACTCATCCACCCATTAAACTGTCTATCAACATCTATTAAACAATCTGTCTATCAACATCCATTAAACTCTCTGTCTATCAACATTAATTAGACTATCTACATTCAACTTTTAAATTATTTACTCTGTCTCTCTGGCTCTCTTAAGACTAGCCAGTTAAATTGATTACACCTGTATCAACTACTCTCACAGAGCTGTATCAGTGTCTCTCTTAACAAGAATATAAGGCACATTCCATCCAACCTTCTATCCATTCATCTTCTTCAGACCATTCACTCATCCACCCATTAAACTGTCAATCAATATCTATTAAACAATCTGCCTATCAACATCCATTAAACATTCTGTCTATCAACATTAATTAGACTATCTACATACAACTTTTAAAGTATTTACTGTGGGTGCCTCTCAAGCAGCGTTTATATGTCCTCCCTCGCTCCTCGCTCCTCACTGATCTACATAAAGAAAGATAGAAGAAGGGCTAGACTATCCCATTGTTGCCGCTCCATCATTCTTTATGTAGATCAGTGAGGATCGAGGAGCGAGAGAAGACACGTAAACGCTATATGAGAGGCACCTTATGTCTAAGACTTTAAGCATACAATCTCATTAAGACTACAGATCCTGTTTCACTACTTCCTCTGTCCACAACTGTTTCAAAATAAAAGTCCTCACTGCAATAATACACTATTAAATCATTTAACCACTGAAACTACTCAACTATTTAACTCTTCAACCATTCCAACTGTCAGTTATCATCAACTATGCCTCCAGTCAACTAAATGAAACCTCCATGTACCTAGCAACCAACATAGCAACCATTAAAATTAAGCGTTTTTGACAGTTTCCATAGCAACCAACATGATTATACTACAGTAACTTCTTTATTCCTGATAGTGGGCACCATGGATACCCTAGCAACTACTGTTTCAAAATAAAAGTCCTCACTAGCAAGTTAGCATTGTTAGCATGGTTAGCATAGTTAGCATTGTTAGCATAACTGCTAAAAACGATTAGCTAAGTTAGCTAATCAACCTGGTTAGCATTGTTAGCATAGTTAACATTGTTAGCATAGTTAGCATTTTTAACACAACTGCTAAAATGATTAGCTAAGTTAGCTAATCAATGTGGTTAGCATTGTTAACATAGTTAGCAATGTTAGCATAGTTAGCATTTTTAACATTAATGCTAGAAATCATCAGCTAAGTTAACTTATCAACCTGGTTAGCATTGTTAGCATAGTTAACATTTTAGATTACCTGTTAGAAAGTATTAGTTAAGTTAGAACAGGAATGTTTAAGCTTTAAAATGTCTACCTTAACACTATCAACTCTCTTTAAACTATGAAACCACCATGTTTACCCTAACTACACCTTAGTAGCCATATCTACATTTTTTTGCATTTTCATGCACTGGTAATTCCTTGGAATTGCATTTCTAGTTATTATTATTCTTCTTCTAACGCACGCAATTCAGCTTCAACCGTTTAACGTAGAAACTTCATTCAAACGTTGTTGCGTAGGTCTTGCTTATGCCATGCCTGCTTTGTATTTTTCAACTTTGTAACTTTTATACTTTTTAAACTATTAGTTAAAAACTATTACAATTCCCCCCATAGACTTAACATTGCTCATTATGACATCACGGCAGCAATTAGAATCTTAGGCCAGGTGGCCGGCCACCTGGGCACCAACTGTCAGTTTCTCTGGCTTTAAGCATACAGTCTCTCAGAAGACTACATATCCTGTTAACTGTTTCCTCTGTCCACAACTGTTTCAAAATAAAAGTCCTCACTGCAATAATACACTATTAAATCATTTAACCATTGAAACTACTCAACTATTGAACTGTTCAACCATTCCAACTGTCAGTTATCATCCACTATGCCTCCAGTCAACTACATGAAACCTCCATGTACCTAGCAACCAACATAGCAACCATTAAAATTAAGCGTTTATGACCGTTTCCATAGCAACCAACATGATTATACTGCAGTAACTTCTTGTTTCCTGATAGTGGCCACCATGGATACCCTAGCAACAAATGTTTCAAAATAAAAGTCCTCACTAGCAAGTTAGCTAGTTAGCATGGTTAGCATAGCTAGCATTGTTAGCATAGTTAGCATTTTTAGCATAACTGCAAAAAATCATCAACTAAGTTAGCTAATCAACCTGGTTAGCATTGTTAGCAAATTTAGCATTGTTAGCATAGTTAGCATTTTTAGCATTGCTGCTAGAAATCATTGGTTAAGTTAGCTAATCAACCTGGTTAGCATTGTTAGTAAAGTTAGCATTGCTAGCATAATTAGCATTTTTAGCATAACTGCTAGAAATCATTAGCTAAGTTAGCTAATCAACATTTTAACATGAATAGAAATCATTAGTTAAGTTAGAACTGGAATGTTTCATCTTTAAACAGTCTACCTTCACACTATCAACTCTCTGTAAACTATGCAACCACCATGTTTACCCTAGCTACACCTTAGTAACCATATCTACATTATCTATCTTTTTCTGCATTTTCATGCACTGGTAATTCCTTGGAATTGCATTTCTAGTTAAACTTCTTCTTCTAACGCTCGCAATTCAGCTTCAACCGTTTACAGTAGAAACTTCATTCAAACTTTGTTGCGTAGGTCTTGCTTATGCCATATGTGCTTTGTATTTTTCCACTTTGTAACTTTTATACTTTTTAAACTATTAGTTAAAAACTATCACCATTTCCCCCATAGACTTAACATTGCTCATTATGACATCACGGCAGCAATTAGAATGTTACCCCAGCTGGTCAGCCACCTGGGCACCAACTGTCAGTTTCTCTCAGGCTCCTCTCTGAAGACTACATATTCTGTTCCCCTGTATCCTCTGCGCACAACAGTATCAAAATAAGTCCTCCTAATTCCATCCAACTTTATATCCATTCATCTTCTTCAAACCATTCACTCATCCACCCATTCTAAACAGTCTGCCCATCAACAACATCAATTAGACGCTCTACATTGAACTTTTAAACAATCTACTCTGTCTCAGGCTGGCTCTCTTAAGACTAGCCAGTTAAATTGATTACACCTGTATCTGTATCCACTACTCTCAGTAGAGAGCTGTGTCTCTCCATTCTACAAGAATATAAGGCACATTCCATCCAACATTCTATCCATTCATCTTCTTCAGACCATTCACTCATCCACCCATTAAACTGTCTATCAACATCTATTAAACAATCTGTCTATCAACATCCATTAAACTCTCTGTCTATCAACATTAATTAGACTATCTACATTCAACTTTTAAATTATTTACTCTGTCTCAGGCTTTAAGATATTCTGGCTCTCTTAAGACTAGCCAGTTAAATTGATTACACCTGTGTCAACTACTCTCAGAGAGCTGTATCAGTGTCTCTCTTAACAAGAATATAAGGCACATTCCATCCAACCTTCTATCCATTCATCTTCTTCAGACCATTCACTCATCCACCCATTAAACTGTCAATCAATATCTATTAAACAATCTGCCTATCAACATCCATTAAACATTCTATCTATCAACATTAATTAGACTATCTACATACAACTTTTAAAGTATTTACTGTGGGTCCCTCTCAAGCAGCGTTTATATGTCCTCCCTCGCTCCTCGATCCTCAATGATCTACATAAAGAAAGATAGAAGAAGGGCCGCTAGACTATCCCATTGTTGCCGCTCCATCATTCTTCATGTAGATCAGTGAGGAGCGAGAGAGGACGCATAAACGCTTTGAGAGGCACCTTCTGTCTCAGGCTTTAAGCATACAATCTCATTAAGACTACAGATCCTGTTTCACTACTTCCTCTGTCCACAACTGTTTCAAAATAAAGGTCCTCACTGCAATAATACACTATTAAATCATTTAACCATTGAAACTACTCAACTATTGAACTGTTCAACCATTCCAACTGTCAGTTATCATCCACTATGCCTCCAGTCAACTACATGAAACCTCCATGTACCTAGCAACCAACATAGCAACCATTAAAATTAAGTTGACTGTTTCCATAGCAACCAACATGATTATACTGCAGTAACTTCTTGTTTCCTGATAGTGGCCACCATGGATACCCTAGCAACAAATGTTTCAAAATAAAAGTCCTCACTAGCAAGTTAGCTAGTTAGCATGGTAAGCATAGTTAGCATTGTTAGCATAGTTAGCATTTTTAACATAACTGCAAAAAATCATCAACTAAGTTAGCTAATCAACCTGGTTAGCATTGTTAGCAAATTTAGCATTGTTAACATAGTTAGCATTTTTAGCATTACTGCTAGAAATCATCGGTTAAGTTAGCTAATCAACCTGGTTAGCAGTGTTAGTAAAGTTAGCATTGCTAGCATAATTAGCATTTTTAGCATAACTGCTAGAAATCATTAGCTAAGTTAGCTAATCAACATTTTAACATGAATAGAAATCATTAGTTAAGTTAGAACTGGAATGTTTCATCTTTAAACTGTCTACCTTCACACTATCAACTCTCTGTAAACTATGCAACCACCATGTTTACCCTAGCTACACCTTAGTAACCATATCTACATTATCTATCTATTTTTGCATTTTCATGCACTGGTAATTCCTTGGAATTGCATTTCTAGTTAAACTTCTTCTTCTAACGCTCGCAATTCAGCTTCAACCGTTTAACGTAGAAACTTCATTCAAACGTTGTTGCGTAGGTCTTGCTTATGCCATGTGTGCTTTGTATTTTTCAACTTTGTAACTTTTATACTTTTTGAACTATTAAATAAAAACTATTAACAATTCCCCCATAGACTTAACATTGCTCATTATGACATCACGGCAGCAATTACAATGTTACCCCAGCTGGTCAGCCACCTGGGCACCAACTGTCAGTTTCTCTCAGGCAAGCATACAATCTCTCTGAAGACTAGCCTACATATTCTGTTCCCCTGTATCCTCTGCGCACAACAGTGTCAAAATAAGTCCTCCTAATTCCATCCAACTTTATATCCATTTATCTTCTTCAAACCATTCACTCATTCACCCATTCTAAACAGTCTGCCTATCAACATCAATTAGACGCTCTACATTCAACTTTTAAACAATCTACTCTGTCTCAGGCTGGCTCTCTTAAGACTAGCCAGTTAAATTGATTACACCTGTATCTGTATCCACTACTCTCAGTAGAGAGCTGTGTCTCTCCATTCTACAAGAATATAAGGCACATTCCATCCAACATTCTATCCATTCATCTTCTTCAGACCATTCACTCATCCACCCATTAAACTGTCTATCAACATCTATTAAACAATCTGTCTATCAACATCCATTAAACTCTCTGTCTATCAACATTAATTAGACTACCTACATTCAACTTTTAAATTATTTACTCTGTCTCAGGCTTTAAGAGTAGGCTACTCTGGCTCTCTTAAGACTAGCCAGTTAAATTGATTACACCTGCGTCAACTACTCTCAGAGAGCTGTATCAGTGTCTCTCTTAACAAGAATATAAGGCACATTCCATCCAACCTTCTATCCATTCATCTTCTTCAGACCATTCACTCATCCCCCCATTAAACTGTCAATCAATATCTATTAAACAATCTGCCTATCAACATCCATTAAACATTCTATCTATCAACATTAATTAGACTATCTACATACAACTTTTAAAGTATTTACTGTGGGTCCCTCTCAAACAGCGTTTATATGTCCTCCCTCGCTCCTCGATCCTCAATGATCTACATAAAGAAAGATAGAAGAAGGGCTAGACTATCCCATTGTTGCCGCTCCATCATTCTTTATGTAGATCAGTGAGGAGCGAGAGAGGACGCGTAAACGCTATGAGAGGCACCTTCTGTCTCAGGCTTTAAGCATACAATCTCATTAAGACTACAGATCCTGTTTCACTACTTCCTCTGTCCACAACTGTTTCAAAATAAAGGTCCTCACTGCAATAATACACTATTAAATCATTTAACCATTGAAACTACTCAACTATTTAACTGTTCAACCATTCCAACTGTCAGTTATCATCCACTATGCCTCCAGTCAACTACATGAAACCTCCATGTACCTAGCAACCAACATAGCAACCATTAAAATTAAGTGTTTATGACCGTTTCTATAGCAACCAACATGATTATACTGCAGTAACTTCTTGTTTCCTGATAGTGGCCACCATGGATACCCTAGCAACAAATGTTTCAAAATAAAAGTCCTCACTAGCAAGTTAGCTAGTTAGCATGGTTAGCATAGTTAGCATTTTTAGCATAACTGCAAAAAATCATCAACTAAGTT
The DNA here is from genome assembly GCF_963854185.1 of Sardina pilchardus. Lineage (NCBI taxonomy): Eukaryota > Metazoa > Chordata > Actinopteri > Clupeiformes > Clupeidae > Sardina > Sardina pilchardus. The sequence goes on along the minus strand of NC_085014.1, from coordinate 30,662,960 downwards.
AGCTAATCAACCTGGTTAGCATTGTTAGCAAATTTAGCATTGTTAGCATTTTTAGCATTACTGCGAGAAATCATCGGTTAAGTTAGCTAATCAACCTGGTTAGCATTGTTAGTAAAGTTAGCATTGCTAGCATAATAAGCATTTTTAGCGTAACTGATAGAAATCATTAGCTAAGTTAGCTAATCAACATTTTAACATGAATAGAAATCATTAGTTAAGTTAGAACTGGAACGTTTCATCTTTAAACTGTCTACCTTCACACTATCAACTCTCTGTAAACTATGCAACCACCATGTTTACCCTAGCTACACCTTAGTAACCATATCTACATTATCTATCTATTTTTGCATTTTCATGCACTGGTAATTCCTTGGAATTGCATTTCTAGTTAAACTTCTTCTTCTAACGCTCGCAATTCAGCTTCAACCGTTTAACGTAGAAACTTCATTCAAACTTTGTTGCGTAGGTCTTGCTTATGCCATATGTGCTTTGTATTTTTCAACTTTGTAACTTTTATACTTTTTAAACTATTAGTTAAAAACTATTACCATTTCCCCCATAGACTTAACATTGCTCATTATGACATCACGGCAGCAATTAGAATGTTACGCCAGGTGGCCAGTCCAGGTGCAGCAGCTCTCTCTCTCTCTCTCAGGCTTAAATTGATTACACCTGTATCAACTGTCAGTTTCTCTGGCTTTAAGCATACAATCTCTCTGAAGACTACACATATCCTGTTAAACTGTTTCCTCTGTCCACAACTGTTTCAAAATAAAAGTCCTCACTGCAATAATACACTATTAAATCATTTAACCATTGAAACTACTCAACTATTGAACTATTCAACCATTCCAACTGTCAGTTATCATCCACTATGCCTCCAGTCAACTACATGAAACCTCCATGTACCTAGCAACCAACATAGCAACCATTAAAATTGAGTGTTTATGACCGTTTCCATAGCAACCAACATGATTATACTGCAGTAACTTCTTGTTTCCTGATAGTGGCCACCATGGATACCCTAGCAACAAATGTTTCAAAATAAAAGTCCTCACTAGCAAGTTAGCTAGTTAGCATGGTTAGCATAGTTAGCATTGTTAGCATAGTTAGCATTTTTAGCATAACTGCAAAAAATCATCAACTAAGTTAGCTAATCAACCTGGTTAGCATTGTTAGTAAAGTTAGCATTGCTAGCATAATTAGCATTTTTAGCATAACTGCTAGAAATCATTAGCTAAGTTAGCTAATCAACATTTTAACATGAATAGAAATCATTAGTTAAGTTAGAATTGGAATGTTTCATCTTTAAACTGTCTACCTTCACACTATCAACTCTCTGTAAACTATGCAACCACTATGTTTACCCAAGCTACACCTTAGTGACCATATCTACATTATCTATCTATTTTTGCATTTTCATGCACTGGTAATTCCTTGGAATTGCATTTCTAGTTATTATTCCGCTGATCAAATTCATTTTTTCTATTCAGCTTGAACCGTTTAACCTAGAAACTTCATTCAAACGTTGCAACGTAGGTCTTCAATAGGGGCATGCTGCTAAGTATTTTTCAACTTTGTAACTTTTATACTTTTTAAGCTAAAAATTAAAAACTATTAAAAATTTCCCCATAGACTTAACATTGGCCTCTATGACATCACAGTCGGATCGTTAAGCAATTAGAATCTTATGCCAGGTGGCCAGCCCCACCTGCAGCAGCTCTCTCTCTCTCTCAGGCTTTAAGAATACAATCTCTCTGTGAAGACTACATATCCTGTTAACTGTTTCATGTTACGCCAGGTGGCCAGTCCAGGTGCAGCAGCTCTCTCTCTCTCTCTCTCTCTCAGGCTTTAAACTGGCTCTCTTGAGACTACATTTTCTGTTCCCCTGTATCAACGGTATCAACATAAGTCTTCCTAATTCCATCCAACTTTCTATCCACTCATCTTCTTCAAACCATTCACTCATCCACCCATTCTAAACAGTCTGCCTATCAACATCAATTAGACAATCTACATTCAACTTTGAAACAATCTACTCTGTCTCAGGCCTGGCTCTCTTAAGACTAGCCAGTTAAATTGATTACACATGTATCTGTATCCACTACTCTCTCAGTAGAGAGCTGTGTCTCTCCATTCTACAAGAATATAAGGCACATTCCATCCAACTTTCTATCCATTCATCTTCTTCAGACCATTCACTCATCCACCCATTAAACTGTTTATCAACATCCATTAAACTCTCTGTCTATCAACATTAATAAGACGATCTACATTCAACTTTTTAAAAATCTACTCCGTCTCAGGCTCAGGTATCTCTACACTCTGGCTCTCTTAAGACTAGCCAGTTAAATTGATTACACCTGTATCAACTACTCTCAGAGAGCTGTATCAGTGTCTCTCTTAACAAGAATATAAGGCACATTCCATCCAACCTTCTATCCATTCATCTTCTTCAGACCATTCACTCATCCACCCATTAAACTGTCAATCAATATCTATTAAACAATCTGCCTATCAACATCCATTAAACATTCTGTCTATCAACATTAATTAGACTATCTACATACAACTTTTAAAGTATTTACTGTGGGTGCCTCTCAAGCAGCGTTTATATGCCCTCCCTCGCTCCTCGCTCCTCAATGATCTACATAAAGAAAGATCAGTGAGGATCGAGGAGCGAGAGAGGCCGCGTAAACACTATATGAGAGGCACCTTCTGTCTCAGGCTTTAAGCATACAATCTCATTAAGACTACAGATCCTGTTTCACTACTTCCTCTATCCACAACTGTTTCAAAATAAAGGTCCTCACTGCAATAATACACTATTAAATCCTTTAACCATTGTAACTACTCAACTATTTAACTGTTCAACCATTCCAACTGTCAGTTATCAACTATGCCTCCAGTCAACTACACGGAAACTCCATGTACCTAGCAACCAACATATCAACCATTAAAATTAAGCGTTTATGACCGTTTCCATAGCAACCAACATGATTATACTGCAGTAACTTCTTGTTTCCTGATAGTGGCCACCATGGATACCCTAGCAACAAATGTTTCAAAATAAAAGTCCTCACTAGCAAGTTAGCTAGTTAGCATGGTTAGCATAGTTAACATAGTTAGCATTTTTAGCATAACTGCAAAAAACATCAACTAAGTTAGCTTATCAACCTGGTTAGCATTGTTAGCAATTTTAGCATTGTTAGCATAGTTAGCATTTTTAACATTATTGCTAGAAATCATCAGTTAAGTTAGCTAATCAACCTGGTTAGCATTGTTAGTTTAAGTTAGCATTGTTACCATAGTTAGCATTGCTAGCATAGTTAGCATAACTGCTAGAAATCATTAGCTAAGTTAGCTAATCAACCTGGTTAGCACTGTGAGCATAGTTAGCATAGTTAACATTTTTACCATTACTGCATGAAATCAGTAGCTAAGTTAACCAATCAACCTGGTTATCATTGTTGCCATAGTTAACATTTTAACATGAATAGTAATCATTAGTTAAGTTAGAACTGGGAATGTTTCAGCTTTAAACTGTCTACCTTCACACTATCAACTCTCTGTAAACTATGCAACCACCATGTTTACCCTAGCTACACCTTAGTAACCATATCTACATTATCTATCTATTTTTGCATTTCATGCACTGGTAATTCCTTGGAATTGCATTTCTAGTTCTTATTACCGATATTATAGTCTTCAGTCACTTTTTGTGCGTTCAATTCAGCTTCAACCGTTCGACGTAGAAACTTCATTCAAACTGTGCTGCGTAGGTCTTACTTAGGTGACTTCAGCTATGTAATTTTCAACTTTGAAAACTTTATCGTTTAATTTATATGAATTTTTTAAAACATTTTTTCTCCCATAGACTTAACATTGGATTATGACATCACAATGAAGTCGTTAAGCAATTAGAATCTTAAGCCAGGTGTTCAAAGCCACCTGGCAGCAACTCTCTGTCTCAGGCTTTCTGACTCTCTTAAGACAACATATCCTGTTCAACTGTTTCCTCTGCCCACAACTGTTTCAAAATAAAAGTCCTCATCATTTTTGCATTTTCATGCACTCGTAATTTCCTTGGAATTACATCTCTAGTTTTAATTGTAATGTTGTGTAGTTGACTGACAGGCTTGGATGTAAAGTATGTTCGTTAGATAATTCCAACATATGATAATTTCTGGCATAGCCGATAGCCTAGCTGCTAGTGTTAGCCAAGTGTTAGCCTAGATTTCCGTTTTCGTTGGTCTGATTTATTTTTGGTGTAGCCTAATGTTAGGGGTTCTTAGCTTTGTGGTTGGTACACCCAACCACACAGCAACTTCTCGGCATGTCTGTCTACCGCGAACACTGATCTATAAATAATAAGTTATTCGTTATAGATCAGTGACCGTGAACAACACCCGTTCACTTTGGCTTGTTTCAGGCTTGTTCTTGTTTCCCCAAAAAAGGGGCGTGGAGCAAACAACCTGCTCTGTGTGACGCGACGCCGGTCGATAGGATAGGATGTGTAGTTCAGGGAGAGAGAGAGATACTTAAAGCCAAACATTCTAAAGTGGAACTCTGTTCTAGAATGTTTGATTAAAAGTGACAGTTGGATTCACAGGGCAGTGTTCTAACTAGACTGGGAGCTGAGAGTTCTGGCTCATTATGACATCACATTCTCCATTAAAGTCTATGGGGGAAAAATACACTTTTAATTACAAATATCTCAAAAAGTATAAACTTCTCAAAAATGTCAAATAGATTGTCTAGTAGATATTTGGAAGATCTACGGAACGATGTTTCAACCAAGTTTGTACGTTAAGCGGTTCGGGCTGAATAGCGCGCACAAAAAGGTAAAAAGAATAACTAGAAATGCAATTCCAAGGAATTACCAGTGCATGAAAATGCAGAAATAGATAGATAATGTAGATATGGTTACTAAGGTGTAGCTAGGGTAAACATGGTGGTTGCATAGTTTACAGAGAGTTGATAGTGTGAAGGTAGACTGTTTAAAGATGAAACATTCCAGTTCTAACTTAACTAATGATTTCTATTCATGTTAAAATGTTGATTAGCTAACTTAGCTAATGATTTCTAGCAGTTACGCTAAAAATGCTAATTATGCTAGCAATGCTAACTTTACTAACAATGCTAACCAGGTTGATTAGCTAACTTAACCAATGATTTCTAGCAGCAATGCTAAAAATGCTAACTATGCTAACAATGCTCAATTTGCTAACAATGCTAACCAGGTTGATTAGCTAACTTAGTTGATGATTTTTTGCAGTCATGCTAAAAATGCTAACTATGCTAACAATGCTAACTATGCTAACTAGCTAACTTGCTAGTGAGGACTTTTATTTTGAAACATTTGTTGCTAGGGTATCCATGGTGGCCACTATCAGGAAACAAGAAGTTACTGCAGTATAATCATGTTGGTTGCTATGGAAACGGTCATAAACACTTAATTTTAATGGTTGCTATGTTGGTTGTTAGGTACATGGAGGTTTCATGTAGTTGACTGGAGGCATAGTGGATGATAACTGACAGTTGGAATGGTTGAACAGTTCAATAGTTGAGTAGTTTCAATGGTTAAATGATTTAATAGTGTATTATTGCAGTGAGGACTTTTATTTTGAAACAGTTGTGGACAGAGGAAACAGTTAACAGGATATGTAGTCTTCTGAGAGACTGTATGCTTAAAGCCAGAGAAACTGACAGTTGGTGCCCAGGTGGCCGGCCACCTGGCGTAAGATTCTAATTGCTGCCGTGATGTCATAATGAGCAATGTTAAGTCTATGGGGAAATAGCTCAATGTTAAATCTATGGGGAAATCGTTTTTTAATTCATAGTTTAAAAAGTATAAAAGTTACAAAGTTGAAAAATACAAAGCACACATGGCATAAGCGAGACCTACGCAACAACGTTTGAATGAAGTTTCTACGTTAAACGGTTCAATCTGAATTGCGTGCGTTAGAAGAATAATAAGAAGCCTAGGAAGAACAGTATAGTGCATTTTCATGCACTATAATAACTAGAAATGCAATTCCCGAGGAATTACATGAGGGGATGCAATCTGCTGGGTAGACTTTTATTTTGACACACAGGAAACACTTCTATACTATGTGTCTGCACTACGTACTGTAAGTTTATATCTGAGTAGTTGCATGAGAACTTCGTGTTGTTAAGGGAATTGTTTATGTAGTTGTCATAGTTACAAGTTGATCCTAAGTAGTGGGTGGGTAGTCGATATTGTTTGCATTACGGCCGTCTGTTTAATTGCGCTGAGACTGGCCTTGGTCTTGTGAGTTTTTCGCGGGGGTGGTATTTTTAAGTGTAGCTGGACGTATAGACTCGTGACCTTGCTTTACTAATCTCTACTCGTGGTTTTTCTGGAGCTGCGTCTGCACTACGTACTGTAAGTTTATATCTGAGTAGTTGCATGAGAGCTTCGTGTTGTTAAGGGAATTGTTTATGTAGTTGTCATAGTTACAAGTTGATCCTAAGTAGTGGGTGGGTAGTCGATATTGTTTGCATTACGGCCGTCTGTTTAATTGCGCTGAGACTGGCCTTGGTCTTGTGAGTTTTTCGCGGGGGTGGTATTTTTAAGTGTAGCTGGACATATAGACTCGTGACCTTGCTTTACTAATCTCTACTCGTGGTTTTTCTGGAGCTGCGTCTGCACTACGTACTGTAAGTTTATATCTGAGTAGTTGCATGAGAGCTTCGTGTTGTTAAGGGAATTGTTTATGTAGTTGTCATAGTTACAAGTTGATCCTAAGTAGTGGGTGGGTAGTCGATATTGTTTGCATTACGGCCGTCTGTTTAATTGCGCTGAGACTGGCCTTGGTCTTGTGAGTTTTTCGAGGGGGTGGTCTTCAGCTAATTCAACTAGGAGTATTTAAAGTGGCTTTTGTGCTGGAGCGTCAGCGGAAGCGTCAGCTCTCGTGTGAAGACTTACTCGTGTCAAGACGAATTGAGTCTACCTGCGACGAGTCCACCGAGCAAGGACACAAGCAAGGCACCTCTCAGATAAGTTCACTCTTGTCTCACCTTGTCTTGTTATCTGCCATCCTACTGGTAATAATGTGCATTCAACATAAACAAGTTTATATGCGCTCTAATGCCGAAAGGCAACAAGCTTCATATCCTACTTTTTCTATGGGGCTGTGGAATTGCCAATCTGCAGTGAACAAAGCTAATTTCATTCCTGCTCTGGCCTCACAGCTATCACTTCAGTTGGTTGCGCTTACAGAGACATGGATTAGGCCAGAAAATACTGCTACACCTGCAGCGTTGTCGACCAATTATGCTTTTTCGCATACCTGTCGCTCCTCTGGTAGAGGAGGCGGGGCAGGCTTTCTGATCTCTGATGACTGGAGGTTTACTCAGTTGCTGCCGACTCAAAACCACAGCTCATTTGAATATCATGCCATCATGATAACTGAACCATACAAATTATACTTGGTGGTTATTTATCGACCTCCAGGACAGCTTGGCAACTTTGTGAATGAGTTGGACATTCTACTGTCTGCTATTCCAATGGATACGTGCCCTCTGTTGATCCTTGGTGATTTTAACATTCATCTGGACAACTCCTCTTCAGTTGACTTCCTGTCCTTACTCTCCTCCTTTAGTATAACACGTGTTCACAGTCCTCCTACTCACAAGGCTGGTAAGGATCTTGATATGATTCTGCTACGTAACTGTACTGCAGACAACGTTTGGGTTAATCCTCTACATGTATCAGATCATTACTTCATTAGATTCTCTGTGCGTCTCCTTGATAACCCTACAGTTCCTGCTCCGACGATGTCATTCCGACGGAACCTCAGAAGCCTCTCAAGTGAACATTTTGCAACATTAGTAACTTCTGCTCTACCTATTCCAAGCTCATTCTCATCACTTGAGGTTAATGATGCTACAGACACTCTTTGCTCTACACTGGCATCCTGTCTGAATGCAGCATGTCCTCTTTCCACAAGACCCACTCGTTCTAAACCTCGCCATCCATGGCTGACAAACAGTATACGCTCAGTACGCAAGGAACTTAGAGCTGCTGAAAGGAAATGGCGTAAATCTGGAGATAGAAATGATCTTAGTAAATACCAGTCTATGCTATCATCTTTTTCATCCACTGTCACACTTGCAAAAAGAACATATTATCAGAGTAAGATTGAGAACGCCACTGACAGCAGAAAACTTTTTGCTACGTTCAAGTCTCTTCTCAATCCTCCACCACCGCCATCAGCTACTTCACTGTCAGCAGATGACTTTGCAACATTTTTCACTGAGAAAGTTGCTAAGATAAGTGCTCAGTTTGATGACCCTATAAGAAGGACTCTGCCTGGTGTTAGCATGATGCCATCATTGGACTTTTTCTCTCCTCTTGATGAGGAAGCGGTCTCTCAACTGCTTCAGCGAAGCCGTCCAACAACATGCCCTTTGGATCCTGTCCCGTCTACTCTCCTGCAGTCTATAGCACCCTCTATTATACCGGCAGTCACACATGTATTTAATACTTCACTCAGTTCTGGAATAGTTCCTTCTTCTTTTAAACAGGCAAGAATTACGCCTTTACTGAAGAAAAGTACACTTAATTCAACTGATGTGAAGAACTACAGACCTGTCTCCCTTCTTCCTTTCTTGTCAAAGGTTTTGGAGAAAGTGGTCTTCAAGCAAATGTGTGACTTCCTCTATCAGAATAACCTACTAGACCCTATGCAGTCTGGTTTCAAGAGTGGTCATTCTACTGAAACTGCTCTTCTATCTGTGACTGAAGCATTGAGAGTAGCTAAGTCCTCTGCTCAGTCATCAGTGTTAATTCTGTTAGATTTATCTGCAGCCTTTGATACGGTTAACCATGACATTCTCCTTTCTACACTATATGAACTGGGAATTTCTGGGAAAGCTCTTGACTGGTTCAAGTCTTACCTTAAAGGGCGTTCTTTTAGCGTGTCTTGGCAGGGACAGATATCAAAGTCTCATGACCTCACTACAGGAGTCCCCCAGGGATCAGTATTAGGGCCCCTCCTTTTCTCTATTTACACCACTTCTTTGGGTGGGATTATTCGCTCTCATGGATTTGAATATCATTGCTATGCGGACGACACTCAACTTTTCCTATCCTTCCCGCCTGAGGACTCTAGTGTTTCCCATCGGATCTCTGCATGCCTGAAGGACATTTCAATCTGGATGAAGGATCAGCACCTTCAGCTTAATCTTTCCAAAACTGAGCTCTTGGTGTTTCCAGCAAAAACAGCTATTCCCCAACAGATCAATATCCAGCTTGATTCATCCTCACTGACTCCAACCAGATCGGCACGTAACTTGGGTGTCATAATTGATGACCAACTTACTTTCTCTGAGCATGTTGCCTCAATTGCAAAGTCATGTCGGTATACCCTGTACAACATTAGGAAGATCAGACCTTATCTGACACAAGATTCCACTCAGCTTCTTGTACAGGCAATGGTTATCTCCAAGCTGGACTACTGTAATTCTCTGTTAGCTGGCCTACCTGCTTGTGTATTAAGACCACTACAGTTGATTCAGAATGCTGCAGCACGACTGGTCTTCAATCAGCCAAAGAGGACACATGTAACCCCTCTCCTAGTTACTCTCCACTGGCTCCCTATAGTAGCCAGAATTAAATTTAAATCTCTCACTCTGGCCTATAGGACACTGACTGGATCTGCTCCCAGCTACTTCAGTTCTTTAATCACGATGTACATTCCCAACCGCCCATTGCGATCTTCTGAGGAGCGTCTGTTATGTCGACCAACCATACATGCCAGGTCAAATTGTAGATCCTATTCTTCAGTGGTTCCGTGTTGGTGGAATGAGTTGCCCAGTGCTCTCCGTTCCAGCAACAGCTTTGGATCTTTTAAGAGGGGTCTTAAGGCATATTTATTTAATATGCACTTAGTCCTTTGAGTTTGTGATGTGTTATGGTTTGTATAAAAGTATTGTTTTGTTATAATTTGTCTATTGATAGAATTTGAAATTTATTTTGCTATTGTCCTTAAATTTAGCCATACCATGCTTTAGTTATTATTATTATATATAATTAACTGAGTGACTTATTTGATTGCTATTCTCATTTCACTGTTTTATTTCTCATTAGGTTAGTGCTTAAAATTATTGTTTTACTGATAATATTACTATTCTCCCTAGTTTGTAATTGTTCACTGTTAATTTAATTTGTATTGTTATTTATTTGTATGTCGCTTTGGACAAAGGCGTCTGCTAAATAACCATAACCATAACCATAACCATGTGTAGTTCAGGGAGAGCCAGAGGCAAAAGATTCTATAGTGGAGCTCTGTTCTAGAATCTTTGCTTAAAAGTGACAGTTAGATTCACAGGGCAGTGTTCTAACTAGACTGGGAACTGAGAGTTCTGGCCCATTATGACATCACATTCTCCATTAAAGTCTATGGGGGAAAAATACACTTTTAATTACAAATATCTCAAAAAGTATAAACTTCTCAAAAATGTCAAATAGATTGTCTAGTAGATATTTGGAAGATCTACGGAACGGTGTTTCAACCAAGTTTGTACGTTAAGCGGTTTGGGCTGAATAGCGCGCACAAAAAGGTAAAAAGAATAATAACTAGAAATGCAATTCCCGAGGAATTACACGAGGGGATGCAATCTGTTGGGTAGACTTTTATTTTGACACACAGGAAACACTTCAATAGGATGTGTAGTTCAGGGAGAGCCAGATTGTATGCTTTGTATGCAGATTGTATGGCAAACATTCTAAAGTGGAACTCTGTTCTAGAATCTTTGATTAAAAGTGACAGTTGGATTCACAGGGCAGTGTTCTAACTAGACTGGGAGAGTTCTGGCCCATTATGACATCACATTCTCCATTAAAGTCTATGGGGGAAAAATACACTTTTAATTACAAATATCTCAAAAAGTATAAACTTCTCAAAAATGTCAAATAGATTGTCTAGTAGATATTTGGAAGATCTACGGAACGGTGTTTCAACCAAGATTGTACGTTAAGCGGTTCGGGCTGAATAGCGCGCACAAAAAGGTAAAAAGAATAACTAGAAATGCAATTCCCGAGGAATTACACGAGGGGATGCAATCTGTTGGGTAGACTTTTTTTTTTGACACACAGGAAACACTTCAATAGGATGTGTAGTTCAGGGAGAGAGAGAGAGATGCTTAAAGCCAAACATTCTAAAGTGGAACTCTGTTCTAGAATCTTTGATTAAAAGTGACAGTTGGATTCACAGGGCAGTGTTCTAACTAGACTGGGAACTGAGAGTTCTGGCCCATTATGACATCACATTCTCCATTAAAGTCTATGGGGGAAAAATACACTTTTAATTACAAATATCTCAAAAAGTATAAACTTCTCAAAAATGTCAAATAGATTGTCTAGTAGATATTTGGAAGATCTACAGAACGGTGTTTCAACCAAGTTTGTACGTTAAGCGGTTCGGGCTGAATAGCGCGCACAAAAAGGTAAAAAGAATAATAATAATTATTATAATAATAAGAAGCGACCGGATTTCAATAGAGGGGATGCATCCCCTCTAATAATAAGAAGAAGCGACCGGATTTCAATAGAGGGGATGCATCCCCTCTAATAACTAGAAAACGTAATTTCTAGGAAATTACCAGTGCATGCAAAAGCAAGACATAAGATAAAATGTGAAACAAACTTAAATTTACAAACCGAACCAATACGTGATTGGACTTTTACTCTCTGAAGCTTGACTTTTCCACCTCTGAGTGTGAGTGCGTGTGAGTGTGCGTGCGTGTGTGTGTGTGTGTGTGTGTGAGTGGATGTAAGTGGATGTAAGGAGCATGGCTTTCTATGATGCAGTGAAATGGGGGAGTTAGGTTAGAATGTTGTGGAGTGCATGGAGAAGTGTGGTATATGAAGTGCTGCAGTCAGGTGTGTGTGTGTATGAGTGAATGGGTAGACAGAGAGAGCTGATAATGCAGGTTCAATTTAACTGGCTGTCAATTAAACTTGATAGGGCCTGGAGCACCTGGCTCTTGACACAGGTGCAAATCAGCTTAATCAGCAGTGCAGTGCTATAGACCTCTGAAGTTCGCCTACAAAAAAGCTTGCCATATATGGGTTCAATTAACTCCCGGATCTCCTTATATGGGCAAGGACAGCAGCTTCAGAGGTCTATGAAAAGTCAATGGGGAAACATATTTTGCTAATATCTCAAAAAGTATCAAGTTTACAGAACTGAAATATACATAGACTTAGTCTTATTTTCAAGACCTACGTAACAAAGTTTGAACCAAGTTTCTACGTTAAACGGTTGAAGCTAATTAGGACCTGGTTAGGAGAATAATAATAACTAGAAATGCAATTCCAAGGAATTACCAGTGCATGAAAATGCAAAAAAATGTAGATATGGCTACTAAGGTGTAGCTAGGGTAAACATGGTGGTTGCATAGTTTAAAGAGAGTTGATGGTGTTAATGTAGACATTTTAAAGCTTAAACATTCCTGTTCTAACTTAACTAATGATTTCTATGGCTATGGCTATGGCTATGGCTATGGCTATGGTTATTTAGCAGACGCCTTTGTCCAAAGCGACATACAAAATAGCAATACAAATTAAATAACAGTGAACAATTACAAAAAAGGGAGAATAGCAATATTATCAATACAACAATCATTTAAGCACTAATCTAATGAGAAATAAAACAATGAAATGACAAAAGCAATCAAATAAGTCACTCAGTTAATTATCTAATAACAATAACTATAGCAAGGTATGGCTAAATTTAAGGACAATAGCAGAATAAATGTAAAAATTTTAACAATGGACAAATTATAACAAAACAAAACTATTATACAAACCATAACACATAACAAACACTCAAAAGACTAAGTGCATATTAAACAAATATGCCTTAAGACCCCTCTTAAAAGATCCAAAACTGTTGCTTGAACGGAGAGCACTGGGCAACTCATTCCACCAACACGGAACCACTGAAGAATAGGATCTACAGATTGACCTAGCATGTATGGTTTGTCGACATAACAGACGCTCCTCAGAAGATCGCAAAGGGCGGTTGGGAATGTACATCTTCATTTCTAACAGGTATTCTAAAATGTTGACTATGCTAACAATGCTAACCAGGTTTATAAGTTAACTTAGCTGATGATTTCTAGCAGTAATGTTAAAAATGCTAACTATGCTAACATTGCTAACTATCTTAACAATGCTAACCATGTTGATTAGCTAACTTAGCTAATCATTTTAGCAGTTGTGTTAAAAATGCTAACTATGCTAACAATGCTAACTATGCTAACAATGCTAACCAGGTTGATTGGCTAACTAAGCTAATCATTTTTAGCAGTTATGCTAAAAATGCTAACTATGCTAACAATGCTAACCATGCTAACAATGCTAACTTGCTAGTGAGGACTTTTATTTTGAAACAGTAGTTGCTAGGGTATCCATGGTGCCCACTATCAGGAATAAAGAAGTTACTGTAGTATAATCATGTTGGTTGCTATGGAAACTGTCAAAAACGCTTAGTTTTAATGGTTGCTATGTTGGTTGCTAGGTACATGGAGGTTTCATTTAGTTGACTGGAGGCATAGTTGATGATAACTGACAGTTGGAATGGTTGAACAGTTAAATAGTTGAGTAGTTTCAGTGGTTAAATGATTTAATAGTGTATTTTTGCAGTGAGGACTTTTATTTTGAAACAGTTGTGGAAAGAGGAAACAGTTAACAGGATATGTAGTCTTCACAGAGAGATTGTATGCTTAAAGCCTGAGAGAGAGAGGGCTGCTGCAGGTGGTGCTGGCCACCTGGCATAAGATTCTAATTGCTCAACGACCCGATTGTGATGTCATAGAGGCCAATGTTAAGTCTATGGGGAAATTTTGAATAGTTATTATTTAATAGTTCAAAAAGTATAAAAGTTACAAAGTTGAAAAGTCATAGCAACCCGATCCATTAGAATACCTACGTTACAGAGTTTGAATGAAGTTTCTAAGTTAAACGGTTGAAGAGAAATTGCGGTTAGAAAAATCGATCAGCGGAATAATAATAAGAAGCCTAGGAAGAACAGTACAGTGCATTTGCATGCACTGTAATAAGAAGAAGACGCCCAGGAAGAACAGAACAGTGCATTTGCATGCACTGTAATAAGAAGCGACCGGATTTCAATAGAGGGTATGCATCCCCTCTAATAAGAAGAAGAAGCGACCGGATTTCAATAGAGGGGATGCATCCCCTCTAATCACTGTCAGTGAACAGAAGACCCAACACTTCACTCCTGGTAAACTTTTTTGATGTGTTTAGACGATAATCTAATGCTATTACTCGTTTACGTTCACAATACCGCTCTGGCACAATGGCTCACAGCAAACTAGCTCGGCTGATATTTCGCACTGATTTAAAGTGCCCTTCCTCGAATATTTTGTATAGAAGCATGACGTAATTCTGAGTCAAGGACGTAGAATGTCATGTCTGCCAACTAGTGGCAGGGAGTTTGAACGAAATTTGACACCTTATTTGACCAACTCGGCCGTTTTATCCAGTACCGCATCTTGTTGAGTTAACTTGACGGTGGCGCTTAGAGGGTTAAATTAGTAAATATGAAAAGAATTTGAGTTATGTGAGAATTTCTGATTTTTGATGATCTTGAGAGGTTGCCCAAGAGAAATTGCGACTAGATTTTTGAATTTCAAAAGTGTATTGAAATGGCGAAGGTTTGAACCTAGGTGTCTTATAAAAGAAACAAAAAGTTGGTGTTATAGGCAGAAAACAGTGACTAATTTGGATGAAATTTAATGGAGTATTAGTTAGTGTGTTTGTAGTGTAGTCATATACAAAGTTTTGAATTTGGTGTTGTTTGTGGTTTTTAAAAGCCCATTAATGATTGTGGTGGACACAGTTTTAGCTAAAATATTTTGAATCGAGTTGATGAATAATAATAATCATATCAACCTATGCTGCAATTTTGATTTTAACCATGTTAACAGAAAGTGAGTTATTTGTTAATTTCATAATTGCCCAATCACCCCCCCCCCCTCCTTCCCTCTCTCTCTCTTTTGCAACTCACAGACACACGCACGCACCCTGTAAAAAAAAAAAAGTTAGGCTAACTAAAAAATGTAATGCAACCAGCTGCGAAGCATTTTCAAGTTTACTCAATTTTAGGCCTGTCTAGTTGTGCTGACCAGGTTTTCAGAGTTCATACAAAGCAGTGTTTTAAGTTTCTTCAACTTTGCTTTGCAAGTGCAAATAAAGTATACATGTAACTAAGCTGAAATTGAAAAAGTAAGTCAGGTAAACTATCACCTCAACTTTGAAAAGCAGGTTAGCACAACTAGATGGTAATTTAAATTGAGAAAACTTAAAAAATCCTTCGCAGCCGGTTGCGTTAGATTTCTAAGTATGCACAGCTTCCTTTAATCTGAAGTTGAAACTAGCCTCTTTAAGTTTATCAAACTACGTCAAGAAATAAAAGGCAATTGTCTATTGTATGTACATCTTATCACTCGGTTAGAAGACAGACAGCGGAAACAATGAATTCTTAAGTAAAGAATATTATTTTTATTTGAAACTTCTTTTAGAACACTGTCTTTTGTGCCAACAGTAATTAAAATAATACTTTATTGATCCCCAAGGGGAAATTCAGCAGCTTAAGACACCACACACAACATACATGTAAACAGGATAATACAAAGCAAATCAACAAATCAACATGACTAAAAGAGCAGTAAAATACTAAATACTAAAGATCTTAGAGTTCTAAGAACCAGCCAAAGACATCCAATAAACTGACCACTCTCAACTTATATCTGCCAACACACACAAATGTGTATCTAACAGGGGAACTACACCAGACGCGTAACTGAAGCATTCCGTTCGCGACGCGTATATGTTGCAGCAGTTAATAATCACTATGATCAATGGAAGTAGCTACACCAGACGCGACAGTGACGCGTACATTCGAAAAAATAGACCCATCTTCTAAAATGGATTTTACGCGTCGCGAACGGAACGCTTCAGTTCCGCGTCTGGTGTAGCTGCCCTGTTAGAAAGGCAGTGAGAGGCTGCTCCTCAGTAATCAAAGCAAAACACCTTACATTGGCATCTGTGTAAGTGGTAGCAGTGTCGTCCTCAGCAACCGCTATTTCCCGAGTGTTGACGCCATCCACATCTGTATCCTGCAAGGCAAAGACATTTTGGTCCGATTTATATGGTCTCCTTGTGTGGAAAGACAGCTAACCCCTCAGGGGACAATTTTAAACTGTTTTTGATCTTATGCTCAAAATGTCACCTCGAAAGCAATCCATCACCTGGCACTTTACAACACAGAACTGTAGTGTGTTACTCCAAATGATTAACCAGTGAAATGGAATACTGAATTCTTATTGGCTAGAAGGGTGTGTGCCAATTCCTTATAATGCACACCTATTAAGTAGATCTGGTGAAAAAGTAGTGTAGTTCTATGTCATATTAATTCCATTTATATTTATCTGAGGTCTGCTGCTGATCATCAGACTCCTAAATGGGTTGGCTAACAATTAAATTATGACTGGGTTAACATACCAAGCGAGATTTGAAGAAGGAATCTGTGCTCTCCCTCATAAACAATGGTAGGCCTCGCAAAGCTGCTGTTTTCCTATGCAACATGCATTGGAAGATAGAGCAAAGCAGTAAACAAATATCCTTTGTATTGTATTTGTTTTCCAATTATTTGTGTGTCAATTATGTTAGAAAGACGTTTTGCTTGGGATAAAAGCATTTTCAATGCAGCCTGCCAATAAACATAAAAATAAATAAATGATAGAAGTTTACCTGGACATCCATTTTGTTCAGTAGAGTCTTCCAAGTCCTCCCCAAAGGCTCAACTACGTGACCTGTACAGTTGGATGATCTTTGGCGTATATTCATCGAGTGAAGAGAAGAACATCTCCTTGAGATTGACTCCAGTGATTCTGAAAAATTCTTTGTGAACCTATTGGATCATATAATTTTGGTGTATTTAGTCATACAAAATTAATATGCTTCAGAAAGAGCTTAAATCATTTCAAATCTATGCACTTACTTGCTCTTCCAAACATAATGCCGGCCACTGTCTCATAATGTCAGCCACTGGAGGCTCTTCATCCACAATCTCTTTCCTTCGTAAGGCAAACGTCTGCTCTATTTTGGAATGAACAACTGCATGGTTAGGATGTTTCTTTGTCATTTCTTCCTGCAAAGCACCTTTTCATTTTGGAGAGTTACATAAGTTCTAAAATCACAGGCTTCGCATACAAAATAAAAATGGGCTGCTTGTTGTGGAATTTGTCTGTGCACTGGTGACAAATGTGACTTCAACGCACAGGAGCCTCATTTATAAAACTTTGCGCAGGATGTACGCCAGAAGATGGCGTGCGCACAAAACTCAGAAAGTGCGTGCGCAAATAAATATTCTGATTTATAAAACCGTGCGCACGCACGTTCCACGCCAATTTCCCTTTAGAAATCAAGCTCTACTCTACATTTGCGGCACCTGTGCGTACCTCAAGACACACCCATAATTGCCTATAAATATTCAGCGAAACGCCCTTAATGAATATTGATGTCTGTGGACAACATGCCGAAAACAGCGGGAAAGACAAAAAACGCAACTTCATTGACTGTTTGTGGGTTCATAAATGGCGTGAGAGGCCACCGTTTCAGCGGATACCCACTGTCACCTACACCATAACTTGAATGAGTAAAGGGTTGAATGTTTAAAAATGGTCGAACATTTTTTCCAAATTATTTTAGGATTACAAGATTTAAACACGATTCACCCGCACCTACAGTAGAAACCACCATCGCGCACAGCTCCAGCATTCAGTCTGCGCCCAACGCTGCTACAGTAGACCTATGTCTCAATATGAATCAGGCCACCGGGCGACAACATTTGTGAGCAACATGTCCGTGGCACATATAACATGGACATTGAGGGAATGAATATGCTTCCTGTTAACAAAGGCACATTTATTTTCACTCGCTGCTCTTATATAGTACTATTATTGCAGTCAATAGCACGGATCACATTTGGGAAATTAGACTTTGCTGCGTTTTTATTTGCCTGTTCACCGTGTAAGGAAAGTTGATGTAGTTTGGTGATAAAACAATTACACCTCCTAACACATCTGGCAAAATTCGGCTGAAGGTTGGCTATCCCAGTCGGGTCAGCCAGTTCTCGATTCAGCCAGTGGCAAGAAAGCCGATGCAAGTCAGCACTTGCAGCGAGACTGCATAGCATGGTTCGGGCGGGTACCTCTCGGCAAATCCCTCTTACTGTATAGCCTACCATTTACAAGCTAACAAGCAACATGTTTGAGCCTTGATGTATTATTGACAAATATCACAACATGCACGAAAGCCATAAGTGGATAATTAACAAAACATACAATGTGTATAGCCTATCAACATGTCTTTCTTGCCTCAAATAAGATGGATTTTTTGACGGGCGCACGAAACATCAACTACGTTTTAGATTTTAAACAGGATTAGGTTAAGGTAGTTATGTCTTTGATGCGCGTCATTGCGCGATGTTATGTTTGTGTTAAACTTCGATTATTGAACCAATTTCGGGTCGTTGTACCTGTTTCCTCCTGAGGTCGCACTTTCTGCTTTTCCTTTTTTTGTGCGTACGCATGGGTCAGAGCTTGCGTGGAGGTGCGCACATTTTACCGTCAAGTTCAC
This sequence comes from Sardina pilchardus, assembly GCF_963854185.1. Classification (NCBI taxonomy): domain Eukaryota; kingdom Metazoa; phylum Chordata; class Actinopteri; order Clupeiformes; family Clupeidae; genus Sardina; species Sardina pilchardus. Next base: position 30,644,263 of record NC_085014.1, on the reverse strand, counting down.
CTTTTATAAATACCAAAGCTTGCGTAGAAGGAAAAACTCCCTTGTCCAGGAAGAAACCTTGGGCAGATCCACGGCTCAAGGGGCCAACCCAACTGCTAGACCGTGAGCCAGGGCCTCAAATTATGGAAACCGTTACCGAAAAGGTGGCAAAGGCTACCATACCTTTTCTGAAAGCTTGGAATCTCAGCTTTTCAATGATGTATGATGGCCATCCGACAAGAGTAGCTGTTTTGAGTTACGACACATAATGTAAACTAAGGTTAAAGAAATAATGTGTATAAATCAAGCAGAACACTGGAATATTTTATTTTGTTATGTTTGGTATCATTTTAAAGGGGAGACTCTGAGCTTTCATTTAAATCCTTTCGTGAACATTTTGGATAAGTACAGCCAACCCTGGAGCTCTTCAAACCTTTAATCACACACATTTCCCTACCATTTCCCTGCCATTTTTTGTCTTTTAATCCTGTGGCACCTGGGAGCATCAGAGAAACAAAATCCAAACACTGAAATACTGGCATGACCCTAAGGATTCAGGAAATGTATCATTTACCCATATTATCTGATTTGGAGGGGGTGATTTACAGTCTTGTATCAGAGATGGCGTTTTTTCAAAGACATAAACAGTAGTGTACTATTACCCTAGGCTAATTTGTTGATATGTTGAGTTGAAAGTCTGAGGTAAATATATTTTAAATAATAATTATTGATACAGATCATTTTGAAAAAGTTGTTTCTTCGGTCTTGTTTCTGTCCTGCTCATGCAAGAGGGACTGTGTCACTCCTCATGTCAGTGTGTTGCACTGTATAACAACTTTTTCAAAATGATCTGTATCAATAATTATTATTTCAAATATATTTACCTCAGACTTTCAACTCGACATATCAACAAATTAACCTTAAGGGTAATAGTACACTACTGTTTATGTCTTTGAAAAAACGCCATGTCTGATATAAGACGGAAACTCATCCCCTCCAAATCAGATAATATGGGTAAATGATACATTTTCTGAATCCTTAGGGTCATGCCAGTATTTCAGTGTTTGGATTTTGTTTCTCTGATGCTCCCAGGTGCCACAGGATTAAAAGACAAAAGATGGCAGGGAAATGGCAGGAAAATGTGTGTGATTAAAGGTTTGAAGAGCTCCAAGGTTGGCTGTACTTATCCAAAATGTTCACAAAAGGATTTAAATGAAAGCTCAGAGTCTCCCCTTTAAAATGATACCAAACATAACAAAATAAAATATTTCAGTGTTCTGCTTGATTTATACGCATTATTTCTTCAACCTTAGTTTACATTATGCGTCATAACTCAAAACAGCTACTCTTGTCAGATGGCCATCATACATCATTGAAAAGCTGAGATTCCAGGCTTTCAGAAAAGGTATGGTAGCCTTTGCCACCTTTTCGGTAACGACCAACCCCTCTGGCTCACGGACTATGCCTGGGGTGGTGCTAGTAGAGGGAGTGTGTGTGTGTGTGTGTGTGTGTGTGTGTGTCTGTGTGTGTGTGTGTGTGGGCAGGGGAATCGTAAGGGCAGGCATGTGTGATGTCTTGGGTGGAGTGGTGGTGGGACAGTTAAAGGGGGGAGTGTGTTGTATGTGACTAAAGCCTACCTTACATTGCCAGACTTTGCAAAGATTTGGAAAAGATTTTTGAAAAACTACAGTCTCAGACCCTCTCACATCTAAAGACAATTCATTGAGTTTTTAGTCACAGGCCAGTCTCAGATTAGGATTTTGCAAAGACTGTGGGTCACTATTTGCAAGACTGCTGCTAGATTCCCTCAAATTATTTCCATCGTGCAATAGGCTACACGTCATCATTCACAGGAAATCACATGATAGTCTACTCATATCAAAGTATTTTTTTCGCGTTTCTGCAGCATTGTTTGATGTGTGACATCACTAACAGATATAGAGTTGTTCTGTCACGTAGAACAGCCGACTAATAAATTATAAGAAATGAAATAACAAATAATCATAAAGGCTACAGCTGTCGCCTATTTTGCCCCTTCCTGTTTCATGTTCGCGCAAGGTTACTATTGGTTTTTAATGTTCACGTCACTATTTGCATGAGCCACGACTGAAAAGACTTCCGATAATATCAAACATGTTTGATATTGTCGTAACGGCAAAACTAGAAAAAGACTGCCTCCGACGGACTTAAAACCGCTAAGATTGGCACCTTACACTAAACGATTTAGATGACGTGAGCGCGCTGCGATTTCAGTACAACTCCCAAGATTTCCGCCCGATTTTGGAAATTTAGTCGCCGACTGTTAAAACAGACCAAAATCGTGCAATGTAAGCCAGCCTTAAGATGCTGGTAAAGCCTACCTTACATTGACAGACTTTGCAAAGATTTGGAAAAGATTTTTGAAAGACTACTGTCTCAGACCCTCTCACATCTAAAGACAATTCATTGAGTTTCTAGTCACAGTCTAGTCACAGGCCAGTCTCAGATTAGGATTTTGCAAAGACTGTGGGTCACTATTTACAAGACTGCTGCTAGATTCCTTCAAATTATTTCCATCGTGCAATAGGCTACACGTCATCATTAACAGGAACTCACATGATAGCCTACTCATATCAAAGTAATTTTTTCGCGTTTCTGCAGCATTGTTTGATGTGTGACATCACTAACAGATATAGAGTTGTTCTGTCACGTAGAACAGCCGTCTAATAAATTATAAGAAATGAAATAACAAATAATCATATAGGCTACAGCTGTCGCCTATTTTGCCCCTTCCTGTTTCATGTTCGACCGTGGTTACTATTGGTTTTTAATGTTCACGTCACTATTTGCATGAGCCACGACTGAAAAGACTTCCGATAATATCAAACATGTTTGATATTGTCGTAACGGCAAAACTAGAAAAAGACTGCCTCCGACGGACTTAAAACCGCTAAGATTGGCACCTTACACTAAACGATTTAGATGACGGGAGCGCGCTGCGATTCTAGTACAACTCCCAAGATTGCCGCCCGATTTTGGAAATGTAGTCGCCGACTGTTAAAACAGGTCAAAATCGTGCAATGTAAGCCAGCCTTAAGGGGTACTGGGTGTGTGTGTGTGTGTGGGGGGGGGGGGGGGGGGTGGCCAGTGTGCTGTGTATGTGGGGCGGTCAGTGTGCTTTGTATGTGGGGCAGTGTGTTATGATGATACAATGCTTTGGTGGGCTGTATGTTGTCTGTAAGTAGTGTGGCTTCCTATGATGCAGTGAAGAGGGGGAGTTAAGTTAAGGTGGGGTAGAAGGGCAGTCGTGTGTGTGTGTGTGTGTGTGTGTGGTGAGTGAGTGAGTGTGTGAAAGTTAAGTTACATGTCAAAGTATTAGCAATATGATCTTTATCGGCCCTTTAATTGACAATTATAAGTCGTTACAATTGCATTTGCAAAGAGGTGAGCAGTCTAGACTTGCTTTGCCACATTTGCAGGTTGAACAATCCCCCTTACAGCAACATTTGATAAGTTCTCTGCAGGCTGTGGGGACTTCTGGAAGTGTCATCCAAACTGGCTCCCAAGACCCTGATTCCTTGGTCCATCCATAGCCCCTTGGAGAAGGAATACCTTGCTGTGAGAGTGTGCTGGTCGCCCAGATTCCAGTCTGATAAACTGCCCGTCTGATGTGCTGCAGCAGAGTATCTTAGGTGGGTGGCAGTTTCTCCATTGTCCTACTCCCATGGCAGAAGAGTTCTTTCCTCTTCTGGACAATGGAGCTTGAAGGACTGGACTTGTCATACAAGATGACAGTCAGTCTCTCGAGCTTTTGGAACTGCCATGAAGCAGCATCTAATTTCTGAAATGAATTTCTGGCAAGGGAAGCAAATGCTTCAGTGGCTTGATCATAGGCTTGCCAGGCCCGCCAAGCTGACTTCTTACCTTTACCGTTGAAAGCAGACGTTGTATCACACCCCGAATAGGCATGGAACATCAACAGTGCTTGAGACTTGTCCTTACCCAGACTTTTGCCCATGCCAAAAGCCACCCAGATGTCAGTCAAAGGCTGAATCACAAGCAGAATGCTGTTCATGATGCTGGAAGTTCTCAGGATTATCTAGGTCATTTTTAGGAAGAAAGTCCTCTTCAAATTCTTTCAGCAATCTTCCCAACTCTGGTCCAGAGATCATCCATCGTCTGAAAGCATTTGGGTTTTCTGTGAGACCAACTGCTCCACCGTAACCTTTCACAATCTTATTCTCTTGTTCATGAGCTTGGTCGAAAGGTATTGCAGAGAACTTGTTGTATGTCTTTGAGAGAACCCAGTGTGAATGCTTCTCAAACTCATCCTTGATGGTGCTTGGCAAAGACTTCATGTCCCTGATGTGGACAGACACCCATCTTGCATAGTTTGTATGGTCCAAGGCAAAAAATAGAGGGATGAGTTCTTCTAAAACTTCTACATATAGAAGGAAGTTCTTCTCTCTGTGAGCTCTGACAAAAATGAGAACGAGGGTTACATATCTTAGTATTAGATCCCAAAACATGAAAGTTGGACTCTTCGTCAGCATGTCATTTCTCCAAGTGATAATGATGTGTCCTCATCTTTGGGGCCAGGAATAAGCCTAAAAGCTTCCTGCTGTAGACTGTAAAGTGACAGTAGAGTGACTTGGTGGGCATGCCTGGTGCGAGTTAGGTGTGCTGCTCTCAGAAATGAATCAGCCTTTCCAGAAGATGCTACTTCTGCTTCAGTGAGTGCCGTCGTCCAACCAGAACACTCTAAGAGGTTGCCAAGTGTATTCCAGAGGGCCATTTCTGTGTGTAATCCACCTAGCATAACTACATGAACTCTTTCACCATGTGTGTCTGGCCATTTCCATTGCACTAATTTTGCCAGAGCGAAAAGAGGTTGGTCAAATGTAGTGACTGGGATTTGTCCAGGATTAAGAAATTCAGTAGCTTGTCTAAGAACATTCATGCCATGTTTAATCATGGCTGGAGTGACAGATTTCTCATAAAACAGAGGAAGAAGTGCACATTTTGCTGGGGGGTCTTCCACCAATGGTTGCATAGAAGCATGATAGGCAGATCATGCAATTGCATCATCACTGGCCAGTTCGGTCTTCTCTAGAAGTGGCAGTGCATGATTGACCCAGTTGTTTCCCTCTTCTCTTGCATGATCCAATAGGCCAATATCTGTAACTACATTACACTATGGCACTGAAACAGAAGTGTTTTTCAGAGCTACAGCTGGGACAGTGGCAAAAGTGTCAAGAAGAGCTTTGTTTTTATTTTCAAGAGGTGGTATCGTAATGGTGGTCTCTGTACACCACAGTCATCCTTAGTTGGTAATTGAAACATACTGATTCCAGTGCCATGAAACAAGCCTACAGAAGTGGTTGAACTTGGGCACCAACAGTGAATAGCCCTTTACGGAGACAAGCTGGAACCACAACACCATCAACTTCAAATCATTCACATGTGGCATTAGCAAGCCAGTCTTCAATTTCAATAACTCTGTCATATGAAATGCTAATACCCATTTGGTGTAATTGCTGGACCAGTTGCTTCTGGTTTGTACATGTACATTAAGGCCTATGTAAATAGGGAGCGGTGGTTCACGTTCAAGGCTGTGTCTGGTCATCCTAGCAGTGGATGCCCTTTTCTTTGTGTTATAAAGAATGCCTTGTCCCATTGTGAGGCAAGCCTGAGACTCAGATTTCTCTTGATCTTTCAAGTTGGAGCCATTCATTATCATTGAGATAAGAGACTTTAGGCTTGAAGGAAGTGAGGTTTCTTGACAGCTTTCTGGGAAGGAGCCAGTGAATTTGAAGCCTGTATGGTTGAATATGTCATATCTAATAATCTTCGCAGCTTTTGCCAGAATGAGAGCGTCTTCATCAAAATCTCTCTTCCTCATAGCTTCCTTTCGCATATTTCTCATGCCCTCCTTGAAGACAAGAACCGTGTTCCTTCCATTAAATTGTTCTTGTGCATCTGGAAAGCTTTGAAGCAAATGATTTTTGAACCTGGTTTCGATTTCTCAGGTTTACAAGGCATGGTAAATGGTATTTCGCCTCAATTGCTATTAGATCTCCTCCAATTATCCTTGTCATAAGCATTGTGTCCTTCAGTTCAGTGATCATGGTTCTGATATTCCTGTCAGCATCAAAAGTTGTTACTTCATGGAGAGCACCTTGATCTACGCCACCCTCACAGAATAAGCACTTTCGAACATCCAGTCGTTGGCGTTTCATTGGCTTTCTCCCTCCAGATTCATCAGCAATCCGCATGTTCTTCTCTGTCGCTTTCATCAGCTTTGAATTGTTAAACTTTAGGTGACAAGATTTGTGCCAAGAAGCAGAATGTGAAGCAAAATTGCTAGCAGTTTCATCATTCCCAAAATAGAGTGTAGTTGGAAGATTGTCCATTTCCCTGAATTGCTCGACATTAGCAAGAAATGATCTGTAGGCATCAGATTTATCACCACTTATCCCAGGTGTATGCAAGGGACATCTAAGGGGTTCAGAGGTGTCTATCTTGCAAATAATACATAGAGCCCAGTTCAGCTCCATGTTGAAGTCTCAGAAACTAATGTTATGTGAGCATAAAAGAATGAATGGATCAAGATGTTCTGACCTGCAACACATCTACAATAGGAATCCAAAATAACTGAAAGTACATCTAGCTATGTACTGTCACACAAAAATAGGATTTAATGTGATGTGATGCTGCATACAATTAATGACCAAACTATGAACTCAGTAGATGACTATTAATGAGCTAGTTGAACTGAAAAATATAAGAGAAAACCAAGATCTCTTAACATTTAAGCATTTTTGGTGCCTTTTTTAATAATTCCGCCTATATTATACAGGGCTTTTTAAGGTTTTTTGAGGTATGAGGAGTCTTGGCACTCTTTTTTATACTTATGAGTTGGAAGACCAACTGACCTGAGTACAATTTAACAAAAGGAAGCTTATTCAGTGGTCTTAAAAGGTCATTACCCTAAAGGTTTGCCTTGAGAGGAAGAGGAGTTTTTTAAGTGATTTCACACTAAATTCCAATATTTCAGTTGGGCTCCTAGGCTGAAATCATTCAAAATGTAAAGTTTGGTGCTTTTATCACCTTCGTAACGGTATGACCTAATATGTGCGCTAAGCAACTGGACTATATCCTCCCCATGTTTATACGCGCACGTTACGAAAATGGGCGCAAAAATGGGCCCTGAAATGGGCGCAAAACGTTAGTACATCTGGCCCAGAGAGGCTAGAAAACAAGGTTATATTTCATCAACAGTAGCCTACAAGATGTCTCACGTTTGCAGCAGGTCGGCGTGATAGCTACTAAAGAAGCCAACAAAGCAGGTATTCATTGTCACGGGCAGAAAAAAAAGTTTGGGTCTCAGTTAAAACGATTTCCCCCCTCTTAATCCCCTATAAATACCAGTAGGTCTAGTGAGGGAAATTAGCTTTAGGCTATTTGTTATTAAAATATGATGAGAAGGACCCCAACGAATTTTCTCCCTTTCCTTCTCAAACTACGTTGAAACTGCATCTTTAACGGCCCAATTTTCAAAATTTCCCAGGGGAAAAACCCCCAGACCCCCGTAGGTTGGGAAAAAAAAAAAAAAAAAAAAAAAATTGCACACCTAGTGACGCCTCTGATTCTGTGAAATGACTAAGTAGGAGTATTAGTATTACCATGAAAATATAGTGTGTACGGATGCAATTTACATATGTGAATGGCCACTGCCTACCCTGCCACAGACCTTACCGCACGCCACTGCAGGCGACAGAATTGCTGCAGTGGCCTTTTGTAGGCAGTCGAACTCAAGCAGCACTTCGGTTGCAAGAAGGGACCACATACTGACTAGACTGCGCCAGAGACTGGCAACAACCAAAGCAGGTGAAAGTCACGCTGGCTTGGGAACAGGAGTGCAGAAAAGAAAGAAAGGATGGTAGAATTAGGATGGATGAATTTTGATTTCAAGAAAAAGCAGCCCAGCTAGCAATTACACGCGGGCCGCTTCCGTAAAACCTCCGGCGCTGTCTGCTGAGTTAATAGGCGCCCTGCTAGAAGTTAGGAGCGGGCCACTTCCGTAAAACTTGCGGCGCTATCGGCTGAGACGCGTCCTCGGCTGAGTCGTGGCAACCACAATTGGACCAGGTCATTTTGCCACCTGCAGGGAGCTGCGCGACAGCTGTTAACTGGGCGCTCGGCTCAGACCCTTTTTACCAGTATGAACCCAGTAAGCACAAGAACGTCTGCAAGGCGTCTTGAAGATGTTTTCGAAAGGTCTGCTGGACTGCTGTAAGATGTATTCTAGAGAGCGTTTGCTCATCTGGCAGACGTATCTGGTACGTCTTGCTAAGATCTTCAAACAGCGTTTAGCAGCCGTATCCCAGATGCTCATCAATACGTCATAATAGGACATCCATCTCCCTAACTCTTACAAAGATCTTATAAAGGTATTAAATATGATAAAGATCTAGAACTACGACACGCATTCTCAGTGAGATGCCGCTGTTTGTAAGATCAAAATAAGACGTGCTAAATGGAACGCGATGTAATTAGGCTGTTCAGATCTTTTCCAGGCGTCTTAGAGACGTATTTGTCTCTATTTGTGCTGACTGGGAAGCCGATTTCAACTGCTATTGCAGCAATCGTCAAGCACGCAGCAGCTCAAGTCATCACTGGATTGTGCATAACTTTGGATGAGAGAAGACGCCTGACTTCTGCTGATTCTGCGAAATATTGGTGAACTTGGAGTAAGCTAGCATATTACAGTTACAGAGACGTGCTACACTGAGTGACATGCTGCCCTCTTCTTGTGTTTGTTTTTCTCAGATGCAGTCCGCCGGAATTCCCTGACTAAAGACTCCACAGAAAAGCTCTTCATCACCAGGTGGCTGCAGCTGGCCTTCGACAGAGATGGTGGCTGAAGCCAGAAGGCAAACCGGTAGACATCGTAGATAAGTTTCAAACTCAAATGCAGTGGACTTAAGTTAAATGTTTCAAAGTATTTGAAACCCTTGTTGGTTTTACATGAATGCTGTGATGTATGGTCCAATAAAAAAGCTTTAAACTTGAAAACTGTCTATGATTTATTATGCAGATTAGGCCTATATCTTGTGTAAGAACTGCTTAGCAATTCTAGTATTAACTTGACACGAATGGAAATCAATAAAACCCAGACAATGAACTGGATGGACGGGGGCTTTACATCAGGGTTCCGCAATAGGGCCGCATTACAGCCGAGCGCTCGGAGAGCAATCGGACCTAGATTCATGATTCAATTTTTGCTACCTGGGAGTACAAGCAGGTGAAGGCTACTAAAGGCGGGGGAACAAGACATTTGAGCATTGAGAAAAACATTACTGTGGAAGAAATAAGGGTTATAGCAGAAAATATTTTTTTCCCGGATGGAACATCGAAGAACAAAGAAAAACTGTCAAGCTTCCGGACTGAAGTTCAGTCCTCACAGATAGACGTTGGGTTCAAACACTGTTGAGCAGTTGTAACCAAAGTCGAGTTTGTATATTGAGACTGTATCTCTGCACTAAGTTAAAGGATGAGGAGGTGTGTGGATCAGAGGAAGAAACATCCCTCCAAACCCCTCCTAGCTCATCTCCAGCACATGATGCTGAAAGTTCTCCTGAGACAACACGACATGTACAATCAGCACAAGACCTTGCTGGCAACACTGACTCTACCACAAACATGGAATACACAGATACATTAGTTTTGCATGGACAATTCACATTGGCCAGTAATGAGGGCTCTTCAGTCACAGTTTCTCTTGTCTTACCAACAACTGTTAATTCAGCCCTGACAGTACAACACACCAACAACCCTGAACCCTCTCCAGCTGTTCATCCTGAATCCCCGAACCTGAAGAGATTTCATTGGTAGAGGAAACTGTGGAGTCAGCTCCTCGAACACTGCTTGTTGACCTCACCACATTCACCTCAGCAAGGAAGACATGTCCTTCCCTGAATTGGAGACTGACACTGACCACGTGCCTATTGTCACATTAATCATAAGAAGAGGCCACTGTCTTATTGACCTGATCAAAGCATTCAAAGATCCTGACATATTAGAGTCTGACATATACAAGATGCGATTACCAAATGGTCAGCTGGAAGAAGGGAAGGGAATAGGATTGTTTAGGGACTGCATTACAGAATTCTGGACTGAGTTCAATGAAAGATACACTATGGGGAATGATGCCAAGGTGCCTTAACTTCCAAATGGAAGAATGGCAGGCTGTGGCGAGAGTAATGGTTTTAGGATGGAAAAAATAACTGGATACTTTCCAGTTCAGCTTGCAGCCCCATTCCTAGAGGAGGTACTATACGGAACGGCAACTAGCAGCTGCTTCCTACAGTATGTGTCCGACCAGGAGAGACAAGTTCTTGTCAGTGCCCTGGAGGACTTTGATTCTGTTGAGATGGAAGCCTTGATTGAGATTCTTGATGTGCATGAATGTTACCAGCTTCCAATTAAAGACAACCTCGTCCCATCACTATTCACAACTGGGTCACAAATGCCTAATTCAAGCACCCCAGTACATCCATAAATGCTGGCGCCCCATTGTTCATACTATAACATATGCTCTCCCTATTGAAGGGCTGCACCAGCTGTTAAGGGAGAAAATCCCAACATCAAAGACGGTGAGGGATGCACTCCAGTAGCCAAAAGAGATGAGTGGTGCACAACAAGCAGTTTGTCTGCTCCCTGAAGTGATACATCATCGAGGCTTATCATCAAACTCTGCAAAACTTTTTTGAGATTTTGCACTGGATCAACTTTGGTGGGAAATCCCAGAGCCATAGATAGAGAGAGTTGCGACACTCTTTGATGTTGCCGCCACGATCAAAAGTTCCAAAAAAACCTGTGCTGAATGGCTGAATCACAGGAGGGTGGGATGTACTTCTGATGCTGGAAAGTGTAATCAATTAACTCATTGACTACTGACCAAGAGATTGGCTGTAAACAGTTCCAAAAGCCCCATAACGAGGAAATAGCCTGGAAAAAGCGCTGCCATTTTTTCATATGGAGGTCTATGGGAGTGTCGCCACTCTGTCTTATCTACCGCTCTGGGAAATCCTATCCAAATTGAGTTCATTGATATGCAGGCCTCAGGCTCACACATGTGCGTGCGTTCTGAAATTGCCTGTTGGTTACTACCCAGACCTCAGAAATGTGTGCTGACTAGTTCTGTCTGGGTATAGTTTAGATTGTCTCGTCATCTAGGGTCAGTTTGCAGTTCTCTTTGCATGCCTCCAAAAAGGTGAGGAGTATAAGCTGTTCGGACACTAAACAGCTCAGGTTAATTAATTGTTAAATGATAATGTTCTGTCTGGGTAATACATATAGTTTACATTGTCTCCTCATCTTCATAGGGTTTGCAGTTTGCAGTTCTCTTTGCATGCCTCCAAGTTGAGGGTTTTCAGGTGCTGTGTGGTGTCTTTGCACCTGGCAGCGGTGCTTTGCCGGTGCTATGCCCGAAAATAGTTCCAAATCTAAATTGGTCTAGTAAATCCCTTCGTGTTATTACATTGCATGTAAATGCAATGTACTGTTATCACTGTTCTTCTTATTATTATTGTCTTCCGACCAAAATCAACGATCAAAGGCTCTAGAACCACTGAACCGTTTGACGTCATTCAAGCACTCCTACAAAGGTCTTGAAACGGAGATGTGTTCTATTATTTTTCACATTTGTGAACTTTATACTTTTTGAGATATTTACGATAAAAGATTTTAAAATTCCCATAGAGTTAACGTTGAGACCCTTTGGCGGTAAAGATTAACTGTTACGTCAGTGCTCAGCTGTCAGTAATCAAGGATCTTTGATTCAAATGCCACCGCTGCACCAGGCTGTAGCTATGAAAACATTCTACCATGCCACTGCTGTAGGCTAAACCAGGACGTTATCGTCTTGTCTCCTGCTACTCCTTACTTGATTTGTTTCTATCGTTACAGTAACCGGTTTGCTCTCGGTAACGTTATCAACAGCTAAAGACAATCTAACCTAACGTCAACGTAAACACTGTATTTAGCTAACAACAAGCAAGTTACTAGCAAGTTACAAGCAACTAGTTGCACGATTTAGGTTCAAGCCTTCTTACAATCGTTTCTAGTACAAACTGCATTGCTATCATTTCACGTTTGTTTGTTAGCACGCTAGTCTTTCAGCTATAGGACTTGCCAGCCAGGCAATCATTTAAAACTTTCGGCATCATTCACAAATTAAAAACCTTTGTTAACAGCGTATTGTACATTCCTATTAGGACAATCACACACCTGGAAATACTTCGAAGAACATACTAGCTCATCCTGTAGGCTAATATGTGTATCCTACATAAAATATCCTACATTGCTAGATATCCTACCTGTTGCTGCATCATCGTTTGGCGTTGTTTGAGATTGTATTCCGTGTTCCAATGGTGTCTAAATCTAGCCTATGGCCTACTTTTAACCTGCAGTAGTATATGAAGGCTATGTAAGCTATCCTACCAGTCGTCACTGTGGGCTACTAAAGTGTCAGCTCTTGCAACTCGTTTTAAAGGTTGGGTACGGAATTCGCAAAACGGCCGGCAGATTTTGAATACATACAACCTCAAGTCCCGCCCTCCATGCACCAACGAAAATTATGCGCGAGTGCGAGCCAGGCTAAATGAAATGCCAGCCTGGCGTCTACAGCACTATGAGCTCTAGTCTCAATACAATCGCCCACATCAACTTCCCCAATTACATTCTTTATTCACCTCCAAAGGGTTGTAGGTAATAGTTCCACAAATCAGACAAGGTAGATGATTTTATAGCCTACATTATGGTAAAAGCACCTTAGTCTACCAGCCCTTTCGTTCGGAAATTCTAAAACAACGATGCATTTTAATACACCAAAATAACATTTGATATACCTTACATCTTTCAGTAGCCATAGGTGTGTATATTTGAACAGAATCTGGTTTGGTTCTTACCAGGGCGTTTATCTTCTGAAATATCCGAGTTTAGTGCTGGCCCGCTGGTTCGCCTATTCCACTGTAGCTCCAAGCGGTTAAGTTTCGATTTCATGTTTACAACACTCTTCGAGTCACGGTAAAATGTAATTTTTGCTACAGCTTATTTATTGCGTGGGTGATTGAGTTTCCGTAGGTATCCGCTGCCTTAGTATGTATAGAAATGAAGTGACACATACAACTTGAGGGGAACATTATGGGACGTGTAGCAGGCCTAGATAGTTTCGTTTCAGCACTGACTCGCGGTCAACAGCTTTCGTGCTATGTGCACGAACGGGTCGCGCGTGCGGAGGGGATGGGGATGGGGATGGGGATGGGGAGGAGGAAGAGGAAGACCGTTAGATTGACAAATGAGCTGTGAAATGATGGTATGGGGTTTGGAATTCTATTGGCTGGAGTTTTTCGAGCCCTGCCCGTTCCGCAGATGATTGACATGTTTAATTTCCATTTCAGTGCTTCCAACTCAGTGGCTGTAAGTGGGTTAGGAATAGGATTTCAAGTGATTTTGCAAAAATGACCAAAAAAGCTCATTCCTTACCCTACCTTTAAGTAGGCAACTTCATTTCAGTCTTTTAAAGAGTTATTTTCCAAAATAGCCTATATCCACAATTTTGATGCATTTTCATAAATCACTTTTTAAATGTGACTTTCCAAGTAATTTCAGTGGAATTGTAATTGGGTTATTGTTATTTATCTATTCTACTGTGTAGCCTAGTTGTCTTTTTAACTATAGGCCTAATACAATGTTTTACACAGTCAGCAACATTTTTGCATTTACATGCAATGGTAATTCCTTCCATGGAATTACATTTTCTAGTTTTGCATTGATATTTGCACTCGATGTGAATGTACAGGTTACGAGAAATAATGATAAAAAATCTTGAGTTATTTGATTCACTTTTGCAACGACATGCTAGCTGGACACTTTGGAATACTCGATGTGAATGTACAGGTTACGAGAAATAATGATAAAAAATCTTGAGTTATTTGATTCACTTTTGCAACGACATGCTAGCTGGACACTTTGGAATACAGCGACTATGCTAAGCTAAGGCTAACGGGCCGTTTCTAGATTAGGACAGTGGCTGGGTCGGCAACAAAACTCTTTGGTTCACTCATCCAACTCTAGGGACTGCGGGGAGTGACCCAATTTCACCTGGGGGTGGCGTGTTCCTTTAACCGTTTCACGTCATTCAAACACTCCTACAAAGGTCTTGTAAAGGAGATTTGACGATTGTATTTTTCACATTTCTGAACTTTATACTTTTTGAGATATTTACGATATAAGAGTTTAAAATTCCCATAGAGTTTACATTGAGACCCTGTGGCGGCAAAGATTAATTGTTACGTCAGTGCTCAGGTGTCAGTAATCAAGGATCTTTGATCCAAAGCCATGCCACTGCTGCGCTAAACCGGGCTAAACCTGAATGTTATGTCTACTCATTAAGCTGTAACAGCTATGAAAACATTCTACCATGCCACAGCTGCTGTAAACCAGGACGTTATCGTCTTGTCTCCTGTTAGGCTACTCCTTACTTCATTTGTTTATATAGTTACAGTAACCGGTTTGCTCTCGGTAACGTTATCAACAGCTAAAGACAATCTAACCTAACGTCAACGTAAACACTGTATTTAGCTAACGACAAGCAAGTTAGCCATCTCGACAGAGCAGCCTACACGACGCCGATCTTCACCCAGCGTTTTAAGTGAAGTCCAACCTGATAGACATAGGCCTACAAGTTGCACCATTTAGGTTAAAGCCTTCTTCTCACAGTCGTTTCTAGTACAAACTGCATTGCTATCATTTTCACGTTTGTTTGTTTGTTAGTCGTTTCAGCTATAGGGACTTGCCAGCCAGGCAATCATTTAAAGCTTCCGGTATCATTCACAAAATAAAAACCTTTGTTAACAGCTTATTGTACATTCCTATTAGGACAATCACACACCTGGAAACACTTTGAAGAACATACTAGCTCATCCTGTAATATGTGTAGCCTAGGGTGACCAGATTTCTCTGAACTAAAACTGGGACACTTTTGTGCGTGATCAAATGTGACGTCAACATGCGACAGGTGAAACTTTTTTTCATAGCCGTCCTTAAGCCCAAACAGTAGGCTACTAGTGGGGGTTCAGGGGTGTCACCCCCGAGAAAATTTCTTAAATATTGCTGTGTAAATGCACAAATTCTGTGCACTTTCAGTCAGAGATTATAGGGCCTGCACTGTCTGACTCCTAAACATTCCTCACCTTTATCTTTTACCATTATCTAGCCTATGCATGAAAAAAAAAATTGAAAACGAAACTCAGCCATATTATTTTCTCAACCTTAGTTTACATTATGTGTGATAACTCTAAACAGCTACTCTTGTCAGATGGCCATTATACATCATTGAAAAGCTGAGATTCCAGGCTTTCAGTAAAGTACCTTTTTGGTAACGACCAACCCCTCTGGCTCACGGACGAATAGGTTATTGAGAATGATGATTTTCAAAATAGCCTATATCCACAATTTTGATGCATTTCCATAAATCACTTTTTTAATGTGACTTTCCAAGTAATTTCAGTGGAATTGTAATTGGGTAATTGACTGTTAATGATCTATTCTTCTGTGTAGCCTAGATGTCTTTTTAACTATAGGCCTAATACAATGTTTTACACAGCCAGCAACCTTTTTGCATTTACATGCAATGGTAATTCCTTCCATGGAATTACATTTTCTAGTCTGTTAATGCAGTTTGGCCTTTCGTTTAGCTTAGCTATTGAAACGACGGTTTTATCACGGATTCACACAACTATTTCTGAACACTTAGACCAACGTGGATATGTGGGAAAACTTAAGTTTCACTTTCACTCAGTTAAAACAGCATGTTTGCGTGATGTTGTTCCCATTTGTTTAAAAATGTCTGTTTGCTTGTTGGGTTAACGACACACTTCCCCAGCTGTTCATTGCATACAGTTTGAAGGAATTATTTTTAAAAACGAAGGAGGATGTTTTCCATATAGCATACCCTGCTACATATTTCGTTGTATTAGAATTCGCTATCAGGTGTTGTACAAGATATACTGACAGCGCAAAAACTTGTTCTGTTTGGTTTGGTCTATCCAATGAGTGCAGAGCTATCCCCCCCGCCCTGTATCGGTTGAATCACGCCCCATAATCGCGGCTGAATGGAGCAGTTTCAGACTCATATTCTGACGTCGTCAGGCTAATAAGGTCACCATTAGAAACCTTTAATCAACTAGTTTCCAAATATATATGTTTTAAAAGAGAATGTATCAATGGCACGTTGTAAAAACAATAAAAGAAAATCCTAGGATTTCAGTCCTCTCACCTGCTGCAGGCCCATTCAAATAGCCCATTCACCTTAATTTGCATTTGAAAGAGACACTCACTAGGTGACCCATTTAGTCTGACTTTTTTCCAATTTATACTAAAACTACATAACATTTTTGAATGTTCTTTTTACTTATATGGAGTCAACACCATTGTTTTCAAGGTTTAAACTTCAAAAGTCTTAGCTCGATATAATAGGCGTGTTCAAGTTCAACTCCAAATGACCTTTTGCAGCAACGAGAGCTGCCGGTGGCAGCAGGGGCGGGGATACAAACGCTGCTATGAAGTTGTACACTCTCTACTTCCCGTAGTCTAGACTTGGCTAGACTTGACCATGTGACGAATCACGAGGCACGGACCCGCACGGACCCTTGTGGATATGAGGAGGCATCTAAACACCTGCACATACGTCAGGGATGTAAAAGCCAATTAGGGCAAAGACCTGACGTCATGAAGGCAGGGTCTAGGCTCCGCTGCGCTCCGCAGTACCTCCAGAGCGGCTGCTCTGCTGCTCTGCAACTGCCTGGCCACGCCTTGCTCCCGCGATAAGTTGAGGCCATGTGATACCGACTGCCGAGTCGAAAACACACCCATCTAGACCATCGTGGACAGATTTTTAACCACGTGCATCTTGTTCTGCGCAGTTTTTGTGCTGCGCAGCCATCTTGAACGCGCCTATTTATAGTGTGTTTTTGACCTTTGACCTCTGACATTTGAAAATCATTTTTTAAATAGTTATGTTCACACTGAATTATAATAAAAAGTAATTTCATTACATCCACTTTACTCTCATATAATTATTGAGGAGGACCTCTTGAATATAACCATATGTGACCATTCAAAGCGAAATCAGTCGTTTTGCGCACATCGTTATTTTGAGAAAATCAACAATAACTAACTTCCGGGTTAAAATGTTGAATTTCACGTTTTCGCATAATTCGGCTGTATACAGTCTACAGTTTCATATCGTGAACGCATTTCACTGAAAAACCTACGTTTTGACTGTTAAACCCGGCGAAGATTCAACACATTTGCTGTCATTCCCGTTGTGCACGCGCTGCTTAAACAGCTGATTTC
Source organism: Sardina pilchardus (assembly GCF_963854185.1). Lineage (NCBI taxonomy): Eukaryota > Metazoa > Chordata > Actinopteri > Clupeiformes > Clupeidae > Sardina > Sardina pilchardus. The sequence goes on along the minus strand of NC_085014.1, from coordinate 30,626,881 downwards.
TCCTCTTCTGGCATACGTGACAGGAGAACCATGTCAACTTTGGATGCGGTTATCTTAGCGATAGTTTGTGTAATACCCTCGATATACATATCGTTGGAAAGCTTAGTTTATGGCCGTTCACGTGAGCACAATAACTTAATTTACTAAATTTTACCGAAAAAAATCCGGTGGCGTAACTATAGTAGGTGCAGCAGGTGCAGTCGCACTAGGGCCTGTGACCTCCCGGGGCCCGTCGCTACCCATGCCCTGCCTTTTTACATTTTTTTTTAGAACTTCGCCATTAAGAATCAAACTATCAAATTAAAACGGCTAAATCAAATTACCATCTTTCCTTGTCGTCATACTGTTTCGCCAGAGTATCTTTCTTTCTACTGAGATACAGCAAGGATTTCTGGGTAGGCTAAGTAATTTTTTTGCGATTTTTTGAATGGATAGTGCAGCTGCACATTTCAGTCATCATTCTGAGCAAAATGCCAAAATGCTGCTGGTGGTAGATTATTTACGACAGTGTAACATCCACATTCGGGGAAGTGTGTAGCCTACTAGCCTGTTGTTTCTGACATTGCCTGTGACTGTGACAACAGCTGAGCGATCTTTTTCCAAACTCAAACTTATTAAGTCTTACCTAAGGAGCAGCATGGGGCAGGAGAGGCTCAGAGGGTTAGCTATCCTGTCCATTGAAAATACGAGAGCCAGAGCATTAAATATTGGGAACGTCGTTGACGATTTTGCACATTGAAAGGCTCACAGCCTAATTCACGCATAGGCTATTGGGTAGGCTATTGTATGCATATTAATGATTTTATTTGGTTTCTGCACGGTTGAATAAGTTAGGCTAAATTAAGTTTAGTTTCTGTGCAGTGCGAGTTTATAAGCAAGCAATCCACACTTGCAGTTTCAGCAGAGGGTTGAAGAGGTTTCAGCGCATTGAGTGTTCCCATAATTCCATGCGAGTTGATGTTAATGCAGTGATATTAGATAACACTGGCCTGCAGACTATTTATATATATTTTTTGGAATGTTTTCAAATGTAATGGATCCTATAGTCGTGTGTTTTTCATTATGTATCTGTAACTACTAAACTACTTCGTTTCCAGAGATCCTTTGCAAAGAGAATTGAAGTCACCCTTAATGTGTATTGCATGTAGGCCTAACTGATCTAATACGTCCTGCACTGACTCAATAGATTTTCACGCAATAGGGCCCGATTCTCCATGTCGCACCGGGGCCCGCACCTGCCTTGTTACGCCACTGCGCCCCTCTAATAGGCTATATTAGTGTGCATGCATGACTTACCTGAACTAGTCCCATGAAACACAGCTGGATTAATGCCTTGTCCAGATAGTCCCCTGTGAAAAGACCTTCATCCTTTAGCTCGCCAAACATCTGGATCCAATGTTCAATTCCTTGTCTTCTCATCATTCCCCACCAACTTTGGTTGGCAGTGCTTACTCCTGTTAAAAAACTTGATTGTCCTGCTCTATTGTCTTCATCATTATTTGTGAAGGCGGCCCTGAGCCAGATAATTTTTCTGCTATAACCATCGATGCAACCATTTATGCATATGCCGTAAGGCTTGAGCTTATCATATGAATCGATGTGCCATATGTAATTGGGCCCATGGAAGAAGTACTGCCTGCGTGTCAGCCGTCGTCTGCGGCGACACTGGGTGCCTTTGGGGTCAACTGCGCTGAGTATGATGCGCACATCTTTTCTCACGGGCAAACCATGTTCTACACATTTGTAGTACATCCAGCGGTATCCATGTAACCTCCCAGAGCCTTGCAGTTTGTTCAAAATGAACTCTATGACATCGCCTACATTGTCATACTCACGATGGCGGAGATGGTTCGCCTTCAGCATCCTTTTTAAAGTTCTTAAACTCATAACCATGCCATGCTGCGTGGCTAGAGCTGTCAGTATCTCCTTGTTGCCCATGCCCATGGGAAATGTAAGCTAGGACTTCTAGACAGGTTTCCCCTCTTGCGACGGCAAACGGTGAGAGTGAGAATGTCAGAGATGACTAAATGTGAGCACATATGGCCTACAACGGGGTCACGTTTTATTAAATCGAGGGCTCAAATAAAAGAAAATGTACTCACGTTTAACAAATTGTGGCCACGTTTACAGTAAGTAGATCATGCACACAATATTCTACAACCGTGTTCACTAAATTGTGCTCTCATTTTGCAAAATCGTTCCCTCATTGGGGGCCAAGCAGTGAAGCTGCGAAGCACCCATAGTGATTGTACCTTTTCCTATTATTCTTCTCCTCTGGAAGTCTATGGCAGCCCATATATCCATACAGTAAAAAGTTGTGAAATTTGGCACACTTATTCTACTCACAACTCTAGGCACTTTCACCAACTTACAGACTCCAGACCTCAAACCTCTAGCGCCACCAACAGGTCAAAAATCATCAATTTTTTAACAACATTAATGCAAGTAGCTCTGCAATGCTTAGACCTATCAAGCTGAAACTTGCTCAGTGTATTACACAAGGTATAGCCCCACCCACCAATTAACACTTTTCCACAAACGCTGTAGCGCCACCAACAGACCAAGGACAAAACTTTCAAAAAGTTTCACAGGTCTCAAATTTCATCCGATTCTCACCAAAATTTGCACACACCATCTTCAGACCATGCCTTCTTATTGCATTGCTTTCTGGAAGAATTTACAAAATTATTTGCCCTTAACAGCCAATCAAAATCGGCAGTGAAGCCGCCACACAGACATTAAACCTATATCTCTATGGAAGCCATAGAACCATACAGTAAAAAGTTTTGAAATTTAACACACATATTCCTCTATGGCCAATGACCACTTTCCTCAATTTACAGACTCCAGACACCAAAACTTTAGCGCCACCAACAGGTCATAATGTATACATTTTTTAACAACATTAATGCAAGTAGCTCTACAATGCTTTGACCTATCAACCTGAAACTTGCTCAGTGTATTAAGGCTAAAGGTTTGGCCCCACCCACCAATTAACAAGACTTTTCCATGAACGCTATAGCGCCACCAACAGACCAAGGTCAAAACTTTCAAAAAGTTTCACAGGTGTCAAATTTCATCCGATTCTCACCAAAATTTGCACACACCATCTTCAGACCATGCCTTCTTATTGCATTGCTTTCTGGAAGAATTGACAAAATGATTTGCCTTTAACAGCCAATCAAAATCGGCAGCGAAGCCGCCACACAGACATTAAACCTGTATCTCTATGGAAGCCATAGAACCATACAGTAAAAAGACCTATCAAGCTGAAACACACACACAAACAAATAAAAATTAGAAATAAATTTTGGCTATTTTCTTCACATCCGATCTCTCTCTGTCTCAAACCCAGACACAAGCAGACACACCCTCCTCTATGGTGGTCGTGGGGGGGGGGGGGGGGGGGGTTCCATTTCCACACGCCCACTCTCCCATGTCATGTCTTTTGACCACTAGGGGGGCGCTATAATCACAGGAAGTCAGCTCATTTTTCAGTAATGCTTTCATCTCTCTCTCTTTCTCTCTCTCAAACCCAGACACAAGCACACAAATACTTCTCTATGGTGGTAAATAGTGCCCTCGCTTTTAGAATATAGTGCGCTCGTTTTATAAATTGTGCTCATTTTACAATGCTTTAAATGAGAGAACAATTTAGTAAAAGGAGAACACAATGTAGTAAATTGTGCGCACCATTTAACAAAACGAGTGCACAATTTAGTAAAATGAGCGCACTATTTACAAAAACGAGAGAACGATTTATTAAAATGAGAGCACAATTTAATAAAACGAAAGCACAAATTAGTAAAACGAGCGCTCAATTCAGCAAAGTGAGCACACACTGTAGTAAAACAAGCGCACACTGTAGTAAAACGAGCGCACATTCTCTACACATGCAAAACATTTCTGCCGTGACCCCTCCAGGGCTCCGTACTGTCATGCCTCTGCGTGAAATAAAAAAATGATTTCTGAGCAATCGATGTCACCTAATTCAGCACCTTTATGGTGGACAGTGCCTTGTACGTCGGATGTAAGGAGCTTTTAGTAAGAAGAATCCTAAGTGATAGTTCGGGAACCACGACTATAAAGGTAAACAACTTTGGTAAGTTATACCTTTGGAGTCTTCGTAGCTCGCTAAGAGTGAACGTTATCGGGAAACCGGCCCCAGGTAGTTATTTAGGGAAAACTGCATTTTTGGGGTTTCGGGGGGGGCTAGCGCAGGGGTGGAATACCCCCCGAGGACCAAACAAAATTTTTCTGTAGAAGTCTACTGGTGCTACATGCCCACCAAGTTTCATGTGCCCCGGGTGTTACAGTGACCTGGGTATCGTTGACGAAAAATTCAGGAAGTAGATGAATAATAATAATACTGTTTTTCTCAATTGTTTACTGGTACGTGGTACACAGTGGCCACAACATGCAACTCATGTACCAACCCCCTGAACCAATTCTGTTAAACTGCAAGAACAATTCCTGGATTAGCAGCAACACATTACTTTATATAAAACACTGCAGTATTTGTATATTCAGTTCATCAGTTAGCACTCTGTGAAGCTCAATGCAACACTTTACGTTTTTGTTATGTTTTATTTTAGTCCAACAAAGGTGTGTCTCTAAGTATTTTCAATCACCCATTGTGTTTTGCATTATGAATAGGTGTGTTTTCCCAATGGTACCTATGAGATTTCATTTATGAATGAAGTGTCTTATGTATGATAGTGTGTAGTATGCAGGAGCAAGTTTGTTGCAGAATAGCAACTAAAGTGCCTATTCAAAATACAAAGCACAATTCCTATTAAAAATACAACACACAATGGGTGATTGAAAATACTTAGAGACACACCTGAAAATACAAAATACTTAACAGTTTTTCTGTACACATATACTAGTGAGACACAATAACCACAACTTGTAACTCATGCACAACATTTGGCACAATATGGAAGAAAATCTCTTGTTTCCCCAAGGAACACACAGTCATTCAAATTATAAAGTTACGGTTTGTTTCTGATTGCTTAGGCACATTTTTTTGTAACTATTGGCTATAATTGGATTCAAGAATGGAGAGTATGAGGGGAGGTTGAGTACAATGAAGAGTAGGTGATCTGTAAACCAGTTGCGGACCAAAGCAGTCCTATGGAAACTAACATTTCAGCTCAAGTTAGGCTGAACTCGTTGGCCAGCTTCTCTCAGGCTCAGTCCATGGTTGATTACATAGTCCTGCAGCTCTGATGTCATCAGCAATTATATTTCTTCCTCTTCTTACCATTCCTTTCCCTCCTCCTCGTCTTCCTCTTGCTCCTCCTTGTCCTCTTCCTCTAACTTCACCTCCTTGTCCTTGTCTCGCTTCTTTACCTCCTCCTCCTCTTCCTCCTACTTCTTCACCTTCCTAGGCCTCCTCTTATTCTCACTCTTCTTACTCTTCCTGCTCCCTCCATTGTACACACGGACAGCTTACCTGTGTCTTACACTGCTTAACTAACTTGCTAACTAAACTAAGCTTTTGTTAACTAAACTTTCTATTTTTTTTCAATTACCTAATTACGTAAGAACAACTTGCACACTGTGTCAACTTAAAAGGAAATGGGAGTCAGCGTAATAAGAATGAAACTGCAAACAATCCTGAGGTTTAGGACGTGTGTTTGATTGCACATTACACTAGGAAGATAAGTATAAGTATACTTTTTTGATCCTGTGAGGGGAAATTCGGTCTCTGCATTTATCCCAATTCGTGAATTAGTGAACACACACAGCACGCAATGAATACACAAGCACGAGGTGAAGCACACACTAACCCAGAGCAGTGAGCTGCCTGCCCAACAGCGGCGCGCGGGGAGCAGGGAGGGATTAGGTGCCTTGCTCACTGGCACTTCAGGCCACAGCTGCCCCCAGATATTGGTGAATGAGGCCCAGTGATCTCAGGAAGGACTTGTTTTTGATCAATGGGCATTGTTCAAATGACTGTATGCTTGGATAGTCCTTCAGTGAAAAGAAAAGTCCGCTGCAAACAGAAATATTTGCTCCCCATTATTTATTTAATAACCGCAAAGGTTGCCCATTGAACATGCCTCTTGTGCAGTAGAAATAAAGTGCAGCACATCTTAGTATGGTGATAGCCAGACTATACCATGTCAGCATTTGGTCCAAAGGTCTGCACGCCAGCCATCAGTGCCTTCTCCTGAAAAATATGGGATGGACCTAAAGAGATGATTCTTCGACACCTACTGGGTATGTTTACCAGAGGCAGCCATAGTAGAGAACTTCTTAATGTAAAGCTGAGCCTCTCTGCTCAGCACCTATACCAGGTTGCTGGTTGATTCATAGACATATTATTGCATGGGCATAGCAGGAATGCACTCACGGCCCTGAGCACTCCAGGGGTGCCCTAGGAGTGTTCAGAAAATACTTAAGGCATGAGGAATGGATGGCTCGTTATTACAAGTGGTACCCACACACTGTTCTGTTCTCTATTAGTAAGTATATCTACTTTAACTATTTAAATAGTCTATTTGAAAGCCTGGATTTGGATGTGTATACAGAGACAGTTCTATCTTACATTACATTCTGTGCAGGTACCGTTACCACCACTAAAAGGACTAGGTTCTTCCCAAATCAGAAGCCCTGGATGACTAGTGAAGTGTGGCTCTTGATCAGGGACCGCAACACTGCCTTCAGACAAGTTACAGTACAGCACAGCCAGAGCCAAGCTCAAGAAGGGCATAAAAGCTGCAAAGGCAGCATACAAAATAAAAATTGAAGGACAGCTTGTGGACAGAAATCCACGACAAGTGTGGCAGGGATTACAGCAAATCTCCAACTACAAGGGCCACAACATCACGCCTACCTCATCCGACGCCGCAATGGCTGAGGAACTAAATATTCGAGGTGAGCGGACAAACTGCACCCCCCCCCCCCCCTGCCTTCACCAACACCGCGCTAACCCTGCAGGAACGCCAGATGAGGAGGGCTCTGAAACAAGTCAACCCAAGGAAGGCAGCTGGACCAGACGGTGTGCCGGGAAAAGTACTCAGGACCTGTGCAGACCAACTAGCTGCTGTCATCACTGAAATTTTCAACATCTCCCTGACCCGAGCCACAGTACCATCCTGCTGGAAATCAGCAACCATCATTCCAGTCCCAAAGACTCCAGCTGGCAAAAACTTGAATGACTTTAGGCCTGTAGCACTCAGTGGTGATGAAATGCATGGAGAGGCTGGTTGCCCAGCACATCAAGGCCTGCCTCCCACCATTTTGACCCCCACCAGTTTGCTTACAGGGCAAACCCCTCCACAGAGGATGCAATAGCCATCACCCTCCACTCGACACTGAGACATCTTGAGCACCCAGGCAACTATGTCAGACTGCTCTTCATAGATTTCAGCTCAGGCTTTAACACAATACCGGACATTCTCATCAAAAAACTCCTGGGCCTACACCTCCCCTCCTCCACCTGTGCTTGGATTAAGGACTTCCTTTCCAACAGACCACAATGTGTTAGGCTTGGTCCCAACCTCTCCCCCCCAATCACACTCAGCACTGGTTCTCCCCAGGGCTGTGTGCTGAGCCCACTTCTTTACACACTGTACACATCAGACTGCACCCCCTACCACTCTTCCAACCTCATCATAAAATTTGCAGACGACACCACTGTGATCGGACTGATCTCTGGTGGTGACGAGACACAGTACAGAGATGAGGTTCTGAGGCTGTCGTCGTGGTGTGCCTCCAACAACCTTCTGCTGAACACAAGTAAAACCAAAGAGATCATCATAGACTTCAGACGCAAAAGCCCAGCACCTGCTCCACTCAACCTGAACGGGGATTGTGTGGAAAGGGTCTCCTCATTCAAATTCCTAGGGGTACACATCTCTAAGCAACTGTCATGGTCCACGAACACCAAAGCAATAACAAAGAAGGCCCAGCAGTGACTTCACTTCCTGAGAATTCTCAGGAAAAACCATCTTGAACAGAAGTTGCTGGTATCCTTCTACTGGTCAGTCATTGAAAGCATCCTCACACATTGAATCACAGCTTGGTTTGCAGGAACGGAGGGCAATGCAGAGGGTTATAGGCACAGCCCAGAAGATCATAGGCTGCCCCCTGCCCTCTCTGGAGGAACTCGCCAACCACCGCTGCATTACCAGGACAGAACGCTAAAATCTGAATTCTGTATCGTGCATACAAAGACGTTGACCTCACAATGGTGTACCATTTGCTACCTTTGATAAATTCGCTAGAAATGTTCCATTCGCTACAACTGTTGATGGAAAACCATCTAGCGCAGTAGAAATATGCGCATTAACAGGGCTCTGATGACATCATTTTGATTCGCTAGAATTGTTCTTTTGAATGGAAAACCGTTTTAGCACTTCTTGTTTCGTTCAAAATTACATCGACTTATGAGTTAATTCGCTTGAAAATCTTATGGAGAAAGGGGTACTGTATCAATGCAATGACAAATAAAGCTTCTATTCTATTCTATTCTATTCTATTCTATTCTAACTCTCCACTGTGAATCCTCCACATACATACATATGATCACACTTATGGTGGTAAATCACAGCCAGCATATTTTATTTCTCCTTACATAATGGTGATGTAAAAACAGAGAATTACATTTATTGAAAATTTTTTTTAGATCTGTTTCTTCTTACAACTCATTTAGTTGAATTAACTGTTTTCTCTATTAACGTAGTAAAGGGCAAAGTAGAGTTCTCAACGGGCCTGAAAATTACAACCCGACCCGACGGCCGGCCCGTGGCTTTCAAAGCCCGAGCCCGATGTAACCCGACACATAAATATGAATTATCTACCCGAACCCGGCCCGCGGCCCGACGCCGGGGGTCGAGTTTTCCCATGTTAAAGACAGACGGTCGTTAAGGGCACAATTATGTGCAGTGGCCTACCTAACCCACGTAAAAACCAAGTGAAACCATATTTTCCACAATAGAAACATGATAAACTTACTGTTCTTGCTATTAAAAAAGCAGAATCATCCACAGAGCATGATAGCCTATTTCAATAACCGTTTCATACACGCTCACTATGATTGCAATGAGTTTAGCTATTCACGAAGACGTATAGCCCAGCAACAATCTAGCCTACTGCCATTGTATTTTGTTCAAGGAGACGGCTTCTTAGAGCTTGCACAGGAACTCATAAATGTTGGTGCAACACATGGCACAGCTGTTGCAAGCTCTGTCCTTCCATCTCCCAACACAGTAGTGTCACGTCTGCCCCCGCTCCATGATTGCATGCACGTTGCATGCAGCAGCCAGACTTTCTTTACGATAGATAGGCTAGATAGGCTACTTTATTGATCCCCATAGAGAAATTGGATGAGTTGTGGTAAACAGCAGCGATGATTAATAAATGTTTTTTTTTTTTTTTTTTCATTGAGCGGAAAATATTAAGCCCGAGGACCGACCCGACCCGAGTCATCTGCTTATATTTTCGAGAATTTCGACCTGAACCCGGCCCAAACCCGCGGGTCCCGTCGGGTTTGTCAGGCCGACCCGACCCGTTGAGAACTCTAGGGCAAGCATGCTGGGAAAATGCTGTAACGTTGTGATCTGATGCTGCAGTATTTTTTTCCTTCGAGGCAAGTCTTGTAGGTAGGCTACTTCAAATAATTCAGCATGACACCTTGACAAGTAGAATGCTGGTGGGAGTAACCTACATTCTTTAAACGTACTGAAAGGTCCTTCAAAACAGCAAGCTTGAGTTTAAAAAGTTTTTTTTGGAGTTTTTGTGTATCAAATGTAAATGTAATTTCATAACCTATCCATTTGGACTTTGTTGACCTGATTATGACATTTCTGTGAAGAGGGCCAGAAGAAAGATACTATAGCTGTTGCTGGTACAGTTGGACATTTTTCACCATTTTCACACTTTTTCCAAAATGGTAATCCATGGGAAAACTAATCAGACCAAACCAAACTTATCTGAAGCCTGTTAGATTTAGGGTTTCTCTGTTATGCGATATAAATTCTGTGTGCTCCTCTTCACAAGAATTGGCTTGTAGGCTACTGTTTGCCTGCATGCGTGCATGCCTGTGTGCATGCGAGAAGTAAGGGGGGGCCCCATTCTGATTTTGTGGACAGAGCCTGTGACCATCATAATCCATCCATGGCTGGGTTGCCTTGCACAGCTTTATGCCAATGTGCTAGTGAATAGACACAAATATACAGTATGTAGACTAGGACTCATATAATTTAGTGCAATGTTTTCTGAGGTGCTTGAGACTTTGTATTTATAGAGACAGTAAATTATAGGCAGCCATGTTGGATTTGTTTTACCCTCCACCCTAGCATGCTATATGAAATAATGGATTAAAAAATATTTGTCTACACTTTTTACTTATTATGAAGCACAATAAGCAATTGAACACCAATTTAATTACAGTGAATGTTTACTGCTTTATTTTTTCCAGATCTACAGTGATAAAAAAGCTATTAAAAATTCCCTCCTATAAATATATTTAAATGAATACATTTGAATGTGACTTTAACCAATGCTCAGGTTTTCAGCATGTTAATTGGCACATTTATTTAGATTATGATCTGTCTAATAGCATGTTTGACACATTTGGTAAAATATACGTGCTATTATATTGTTCTTTTCTTGGAGGCAGTTGCTTTTCACTTGCTCTCTGAAATAGATTGAAAGTGTTGTTTTATACTGTACCAAATGCTGTACAGAACACTATCTAGCTGTATAATGAGAATAGTTTGTGGCATATATTAAACAATCTGCAGGCGTGGTGGAGCTGTGGTAATGACATTGACTGACAATCGGCTGACCCAGGTTCAATTGTGAGTCCATGTTGCTTTGGATAAATTTACTAGATATCAGTTAACTTGAGCTTTATCCAGCCACGGGGTTCTGAAATGGGAGATCCAAGGCAAATAGGGAGAAGTTACTGGGCATGAGAAGTTGCACCAGTTTTGTCTATTTAGATTTCAATACTAAATATTCAATTCAATACTTTCAATACTATGTATTAGTAACCCTTCACAGCTACACAGGTAGCCTCATGTATGAACTTAATTAGGAAGCCAAGTCATATTATTAACAATTGTGACAATGAGTATGTGACTATGTTAAACTAACATCTACAGGTTTGCAGTCATACACAGTCCATGGGAAGTTTAGGCTTTTGAAAAAGGATGGCACCCACCCCTTATAGTAGGCAGCTACTCCTTTCTCAAAAAACGTATGCATCAGTTAACATCAAAGCATATTTCAGTCCAATGAGCAAAACCCATTTCATACAGAGCTCTTCAGTCACTCTAACCACGCCACATACACATAATGTAGCCACTTGCTGTGTGGCACTTTTATTTCAAAATGACCCTCAGTGTGGTGCAACACAAACTGTAGCCCATCCACTTGTCTCCTTGTTCAATTAGCTCTGAGAAACATAAATGAAAGTCAGATTTATCACCAGAAAGGACAGCTCCCCAGAACAAGAGGCACCGGAGCACAAGCTATATTCCCAATAGCAGGAAAAACAGGCTCTTGCCTTATTCTAGAATTCAATTAAGGCTTTTGCTGCCCACAGAGATTATTGAGAAATGTGAAAATTCCAATAATATAAAGCAATTAAACACGGGGTCACATTGGTATTTTTGGATGACTTCAATTTAACTTTACTCAACAGATAAATAATGAGATGAGAAGGTTGGATGAAGGATGGAGCATTAGGGAATTTGGGGGCAAGAATGGCTTTCGGATAATTAAAAGGATTTTCCATTTGTTTGTGTCATATCCTTTTCAGCACACATTAAATCAGCTCTTATCACAAATAATTTTCTCTTCTGTGTACGCCATGGTACGTTCAGATTTGTTTCCCAATTGTGTATATTGCAAAATATTGTCACCCTCTTACTATGTTTCAATGTGCCGTGCTGTACTGTAGTACTGTTTGTTGAAAGGAACATAAAAGACATCATGATTGATTGATTGATTCGTTATTGAACAACATCACATGTTCAAAATGATATACAAAAAAACACAATAAAACCCTAAGGCTTGTTTCCATTGTGGTCCTTAAGATGGAAGGGGACTAACAGCACATAGACTAAAACATTAAAGGGAAAGGGGGAAGGGGTCAAACAAAATACAAAAACAAAAACAGACAATAAGGACTTAAGGCAATCCAAAAAAAAGCAGACACATAGACATGCGCTACAAAACACAACAATAACTAAGGCAGACAGACAAGCAGACACACAGCCAGACTAAACAAAAAATGTATTGTAATTGTATCTGGAGTGAGAGGAAATATTGAAATGTTGGCATTTATTATTATTATTATTATTATTATTATTATTATTATTATTATTATTTGCTTATTTTTGGAATAGTTCCAACCTTTAGAATCAAAACATTATTGGTTATTAAATTAATGTAATATCATTACATTAATTAAAGAAACCCTTAAATCAGATGGATCTTAGATTTTGTAACTTTATATTTTCATTGGTAATCCTACTAAATTTGCAATCCTACAAAATATTTTTCAAAATTGAATTTGAGTGCACAGATTTCTGGCAGCTGGCACTATTTGCAAACCTCTTAACCATTTGGTTTTGGTCAGTATCATTGTTTTGTGAATGACAAAGTCCATAGAGGTGATATCTAATATGCCCCCAATAATCCTAATATACTTCTCCCTTATCATTGACAATTACAGCCTCCTACAGTAAGCACACCATATGAGACACAGTGGGATCCACCAGAGGATTGAGCTGATCACAATCTATACATTTAGCCTTTTATTCCCCTCACCAAATAGCAATGCAATTACTGTAGGTCTCTGATGGCTTTGTCTAAATAGCAGATTACGGCCCCAGTCGTGGCGCGACTGGCTGGGGCACCTGCACCGCACGCCGGCGACCCGGGTTCGATTCCCGCCCCATGGTCCTTTCCGGATCCCACCCCACTCTCTCTCCCACTCGTTTCCTGTCACCCTACACTGTCCTATCTGATTAAAGGCATAAAAGCCCCAAAAAATATCTTAAAAAAAATAGCAGATTACTTTCGGCTTTAAGTGAATAGTTTTACTTGGTTTAGCACATACTGTAAATAATAATTTGCTGTACTGCCAGCTGACTTTTAAAAAGAGAGCTTACTTATGGATTCTGACAGGAAAATGGACAGGGGCTTCACAGTGTTGCTGACTGTGTGGAAAGCAGGACTTTTCTGGGTAGCTGATTGTGACTAGAAAGCAGAAGGCTATTGGGCTTTCCACTGTCAGCAAAGACAGGGACTTCAATTGGTTACGGACGATTTATGACGATATATTACTGCATAGATGCAAACAAAATGCTTTAAATTATATTCAATGCTGACAACTCCTACCGCAAATGTTCATATTTTCCCCCTGTTCCTATATATTATAGTAATTGTATCACTTTTTTCAGCGACATGGCTTCATGCAAATTCAACTTGCAAGTATCAGGTATTGCATAGCAGCATACTGTCTGACTTTCAATTACAAAACAGAATGTGTTAAACACATCCATTATGTTAACCTACCACAAGGGCCATCCACGGACAGCATCTATTTACAGGCTTATTTTGTGCTGCAGAAAAAGCTTTTGTACACTTTATTGGTTGCATTTAAGTCTACAGTGTATAAGGGTATATGTGGATAGTCTCTCTCCTTAGTGTTGTTTCCTCTATGTCTTTGACATCTACAGCAGAGCTTGGTACTGTTGTAGGGGTGACTCAGATTCTCTGGCAGGGGATTGTGTCATTATGCCATCTCCCAGTGGATCAAATGATACTATGAGATGTATTTATTATAGCAGAAGAAACAAGACAGAGAGGGTCTGTTAAAAGAGACCCATCATCTTGCAGGCAGTGTCTGGGTCATGTTCTGTAAATTTGAATAATGGCACAGCTGCACATACATAATCTAAACCTCCTTAATCCCACTTGCCCCTTTGCACTTGTCGTCTTTGACCAAGATGACTGCCCTTGCCACCTCCTGTGGTGGAGCCAGACAGGAGCAGATGCCATCTCTCATTGAGGACCAATGACCTTATTGTGTTAGGTTAGTTGAAAGGGGACTGCAGCATAATTAGACTCATTTGGCCTCCATTGTCCTCTGACTTGCTTACAATCAGCATACCTGCCACAGCTCATTTCTCCCTCTGAATAGTCAGTAGAATGCCACTATGCACATTGAAAGATTTATTTCCTTCTATTTTACCACCACCAACAACTACATGTTATTTTATTATTATTATTATTATTATTATTATCATCATCATTATTATAAGCACACATACTACAAATGCTTTGACATATTATTGTATATCTACTCTTTGTTTGTCTGACTTTTTAACACTGTTCAATAAAAATGGAATCTGTATGCTCTTCAAAGTTATGCAAAAAGTATTTTCTTTCAGAAATAGAAAAAGGTACATTGTTTTGATTGGTTTAATTTGTTAAATAACTTGCACATTGCTGATTATTGCTGAGCTATTTCTAATCCAATGCATTTTCATGGACAGTACCAATGCTGTTTATCAAAACATTTTTGTTCAGTTCACCCTTTTAATCCCTTTATCCTTTACATGAATGTGTTACCGTTTTTGTCTATTGCTTACACACTTTTTGCAGAATTTGGATCATTATGTCAAAACTCTTCACCCAACCATATAAGATATAGCACTTGGAGATAAACAGTTCACATCTATACCAAATAAAACACTGCAATCAAGACATTTATAACACGCCTCTAGACATAACACTCTCGGCTAGGCAATGGGGAAAAATATCACCTTGCGTGCCAGATCCACTCTTGAACTGACCCCACCTCAACATCTCTGCATGCCCTTCATTGGTTGCAAAAGAGGCATGCTGATATGTGGTTGGTGGTCATATACTTTTCATTGGCGCACTATTTTCAGAACCTTTCTAACCTTTCTAACCCTTTTCTCAATTGCTTGGACACAATACACATACAACTTAGATCATTTGTTCATTCAACAAAACTCACCTGTAAAATATGATACAACTTAATATCAAAGTACTACTATTTCAAAGGCAATTCACACATTACATTTCAAATGAGCGTCTATTCATTGCCTTACAATGATCTAACTATCAATTGATACAACTGCTCAAAATGATAAGTAACTGTTGCATTACTCTTACAGTTTTTGCCTATTGCTTACACACTAAAATCAAATGCTTACACCAAAGCCTCAATACCTAAAGTTCTTGTATTATACTTTACACACAGTGTAACCATAGCTTAAACACATTCTCTGCTTTGCACATTGTTTGCAATTCTGCAAAACACTTTTTGCGTAACACTACACACATTTTCTTTCTGCAAAACACTTTTTGCGAAACACTACACACATTTTCTTTCTGCAAAACCCTTTTTGCAAAACACTACACACTTTTTCTTACATTAAACACTTTGTGCAAAAACAAAATCCCCTGGTATCATTGGGAAAACACTTTGTTCAAAATGCTTAACTCGTCTGGCAATTGCAAGCACTTACTTATGCACCTGAAAACACATGCACAGAAAACATAACACCAATCGGTCTGAACCTTAGCACTACAAATAGGCCTCAGGTAAGCCATTTTGAGAACTATGGGTGCCTCTCAACATCTCTCCTCGATCCTCGATGCTTGATCCTCGAGGGGCGTTCCCACTGATCTATAACTATAGCACTGGATAGACTATCCCATTGTTGTCACCCCATCATTCTTTATCTAGATCAGTGAGGACGAGGATCGAGGAAGGAAAGGTGGGTGTATAAAAGACCAAATGAGAGGCACCCAATGAGAGTAAGAAGTATAGGAGGACAAGGAGAGAGAGCTGTCGGACGTGGAAGAGGACAAGGACAAAGACAAGGACCAGTGCAGAGATGTGTCTCAAATGACATCAGGGCTGCTCTGATCTGAGATTGGTTCAACAACCATATCAATTTCATATATCAAAAGTTGTATACCTGCCCCCTTACAGACCATTTCTAAATGCAATTGAGGAATTACAGTATTTTCTGCATGGCGGTGGAAAGTTCCTGTGAAGACATTGGGGATCCATCCCCCCCTCCAGCCCCCACCACATACACACTACAGTAACTTGCACATACTGTATACACACTCACATGCACATACACACTCACAGACACACACACACAAACACATACACACACACACACACACACACACACACACAAAACAAATATGTATGTTGCAATGTATATCGCAAATGATCCAGTAATTGTTTTTTTCCTTTTGTTTTGTTGCTATATTTTATGTTTCTATTTCTCTTTATTTCTGTAAGAATGTTTGTTTTTTGTAAAAACTCTTGATTGATTACAACTTTTGAGTTTTACAGAAGACGAGGTCTGAGAAATCGACCAAAAAAGATGTTTTTAAAAAATACAAAGACGGCAGTGTTTCATGTAAAGCACATCAGTGTGTTACTGGTGATATGTAGGATAATTCAAATGGTGCTTGTGTGTTTAGTTTTGTTGCAAGAATTTAGTTTTTAGAAAGGAGTGTTATGTTTTGATTGCAGTGTTTCATTTTGGCATAGATGTGAGTTGTTTATCCCCAAGTGCTATGTCTTATATAGCTGTGTGTAGAGTTTTGACATAATGAGCCAAATGCTGCAAAACGTGTGTAAGCAATAGGCAAAAACTGTAATGCATAGTTGTATGGAAATACACAATCTTCCATGTTTACTGCAAATCATGAACGTTTCGAGATACTGTAACGAGATTCACTGTCACCAATTAGCAGGGACGTGCACAGGGGGGTTGCTCAGGTTGCTCGGGCAACTGCCCATATGCCCTTCTCGACTCATGTTGCCCTTCCGAGGGCAAAAAATAATAATAAATCGTAGGCTACAATGGATGCAGAATTTCACGTGGGCCTAGATTTTTAAAAAAATCGCAAAGTAAAAGTAGCCTCATTCACTCCATTGGGGCACCGAGAGCGAAAGTCAGGAGGGCAAATTCTGTTTACGTAGGCTACTGTAGTTGAAGCGCTGCACGCGACCGGCACCTGGGTTGAGCCTGCATGACAGTCTATCGCGGCCCTGGACGAAAGATATTGTCGCGGTTGTCTGGTGAGACCGACTGCCTCCTCAACGTTGTCGAAAAAGGTTAGTTTGCGATGTACAGTATGACAAACGAACAATAATCATCATGAAGTTGTATGATATTAATTACAATCTCCATAAATCCAGGCTGAGTTTGCTACGTTTAGCCTAAATAATCAGACAGCCTGCAAGCAGACAAGCAGCCCGTTGTCCCATAGCAGGCTAGCCAAATATTTTTTTGGTATAGGCATAATAGTTCGTTTCTCACATTTCGTTTTAGCAAGAAGAATGAATGATGGAAGTAGCCTAATGCATCACATTCATTATTTCATTCAAAATGGTTGAATGCCTAAATCCTATCACTATTTGGGGTAGGCCTATTGAAGTAAAAATGATCACTGAAAAAATTCAGGAGAGGGAGAGACAACTCAAGTAGGCAGCAAAGGGCAGCACATCAATGCAGGGTTGGCTACGAAAAAGCCAACCAGCAGGTGAGACAGAGACTATGCACTGTGATAAAGATGACATAAAGATGACACTGTGTAGGTGAATTGATTAATTAATCAGACTCATATTTTAGCCTAGTAATGACAATTTTTCATAGGCTACGTTACTAAGATGAGGAGCAGCCACAAGCCCCCAGACCCTAGAAAATGTGGACCAGGATGAGGCATATAGGGCAGATAGGCCAAGAGATGAGTTGTGTTGTTTTTTTTTTTTTTTCCGAGCAACTGCCCCTCAAAATTCCTGTGCACGTCCCTGCCAATTAGCGTGGAGCATGAACCAATTAGACTACAATATTATAAACAATATCCATGGAAATAGACTAATATTTTACAATGCTTCATCAGGCTGTCTTTTCTTTCCTGTTTCATAGCTAATTATTTTTACTTTACAGTTTTTCTCAAACGCTAAAACATATTTCACAAATGTTTCCTCCATGTTCCCCAATGTCTAAACACAATACCCTTTTTTAAAGCTACATAAGCACACCCACACCTTCTCACTTCAAAACTCAAACTTTCACACCAAAAGAGCAGCTCGAAGCTTTCAAAAATGTAAACACTATACACACCATTACACACTACAGCAAAACAATTTAAAACACAATGTTCAATTTGTGAGAAGGTTATTTGTTTCATAACTGCCAATGCATATTTTTTAAAAAACTTTAGAGTCTTCTTAGATCTCTGCAGAGGATTAGGCATTTAGAGTTGTGAGTTTCATATGAAGAGTACTACTGTAACACAACTCAATGCAAACAAACAGAATCTATTGCACCGAACAGTACTCTTGAAAACATGATCAGGGTGTGAAGCTTTTTTATTTCTTCATTCACACCACACACACACACACCACAGTCACTGTGCGCATTAGCAACAACTGTCTTCAATTTTGAGTCATTGTGTGTAATAAATGACGCCAGGTCATTGTGTTCAATTATTGCTGACTGTGGCAAGCATTTTGCATCACATGAGCTTTCATTTGAGAATAAGTTTTGCAACATGTGTTTTAGCAAGGAAAAATGTGCTTAGATTTATGAGAACGGAGGATTGTGCTTTGTGAATTGTGTCTTCATGTGAAATGTGTTTATGACATTGGAAAATTATGGCTAGATTGAGTAAATGTGTTTAGACAACTGGTCATTTGGTTTAGAGGATTGGCTTTCGTGTTTGCATTGGAGAAAAACTGTAATTCAAATAAACCTATGTTGTGATTGTACTGTAGTGTTTTGCATCAATATTACAAACTTTGTTCAATGATTCCACTGTGTCTGTAGTGTCCTCTCTACTACTGCAATACTTTTACAGAGATGTATTTACTGTACTCTTCATGTAGTACCATAATGAAACCTGTATCACCTATTTTGTTCTACAATATTTAATGATTGTACGAACAATGACACAATGAAAATATAGCCGCAAGCGGCGATGGTGGGCCCGAGCACCTGTGGACATGTGACATTTGGGAATCTAACAAAGCAACATGTGCGTGTTGGTGGGCATGTGCATGAGCAATACACATGCCCACCAAATTTGGTTAATTTTAATGAATAAATGTAACCACAACAGATAAGCCATATTCTTGGCTAGAGCTCTGTCTCTGAATAGCTATAGCAATAACACGCCCACCAAATTTGGTTAATTTTCGTGAATGTCAACCACAACAGACAATGCGCTAGGTGGCGCTATAGAGTCCCTAAGCCACACCCTAGGCCAGAGCTCTGTCTCTGACTAGCGGTAGCAATAACACACAAGCCCACTAAATTTGGTTAATTTCCGTGAATGTATGAGTCAACCGCAATAGACAACATGCTAGGTGGCGCTACAGAGTCCCTAAGCCACACCATAGGCCAGAGCTCTATCTCTGACTATCGATAGCAATAACGCACAAGCCCACCAAATTTGGTTCATTTTCGTGAATGTTTGTATCAACCACAACAGACAATGCGCTAGGTGGCGCTATAGAGTCCCTAAGCCACACCCGAGGCCAGAGCTCTATCTCTGACTAGCGGCAGCAATAACATACAAGCCCACCAAATTTGTTTCATTTTTGTGAATGTATGTGTCAACCACAACAGACAACACGAGCGTTCTTAAGCCTTCTTTTATCATTATCTATTAAGGATAGTTTCAGATCTATTAACCCTCTGGAGTCTAAATCCCCCCCTGGAGAATTCAAAACTGTTCCAAACACACATCTAAAGGCGTATTCACACCAGGAAGGTCCGTTAGTTCACTTGCTTTGGTCTGGACCAATTTTTTTTTCCTTTCTTTTTTCTTCACACTGTGATTAATTACAACCGGACCAGAATTTATAAACAAATACACATGTGCTAAGGTCGTTCAACCATTGGCTGGTAAACGTGTAGGCGGGGTTAAGAATAAAGAGGCCAAAGTCAAAGTTGGCCCACGTAAATATTTGGAAACATTGCGTACTGTACTTGTTATTATCCTAGCAATATAGTTTATACAGTTACAGCTTTGCAGAAGTGCTCGAGCGTCAAGACCATTTGATGCAACATGAGTTTAACAACATCATGCTCGTAATTTTGCAATGACGAAGACATGCAGCAAAACAGCTGAGAAGGAGAGCTCTCAGGTGTGTTCACTGTCCAACATGCTAAACTAACAGCAGGCCTACGGAAGACGGAACAGGTAGGAGACGCAAAACTTGAGTTCGTTTTAATCGAACTTAACAAGGCAGGTGTGAATACGCCTTCAATCTCTGCTAGTTTTTGTCCTAGAAGCATATAATTGACACCATTAGATACCTTTAATCAACTAGTTTCCAAATATATATGTTTTAAAAGAGAATGAATCAATGGCACTTTGTAAAAATAATAAAAGAAAATCCTAGGATTTCAGTCCTCTCACCTGCAGCAGGCCCATTCAAAATGCCCATTCAACCTAATTTGCATTTGAAAGAGACACTCACTAAGCATCACATTTAGTCTAACTTTTTTCCAATTTGTAGCAAAACTACATAACTTTTTTTAATGTTCTTTTTACTTATATGGAGCCAACACCATTGTTTTCAGGGTTCAAACTTCAAAAGTCTTAGCTCAATATATTTATAGTTTTTTTTTACCTTTGACCTTTGAACTTTGAAAATATTTTTAGAAATAGTTGTATTTACACTGAATTATAATAAAAAAGTAATGTCATTACATCCACTTTACTCTCATATAATTATTGTGGAGGACCTATAGAATATAACCATATGTGTCACTTTTGCATAGATGTTTTTAGTTAGATGGAAAAATTAAAAATCTCAAGGTATAGCTGACGGCCTCAAAGTGCCTGAAAAGGCCCCGGACCTCCAAGTGTTAACCAAGGTGTTGTCACACACACACACACACACACACACACACATTGCAAATAACCTGCAGGATTATGGTGCCTTCTCTCATCCTCAAGTTGGGTTATCATCTGTTGGCCTCCTTACCACCACTGCACAACATGCATTCACACCTCTATAACCCGAATAAAATCATTTTACCTATGATCTTTTCTTTACCTTTTACTTTGCATCACACTGTCATTATTGACTCATTTCAATTCTGTCTATTCATTTTCACGATGTTCACTCAGGAAGGGAGAGAATGGGGCTGAGATACAAAGAGGCATGGGGGATGGGGAGAGGGTGTGTGGGGGGAGGGTGCATGAGAATGAGGGTGGTATGGGGCTAAGATAGAGAGAGAGAGAGAGAGGGTAGAAACAAGGGGGAAGCGGGAGGGAGTGTGCGTGCGTGTCTCTCTGGGAAAGGAAGGAGCGGATGTGAAAGGAGTGGATATGGGAGACATACTCATATAAATACTCATACTCATACTCATATGCTACCTAAATAACTCACTTTCTGTTAATGTGGTTAAATTAAACATTTCAGCATATGTTCATATGAGTATTAATATTTGTAAACTCGCTTCATAATATTTTAGGTGAAACTATGCGTCAACCAAGATCATTAATGCGCTATTGAGTGACACAATTAACGCAATATCAAACAACATCAAAACTTACTAACACACCAAATTCAAAACTTTGTATATGACTGTCACTACAAACACACTAACTAATAATCCAATAAATTTCATCCAAATTATTCACTGTTTTCTGCCTATAACGCCAACTTCCTGTTTCTTTTATAAGACACCTGATTCAAACCTTCAACGTTTAAATATACTTTTGAAATTCAAAAATCTGGTCGCTATCTCTCTTGGGAAACCCCTCAAGATCATTTTACTGCTGAAATGACATGATTTCGATGAACCGTCTAGGACAGGGCTATTCAATTAGTTTGTAATAGGGGCCAGTTCATGAAAAGTATCACAACTGAGGGGCCAGAGAAATACCGCTTGAAATATGAGTAATTACGTACAAATGAAATACAATAAACTACAACAGCACCATGGGTGTTCAAATGTTGCATTTTGTAAATGCATAATATCAGAGCCCATCCCTTATTAGACATTATCTGATAATATAGTTTTTTTGGTTTATGTGTTTTGGGAATATTTCTGCCACAGGCCCAGACTACCACAGTGGTAGGCCAACATTGGGAAGGTGACACTGGATCTATATTGCTAATATGTTGCATTTTGTAAAAGCATAATTATTTTGTGGTTATTTTGTTGTATTTGTGTTTTGGGAATATTTATGCCACAGGCCCAGACTACCACAGTGGTAGGCATTGGGAAGGTGACACTGGATCTGCATTGCTATGGCTAATATGAAATCTGTGATAACATTAACAGCAATGGAATCTGAGCTTTGCGCAGTAACTGCTAGGTCCATACAATTTCCAGTGGGCACAAACAGGTTTCAAACAGTGTTTAAATGAATTAAATGTGCGTAATCGGTCGCATATGTAACTCATCTCAACATACATTTAACGTTCCCACCATTTAAATTGGATGAACGTGTTCACAAATCAATGTTACTTACAGTGGACTTGACATCAAGGCGATGGATGTGTATTAGTTTCACACTGAAACTATTTGCGTGGTGCAACCCGTTAAAATGTTAGTAGCAAATAATACTCCAACGTAGTGGCAATTTACGTTGAAACTAAGCTAAGATGGAACTTATGTTCAACTCGGTCAAAACGTTACGTGCAATTGGCTGAGGTGCAGTGGCGGCTGCAGGACTTCAGAGCGAGTGAGAGCATGCAACAGAACTGATGCCACCAAAGTTAAACTTTTAAACCGACTCCTATTTGCTCCAATAGCACGAGTGGCGAATGTTTTCGAGGATCTGCTTGGACTGGAGAGGCACTACCGGTGAGATTTCATGCACCAAGAGTGCTTCATCATGCTTTGACGAAAACAGCTTGGATTTGGTGCACGTCAACATGTTGGTGACGCTGCGTAAAAACGAAGCAATTAAGGCACCTCCAGTAACAAAGTAGCCTTCAACGGCAACGCACCACACAGAACATTATTTATAGGCGCTACTCGCAGTGTAGCCTATCACTGCACCTCCATATCGTGTTTTCCACCAGCTATTTACGTCTCTACCGATCATAAGGATTTGCTCATATATAACATCAGCCAACACTTCAAGGGCCACTACAAAGTATCTCGGGGGCCGGATCCGGCCCTAATTGAAGAGCCCTGCTATAGACATTCTCTGCTATTATGGTCTTTGTGGTTAAGGAAGATGTAGATCATGTTTAGGCTATATGCAGATTCAGACATTCACAACATAGGCCTACTAAAGGAAGAGGGAATGTAGCGAGATAGCCTACAGATTTACAGTTTTTTTTGATTGCTTTGACCTGGTTGAAGAAACTGGTGACCTCTCAGTCTTCATCATGACTCTCTCAGCAGACGAAAAGACACCTCTTGCAAATGAGTTAACCCATTGTCATTGTTTTGACACACTTCCCGTACCCTTTTGCAAATCAGTTAACGCAGATGTCATTGCTTTAGCTGTGGTAACCAAACAGAAACTATATGATCCCATCTCTTAGAAACTTCTTGCCCAGTATGAAATCACTGAAGCACCTGTTTGACACTGCTTCACAAAACTTTTCAATTTGCAATCAATCTGCAGGCTTAAAGGTGCCATGTTGTTGTGTTGTAACTTGCAAGCATGGATGATCAAGGCAGATGAGAGTGAGAGTAAGAATTGACTAGAAGAGATTTTTTTTCTTTACAGTATTGTACAGAATTTTTATTTTTATTTTCCTTATGTCTTACACAGTGATGGATTTTACTGGATTTTTTTCTTTCATACTATATATGTGGTTTCTGTTGGAATATTTCCAATTTGAATACTGCATTCAATACAATTTGAAAAATCATTGTATATGATTCTTGATCTATTTTTTGCAAGAAAGCAAATTGGCACTGATATGTAAGCTGCTGTAATGCAGCACTGATTCACATTGAGAGCTGAATTTTGTATTTTGATGCCCCTTGTCTAATGACTGATTGAAAGCGCTTATGCACTTGTGTGCAAGTTGTGTTGTTTGAGGGCAAAATTTGCTTTTGGTCCATATTTTAAATGTTTTGGAGGAGCTAGAGCTTTTTGCAGGCAAAATGAGTCATTTTGACCATTGGTGCCACTGTTTAGGCCTTTGAGTTAAGAGTTTTGAAACATGGTGTTTTGAGTCGACTACTGCGTCAAAGCAATCAAAAAAAACTGTAATTGAAATTATTTATTTATTTATTTGGATGTGTATCGTAGTAGGCATAGGAGCTGACCAGTCCCTTCACACACTCCTGTACAGTAGGTGGTGGTATACACCGAATATGGCAATCTGGCAGAAGAAGAAGAAGAAGAAGAAGAAGAAGAAGAAGAAGAAGAAGAACTCTCAAATGAACGAAGTGAGGCGTAAGTTTACTTTAAGACTTTGTCACTGACTTAAAATGATCACTGTGTAGTCTGTCGGATCATGCAGTTTCCCATTACAAAACCGTTCAAATCGTAGTTTGAGTGAGGCGACTAAGCTAAGTTAAGCATGTCAGGTAAGAACAGGGTGACGTTATTCCGCAATGGAATAGGATAACAAACGCTAAAGTTTGAACAGTTTTGGATGCGGTGCAGGCTAGCCGCAAAGTACCAGACTCGATTGAGTCAGGCCGAGACATAAGACGATGTTTGCGGCACACAAAACAACGTGGAGTACAGCTACAGAAAATCGGTTTTACATTGGTTACCCTTCCCTTCCACAGTCGGATCCTCTGAATAAAATCTGGGTATCTGCAGTAGCCTACATAAAATATTTATTACAGCACTATCAGCTAACTATTTTACTTGGCATTGAGCTTAATATATTGGTAGGCCTACCTCCAAGAGCTTCTGCTCTGCATGTTTGGCAGTGTTGTGGATTTTATGACTGTAGCATGCTGTCATTGTCCCCTGAGCATTCTTGCTACAATTTAATTTTTGGCACCTGTATTTAGGCTACAGGTTTATTGTCAATAGAGAGACTTTCTCCAAGGGATGTTACTTTCCTGCATGGTGTCATTCAATTTCATGTCAATTCAATGCACATGGAAGCTGAGCTCAACTTTGTTGGTGTCAAATATTCTTACTGTGAGGGGATTCATCGGCCTTATGAAGAGGCGTGATTTATTTTCAAAAAGAACCAGACTGATCCACCACCTCCTTAATTTAGGTTGATAAGATGAAAACGTGGAACGTGGACTTTCTCATTGACCTTCTCTATGCCATTTAAATCCAGAAATAACACCAGTCTTTGATTTTGAAAACATAAGCAAGGTGAACTGAATAAAGAATGGCCTACAGTAAAATTATGTCATTTAGCTTAACAAAGATCATCTGCAGCTTTGAACACTGTAGCGAGACTGGCATAACAGCTTCAATCTCCATTACAAACAAATCAAGCGAGACGAGAATAATGTTGCTCCCCACAATAGTGTAGACATCTGTGCAAATGTATGGATGAATTTGAAGTTTAAGTTGAAAAGAAACAGACAGATTCTAACAAAGTATGCTATGGGATTATGACTTCATGCCAAGTTAAAACTGAAGATGTACAATCGATAAGCTCTCCAATACTCAAAGTGGGTGATTATAACAGGGTTTTCACTATTTAACAATGTAAGTGTAACGGGTGCTAGCTGGTTAGCTATGCTGTGTAACGTTAGTAAACCTCACCCCCCGACGCTTCAAGAGCGCTGCTGGCATGAAAGCTAGTAGCCTGGGCGTTTAGCTGGATTGTTAGCGCGCTCGACTCCCGATCCGAGGTGCTGCTGTCTCGCGAGTTCGAGTCCGGGCGTGTGCAGGGCTGGACCGCGGTGGTTCCACACAACGCAGGTTACATAACCTCATGGATAAGGTAATGTCACGAAATATGCCACGTGTGACACTGTAATACGGAAAACATGAAGCCGTATCAGCTTATTGAGCATCACATTTGATATTGTAATGTCAATTTGTAATGTTCCGTGTTGCCTACATTTATTTAGAACTAGGCCTAGGCCTACTGCCGACATGACCAATAAGTGCAGTTTCACCTTGTAGTGGCGCTTGACCTTAAAGCGTAAGTTTGGCGGAAAATGAAAATAAAGCTATTTTCTGAATGAAAATACATCAACTAAGCCGTGGAGGAAGTAATTTTCGCTCATCACGCAGTACAGAGCTAGCACTGGCAGGACCTACAGCCCAAAATCGCAAACAGTGGGTCAGCATTGGGCTTTCAGCCATGCGCTTTCAAAATCGCATTTTTAAACCACTAACATTGCTCAAAACAGCGGCAAACCTCGTCAGCAGCTTGCTCTAGGTGTCTACACATAAAACGAAGCACCAATCAGTCTGTAAACTTTGGAATAGTCTGTATACACGTGGAATCAATTCGAGACCGCAACCCCGTCTGAATCACAGAAATGTCTCGCGAGATCTCACACGGAAGCACGGGAGCTATTCCTACGGGTAGTCAAAATCGCATTTTTAAACCACTGACATTGCTCAAAACAGCGCCAAACCTCGTCAGAAGCTTGCTCTAGGTGTCTACACATAAAACGAACCACCAACAACTTGGCTCACGAACCCGACGTTTATAAAAGAAGACTGTTATGAACACTACCCCTTCCAGTTCCTCACGAAGGAAAGTCCACGAGCTCTCGTGTGAGATATCGCGTGACATTTCTGTGCTTCAGACTGGGTTGCGGTCCTGAACTGATTCTACGTGTATACAGACTATTCCAAAGTTTACAGACTGATTGGTGCTTCGTTTTATGTGTAGACACCTAGAGCAAGCTGCTGACGAGGTTTGCCGCTGTTTTGAGCAATGTTAGTGGTTTAAAAATGCGATTTTGAAAGCGCATGGCTGAAAGCCCAATGCTGACCCACTGTTTGCGATTTTGGGCTGTAGGTCCTGCCAGTGCTAGCTCTGTACTGCGTGATGAGCGAAAATTACTTCCTCTACGGCTTAGTTGATGTATTTTCATTCAGAAAATAGCTTTATTTTCATTTTCCGCCAAACTTACGCTTTAATACAGCCCTCCGGAGTGCGTAGCTGGAAAAGTGCTTAAGCTGTGGCCGAATGTGCACAAGAGTTGTATAAGAAACTACGCGCAACTCCCTCTATCACACGTAAATGACAGATTTAACGGCAGAATTCGCGTGGAGTGAAATGCATGTAGTTACGTGTTTTTTTACTTAGCACTCTTGCGCACCCTTACGCGCATGGGAGAATTCCCCCCTTAATGCTCTGAGTCTCCTAAACATTCCTTGTTATGGGCTGAAATGGTCAGCAACAGCAAATGGAACATTGTGCTGCAACATAACGTTTTTTTTTTTTTGAAAGAAGCTAGTAGACTAGGGGTACCTCTGTAAGATTTAGGAGGGTGCCTGGTGATATCCCTTGGCCAATTCCGTATTAAGCCTTTCTTGTCCAAAGTGTTGAATATAAGGTGGAGATACAGTAGGCCTACTAGCCAGGTGAATAGGGTAAAAAAAATAAATAATAAGCAGATATCACTATGAAACTTCACAAGTTGATTACTTAGATCAGTATGAAAAATACATGTAGCCTATTACAAGTTTTCTGTAATTTAATGTTTGAAAACGAAATTAGGCATGATGTAATTAAATATGTGCTGATTTGCATAAATGTAATAAGATCAAATCTGAAGATTGGATGAAGCCAGTTTATTAAAAAAAAAAAAAAAGTCATTTTGTTGACATAAGAGATGAATAGTATTTTACACAGGGAATTATGGATATCTTGTTATATTTGTTATATTCAGTAAATCAGAAAATACTAACAGCCTTTAAAAAAATCTATATTCGCCATGTTTTGTGGAATAAAATGTCACATAAATCAGGCTAACAATGATGTATTAGCAAACCTCTCTGTAAAAATCTTCTAAACATGACTAATCATGACTGAATAAGAGAATACGACTGAAAAGTTTTGTGTATGTACAGTGGGGAGAACATGTATTTGATACCATGCTAAAGTTGCCTAAAAAGTGGAATATAAAATCATCATTTGACAATTGATCTTAATGCCTTAATTAAAAAAATAAGTATAAATCAAACCGCTAAGGACACCAATTTTCTTTGTGATTGAAGAATTTATCGTAAATAGATTAAATGTTCTTCCTTAAATGCTAGGGGGAAGGAAGTATTTGACCCCCTAAGTAACCCTATGGGAATTTAACACATAGGGTTAACATAGGGGCAGGCAGATTTTTATTTTTAAAGGCCAGCTATTTCATGGATCCAGGATATTATGCATCCTGATAAAGTTCCCTTGGCCTTTGGAATTAAAATAGCCCCACATCATCACATACATGTACCCTTCACCATAGCTAGAGATTGGCATGGTACTTTTTCCAGTAGGCCTATTAGCTTGTTTGATTTGCATTGATCTCAATTAGCATCAAACAGGCTAATAGGCCTACTGTAAAAAGCACCATGCCAATGCCTACCTCATGATATAATAATGGCAAGTTAGATTGTCCACGATAATGGTAGGATCACAAGACAATGACGGCAGCAATGACTTACTGTAAGTGTAACCAGGAATGATAAACAGTTCAGTTCTGGCCTGAAAATGCTACTTTCGTTAGACAATACTATGCTAAACACATTTGTTACGTATCACTCCATTGTTAGAGAATAGTCTTTTGGATCTTTAGCCATTTGAACGTTTGAAATACCACAATCAGAACTCTGTAGGAAACTGTTTGACTGATAACCCTTGTAGAGTAGAGTAATTCGTAGAGTTCATTTAAAGATTTCATCTAGGGCTGTCAAATTAACTGATTAATTTTGATTAATTAATTTTAGAAAAATCAACTGATTAAAAAAAATAACGCAGATTAATAGATTGTGACCTTTGAACTCTAAGGTACCAAATCAATGCAAAGAAACAATGTTGACATTGAGGCCCCGAGGCACTTTTGAATTTATTTACTCAGCATATTAGGTCATACTAGAGATTGTTATGGCCATTATAATCTTTTATTTTTTGAACTTTAATGTCACTAATGCCGATTATTCAATCATTCATTTGAATTGACATATCTAAAATGCATTAACAGCAAAGATTCTACTTGTGATAAGTTTAGATTAATTAATCACAGAGTATGTAATTAATTAGATTACAAAATGTAATCGATTGACAGCCCTAATTTCATCATAATTTCCTTTTTCTTTTATTCAAATATTGGTGGTGTATTCAAACAATTGTACACAGCCAGGACCATGGAAGGCCTCTCAAGCCACAGCACCTACTTGCTCCAGCAGCTGCAGGAACAGCGAATCCAGGGCATGCTCTGTGACTGCATGCTTGTTGTCAAGGGTGTGTGCTTCAAAGCCCATAAGAATGTCCTGGCTGCCTTCAGCTCATATTTCAGGTAAGATAATAGTTCAGATCTTTTCTTGTGTGTACATTTGTCTGTACTTTTCAGATTTCATACAAAAGTCTAACCAGAGTACTACACTGATCTAATGACAAAGGGCGCGTTTCCCAGATTCGTTAAGAAGCTCTTAGCGCTAAGATCTTCTTAGGGGCACTCTTAAGAACGCTGTGAAAGAAGAACGTGTCTCCCAGAGTCGCTCTTATCTTAAGAAGATCTTTCACTAAGAAGGAAACGTAAGATCGAGCTGTCCCACTCTTAACAGCCTTCTTAGCAATCAAATGCTCAGTGATCTTGACCAGCCAGACCTGCCGCTAGGGGCGTCTATAGATGTCTAGGCTACTGTGATCAAGCTGCATCAGGGAAATGTATATCCTCCACTTTTTGAAATAATAAAACAATGTTCAATGTCGAAATGCACTCAAAGCTGTGGACCACTGGCGCAAGAAACATAGACTAATAGTAGAGAAGAAAAAAACCCTGTTATTTAATTTTTTCCACACATCTGCAGGGACGTGCTCAGGAATATTGAGGGGCAGTTGCTCAAACCTGAAAAAAGGGCAACCCCCCCCCCCCCCCCCCTCCTAAAAAAAAAAAAAAAAAAAAAAAGAAAACACGGGTTAAATGAAGGACTGAGAATAACAGGGTCTTTATTAAAATATATGTACACAAAGAAATAAAACACTGATATACAGCACTCAATCATCTTAACTACTACTACTAATAATACAGAAAAACATGACTTCAATCATGAGTATCCCTACATCAATATCCTATCAAGTAAATATATAAATACTAAACATGCAAAGCTTCAAAGGAGAAGCCGCCTATCAGGGGCCATTTCAACAAAAATCTTCAGAACCTCTTTCTTGTCGATTCCTATGTCCTTCTCTATGGCCAGCAGGAGGAGCTCAGACACACTGTAACAAAATATTAGTTGACTCAACTTAAAAACACGTGTAACTTGGTTGCCTTGAATTTTTGAGTTAATTGAAAATAATACATTAAGTTAACTAAACGAGGCAATTAAGTTGTGTCAACTTGAGATGACTAGTTGATCTGACAAATAAGACCGGTTCCATCAACTAAGGAGTTATTGTTAACACAACATTCTATTTAGTGGATCCAACTCAAATTATGCGTCATATCAACTAACCTATTTGAGTTGAGTCAACTCAAGTTGTCATTGACTTAACGACGTTATGAAGTGGTGTTGACTTGTATTTTGAATTTGTATTGACCAAACTTTTTAGTTATATCAACTTTATAAAGCTTGTTGTATTAACTTTTCCACAAAAGTAACCTGGTTGCCTTGAAAATGTAAGTTTTCCTAACTTTTCCTGAAGTTAACATGACAAATTCCCTTTGCTATACATCATTTTAACTAAACTGCTTGTAATAACAGACACAAATATGCAAACATGATGTATAAGTAAAGAAGACAACATTTAGATTGATATGTGCAACTTTTATTATACATATATTTTTTTTAAAAGATTAAGAGGGGAAAATATACATTCCCTCCAACAATAAACAATACAAAAACATTAATGAAAAAACGAATCTCAGGACTCCAACCCCGACTTCCAACACACAGAGACATCATTTTAACAAAACAGAGTGAGTGAGTGTGTGTGTGCAAGTGCATGCTTGAGTGTGAGTGTGCATTAGTACATTAGTACAGCATTAGTTTTAGTGTGCAGAACATAGAAAAGACTTCAATCTCAGGGCTCAAACCCACTCCAGTGTGAGTGCACACTTCCCTCACATCACATCAGCTGTTTGTATGTGAGTGTGTGGGTGTGTGAGTGCAAATGAGTGTGTGTGCATGTGTGTGAGTGAGTGTGTGCATAGGTGAGATCAAGTGAGTGCGTGTGTGCAAGTGAGTGGATGAGTGAGTGTGAGCGATTGCGAGTGTGTGTGTGAGTTCAAGAGAGTGCATGAATGAATGTGTATGAGTGCCTGAGTGAATGAGTGTGTGTGAGTGCATGAGAGCAAGTGAGTGACTGTGTGCGCGTGTGAGTGAGTGAGTGAGTGAGTGAGTGAGTGAGTGAGTGAGTGAATGACCGTGAGTGAGTGTGAGTGTGAGTGAGTGAGTGAGTGAGTGAGTGAGTGAGTGAGTGAGTGAGTGAGTGAGTGAGTGAGTGAATGACCGTGAGTGAGTGTGAGTGTGTGTGAGTGAACCTGAGAACACTTTCCCTCGAACACACACACAAACATCAGTTTCACAAAACATTTCCAACAATGCAGTTGACTGGTGAGCACATCAGATTCCATTATGATTGCATAGCACAAGAACGATAAGTAACAATAAGTAACAATACTAATGTGAGTGAGTGAGTGTGTGTGTGTGTGTGAATGAGTGAGTGAGTGTGTGTGTATGTGTGAATGAGTGAGTGAGTGTGTGAGTGTGTGTGTGTGTGAGAGAGTGAGAGAGAGTGCATGTGAGTAACACTTTCCCTTGAACACGATAAGTAACAATAAGGTATTAGTGCTAGTGTACAGAACATAGAAAAGACTTAAAAAAACAATCTCAGAGCTCAACCCCACTCCAGTGTGAGTGCACACTTCCCCCACATCACATCAGCTGTTTGTATGTGAGTGTGTGGGTGTGTGAGTGTGAGTGTGCGAGAGTTAGTGTGTGCGTAGGTGAGATCAAGTGAGTGTGTGAGTGCGTGTGTGCAAGTGAGTGGATGAGTGAGTGTGAGCGATTGCGAGTGTGTGTGTGAGTTCAAGAGAGTGCGTGAGTGAATGTGTATGAGTGCCTGAGTGAATGAGTGTGTGTGAGTGCATGAGAGCAAGTGAGTGACTGTGTGCGCGTGTGAGTGAGTGAATGAGCGTGAGTGAGTGTGAGTTTCACAAAACATTTCCAACAATGCAGTTGACTGGTGAGCACATCAGATTCCATTATGATTGCATAGCACAAGAACGATAAGTAACAATAAGTAACAATACTAATGTGAGTGAGTGAGTGAGTGTGTGTCTGTGTATGTGTGAATGAGTGAGTGAGTGTGAGAGTGAGTGTGTGTGTAGGTGAGATCAAGTGAGTGTGCATGAGTGCGTTGAGTGCATGAGTGAGTGCAAGTGAGTGAGTGTGTGAGAGTTTAAGTGAGTTTGCGAATGAGTGTCTGTGTGAGTGTGAGTGTGTGTGTGTGTGTGAGAGAGAGAGAGTGAGTGAGTAACACTTTCCCTTGAACACAATAAGTAACAATAAGGTATTAGTGCTAGTGTACAGAACATAGAAAAGACTTAGAAAAACAATCTCAGAGCTCAACCCCACTCCAATGTGAGTGCACACTTCCCTCACATCACATCAGCTGTTTGTATGTGAGTGTGTGGGTGTGTGAGAGTTAGTGTGTGCGTAGGTGAGATCAAGTGAGTGTATGAGTGTATGAGTGTGTGTGTGTGTGTGTGTGTGCGCGAGTATGTGTGTGTGAGTGCAAGTGAGTGATTGTGAGTTGAGTGCGTGAGAGCAAGTGAGTGAGTGTGCGTGCGTGTAAGTGCGAGAGTGCTTGTGAGTGAGCCTAAGAACACTTTCCCTTGAACAGACACACAAACATCAGTTTCATAAAATATTTCCAACAATGTGAGTGTGTATGAGTGTGTGTGTGTGTGTGTGTGTGTGTGTGTGTGTGCGCGAGTATGTGTGTGTGAGTGCAAGTGAGTGATTGCGAGTTGAGTGCGTGAGAGCAAGTGAGTGAGTGTGCGTCCGTGTGAGTGCGAGAGTGCTTGTGAGTGAGCCTTAGAACACTTTCCCTTGAACAGACACACAAACATCAGTTTCATAAAACATTTCCAACAATGTGAGTGTGTATGAGTGTGTGTGAGTGCGTGTGTGTGTGTGCGTGAGTGATTGTGTGTGTAAGTTCAAGAGAGTGAGTGAGTGAGTGAGTGAGTGAGTGAGTGAGTGCAAAAACCTCAGTATCTCAGAACTCAAACCCACTCTGCACTCATTCTTAGGGTCTTAGGGTGTTTTACACAGGAGTCTGTTCCGGAGTCCATGTACTTTTGGTGAGCACGCGTCTCCTCCTATGTTCAAGATCACCTTTTGGATTACCTCGAAGGTATACTTCAGGTCCTTTGGATAGTCTATGTTAAGGGCGTACAGCAGACCAATTAGAAGGGCAGAGGCGTTGGGGACATCGTTCAGTTCATGAAGAACTATTTCCTCTTCCAACACCAGCGCAACATCAATGACCTCCTTTGGGAGAAGGTTCGCAGAATTCTCCTCTGTGACCACCAGGATCCCGATGTTCATCCCTTTGAGCATCTCAGCTTCTTCATCAGTCGGCTAACGAGATTTAAAAAAAAAAAAAACAGACCACAAAAAAAAAAAACAACAGATCACAAAGCAGCATTGGTTCCTCAAGAATTCTTGGCAGATTAATTAAGCAATATAGCACGAGTGGGAGTGGGTTGTTGCTGGATATTCCCACGGGTGTTGTTCGGCCGTAGCCTCGAGGCCGGAGGCCTCGAGGCTACGGCCGAACAACACCCGTGGGAATATGGCCATTTGGCCATTTGGCTATGGCCAAAAGCCAGAGATAGAACTAACGACTGGCCAAAAGCCAGTCGTTAGTTCTATCTCTCCCGTTGTCAAGCAATGTAGCCTAATAAACGTTAGCTCGCATTGCGTCTGGTTAGGACATGCTTTTAGCTTTGAAACATCACTATTTTACTTAGCCTACATGCCATCCAACTAGCTAATATCCACCTCCGTCATATTATATGTTCTGAGCGTCTGTATTTCAGCTTGGATGCAACGTGACAGTTCGTTTTACACTTCACAACTTGACATTGTATCGCGGAGTGATTTATTATTAGCTGTGAAAAGTCCGAGTGGATTATCGTGGGATATATCAACTCATGGAACGTCTCTCGGCCAATCAGAAACAAAGAAACACCTTCATAGAACCCAATTGTTGTATAATGATGCATATCATCTATGGGTAATCAAGAGACTTATATTACAGTCTCATATCTGCTGTCTCTAAATAACGAAAATATTTAAAAATGATAGTAACTAGTTCCTAGTTTCGATTTAACTAGTTTCGACGACACATCTTTGCATAACCTACACATCAATGTCCATTTGAGTGAGTGAGTGAATGAGTGTCTGTATTGAACTAGTTTCTACAACTCATGAGTTGCACAACTTATTCATGGGTTTCATCAGGTGCCTTACCACAGGTGTACAATCAAGCATCCTAGATTATGAATGCAGACTGCATGATGCTTGATTAATACACCTGTGGCAAGGAACCTGATTAAACCCATGAATACATCAATATCCATATATAAAAAGAAAAAATACAAATAATATACAGTAGATGCTTCACATACATCACAGGTCTTGTA
The DNA here is from genome assembly GCF_963854185.1 of Sardina pilchardus. NCBI lineage: Eukaryota > Metazoa > Chordata > Actinopteri > Clupeiformes > Clupeidae > Sardina > Sardina pilchardus. The sequence continues at coordinate 30,592,097 of NC_085014.1, read as the reverse complement.
AAACTTTGAGGGCTCCTCTTTAAGGAAGTAAGGCAGGCCAAGAAGGACAACTGCTGTCTTCTGCTGGTTCGAAATCTGTAAAAAATGACAGACCAAAGGGATTTCTTAAGGGATATTCCATCATTTGGGTTGAATTACTAATTTTCCACCTCCCCACAAGTTTAACAATTGATCTTTACCCTTCTCCTAGTCATCCAGCCGTTCTGAGTTCGGCAATACCACTTTTAGCTCCAGATCATCCAGACCACTAGCATCTCGCCTGCTAGCATCACACTTAAAAGTGACTAAGATTTGCAGTAATTTCTCCATTCTCCCATAGTCCGGCAGCCTAATGCCATAATTTTAGGTCAACCTGGTTTTGTCGGTTAAAGTTTTTTTTTTTTCAGAATCTAGTAGACATGGGGTACCTCTAAGGCTGTGTTTAGACTACAGATCGGATATGCTCAATTCCGATTTTGTGCTCATATCCGATTTTTTTGATTGCATGTTTAGATCTACTTTCGCCAGTGACCCAAATCCGATCATGTGTGTTTACATTTGCCAGACACTTGAAATGGCCCGCATGCGCATGGGCTAAACGTTTCTTGTAGGGGAGAACCAGCAAATCGTAACATTTTTTTATTTTTTCAGTTCAAACTAGCTTTACTCAAAGACGATAGACTTGAGAGCAGTGAAACTTGACCAGAACAGCGTCATACATCTCTACTCCATGAAAGTTGAAACAGAATGTAACAAATATGTTGCAGTTTGTTAATAACTTCAGTGACATAGGCTACTTGTTCCAACCTACGCAGCCATAAAAAAAGTGCGGTATGCAGTTGTAACAGTATAGCGTCATGGTTGTAACAGTGCTAAAATCGTGAATCCTATAACATATTTTAACACAAAACACTACTGGCTTAAACAATTAACATCTGTTTTCATATATAATCAACAAAAAAGGTCGAAATGTATGACCCAGGCGCGTAGGAACCGGGGGGGGGGGTCGGGACACCTGCAATGTTGGTAACCCCTATCTGGTTACCTGGATTTAATATAGCAAGTCCACACTTTGTTCATCCTATATTATATGCTTTTAAAATTAAATATGTAACAATTTGCCTCTTATTATAATCAAGAGTAGGCCTACACACTGTCACGACGCACATAGGTTACAGGCGGATATGAGCAACCGCATTGAAGGCCTCGGTTGACTTAAGATAATCGGGCAGAATGATTACAAACTACGTCAAACATACAACAATCTAACAAATGAATAAACACAAATGAATTATGAATATATTCCTATAGGCCTACACACTGTAATGTGTCACAAATTAAGCAATGAGTTCGTGGCCACCTAGCGCGCAACTTACGCGCTGAGGGTGAAGGCTACTAATAACATAAAGCTTCGTAAAGCACAAACAAACAAAGTTCAGTGTCCATAAGTCCAAACAATAAGCATAAGAAGTCCAAAACGTCAACGAGATCTCCCAGACACGAAAAACAATGCTTATCTCAGTTTGTTGAGTAGTCGTTCCAACACTGATGTGCGCAATCTCAGTTTTCGCGTTCGTTAGCTGTAATCCAATGAGAAAAATCCACAAGGAAGGGGTCACGGCAATGCAGCATACAGTAATCTCCTAACCACGTAACTTTGTTGAGTTGTCTGCATACAGGTAACAATAGCCACAGCTCCCCGTGCCTCCATTTAAACTTATGGCAAACCCATTCATTCGTGCCCGAAACGCGCGTCCATCTGTCAGCTGACATAAGATTTACTTAGACGGCATATGAAAAGTCAAGAAGAAGAAACATATTTTCATTTAAGCAACGTTTATGCAACCATGTAAAAAGGTGATTTTTGCAACCTTTACCAACGTGCTGCGGGGAAGCATTGGGGGAGTCAGTTTATCCTACAGACTGTGTGCGTTTTCAGGGAAGAAATGTGTTCTGAATATGTGCAGATGTTCAGTTCCAAAAATAGGTGATCAAAGAAGAAGACTGAAATACATATCTTCAAAGCGGCATCTTACAGAGCACCATTAAAACTTCAACAATAGGTTTTTGTGTCTTGCGTGACTTATAATTCGCCCCCTTTATTTATTAATATATAAAAAAATCGTTGCGCGCGCGACACACCACATTCTTGTCCCCCCCAATGCTAACTACGTTCCTACGCGCCTGATTAAAGCTAGTTGTATGAGTGATTAGCCATTGCAGACCATACGGTAGCCTATTATGCTAGCTCACAATAACCTTTAAATAGGCTTATTTTGGTCATATCGACTTGATAAAACCTGTTAATATAGTTGATGAACTGCTTATTTCTTACATGTCTGAAGCAATTGGTCCAACACTGATATTTGAAGTTGCTGTGTTAACTTTCTTTGGGTGTGATCGCGGCACATAAAAATAATCCATAACTCGCAATCATAATTGCTCGTGCATGCGCTATCAAATCAGTTCATTTTGCCAGAGACGGGTGTTACAACTAACTCTATTACTGTCTATGCAATAACCCGCACAGGTCTAGGTCATGTTTTTTATTTTCATTTAATTGCATTTGCTGTGACTATACAAATCAAATGGCACTCATGTTAACTTGAAACAGATCGAGGGACTGACGAAATGAATGACATGTGATTGAAGTCTACACATTCAAATTTCACGAAGCAAAGTTAAACAAACAGAACTGCAGTTGCAGTTTTAAAAATAGGCTAATAGCCTACAAATCGCGATGCTTGAATTTGGCACTTTTTTGCTTAATATCTCTGGTTGTAGGCTATTTACAGTAGACCATTCATATTTGGATGGCTATAGGCCTACGATTGTAGATAATTAGGTAGGCTACAAATGTTTTATTCTCAAAACATGGTCTACGGAAACGTAATAGTCTATCAAAGTATCAATAGGGCAACTTTTAACACGCTCCGCCAGCGCGCCCACTTGGAATTGTAACCTAACGTCACCAGGCGCAAAATTGTCACAGATGAATGACGTGTGGGACGCATTGCACTGGAATATCCGATTTGTCTGTTTAGACTGTAGACACATGCACACAAATCCGATCCATATCTGATTTAAAACCACATACGAAAGGGGCCTGTATCCGATCTGAGGAGATCGGAATTCATGTGTTTTTTTTCTGTTTACGCTGTCGTGGCCAGTGATGGGCAGTAACGCGTTAGAAGTAACGCGTTACTGTAATCCAATTACTTTTTTCAAGTAACGAGTAAAGTAAGGGATTACAATGGCAAAATCACTAATTAGATTACCATTACTTTAGGCTGCGTTACTGCGTTACTAAACTGCGATTTTAATTGCTTTGTGAGACTGTCTGGTGACAATCAGTATAATGTCCAACGCATTGCGAGAGATGTAAACAACAGACGAGACAACAGAGTGCGGGAGAGAGCATGACCATGCTGCATTTAATAGCCTACGTGAGTTGGGGTTTTCCTAAACTTTTCCCATAGTTCGGGACTTGGACTTCTTTTGCTTATCTTTACTTCACTTTTATTGTTCTTTCTACTTTCATTTCATTCGATGACTTATGCTTTCACTCTGGACTGATGCTTCAGCTCAAATGTCTTTTCAAAATCGAAATTGGGGTCGTTGACGTTCGAACTTGTTTTCGGTGGACATAATTAAGTTTGTACCGTCGGAGTCTTTGCGAGACAATGAGCAAAATGTCCGTAAATAATAGAGCCTGTATCATCTGCGTTCTCTGTAGTCGCTTTCAGACATAACCCCTGCGGTAGCCTATGAGGTTTGCCAGACGGAGGTCCGACTCTTCGGTTAATTATAGGCTACAGAATCTATGTATGTTTGATTGAGGGGTGGCGCAGAATGCGGCCGCTGTCACAGGACTTACTGTTTTTATTTTACCAACGACAGCGCACCCATATTGTTGCAACAATGCAGCATGTATTCTGTTACATCCACAGCATCGATGAAAGATTGGAGCGTGACATGCAGGTTAACTGCGCAACGTTTAATTGAAACTCATCAGTGACGCTCTCACATAATCTGAACGAATTCACGTTCTTTATTTACAAATGTCTTGCATGCAGTTCATAGTTCACAGAACTCGTTTATGCACAACACTGCATTTGATTCTATTTTATATGATGGAATATGCAGAAAGAATGAAATTAGGCTGTAAGGTGTATTGCTTTATAGCATATTCAGGTTGTGTAGCCTTAAGGCACGTTTAGACTTGCTGCAGACAACGCGTTCGTGTACGCATCATGGCTGCCTCGCGTATTTTGCGGTCGTTTGGTGCGTCGGTCGTGCACGTCGTCGCAAGCGAACACGACGCGTCCGCGAGATGCAATACTGACAAGAAAGTAGGGGGCGATCATTGCCAAAAGAAAGTGACTGCAAGATGCATTATCGACATCAAAGCTGGGGGCAATCATGAGAGTAAACAATGGCACATGGCCACATCCACATCTGATATTAGGCTACTAGTCTCCCCCTGGTGAAGACCTCCAGTAAGGTGCGTAATGCTGCAGCGAGTCTGTACACAGGACACAGTAGGTCGCACACGGGCGCATACGCTTACGCTTGGTCTAACGGCAAGTATAATCCCAGCCTTAGTGTGTTTTTGAAAAGTAACTAAGTAAAGTAATTGTAAAGTAACTAATTACTTTTGGGGGAAAGTAATCAGTAAAGTAACAGGATTACTTTCTTGGACAAGTAATCAGTAATCAGTAACTAATTACTTTTTCCAAGTAACTTGACCAACACTGGTCGTGGCACAGATCGGATGCGTGCCACATGAGAGCAAAAAATCGGATCTGGGTCACTTCAAACTTGCAGTCTAAACGAAGCCTAAGATTTAGGAGGGTGCCCAGTGATATCCCTTGGACAACTTCGTATATTAAGCCTTTCTTTTCCAATGTGTTGAATATAAGGCGGAGATACTACAGGTGAATAGGGTAAAACATTAACAAGCAGATATCACTATGGAACTCAGTTGATTCAGAAAACCAGTTGATTTCTTAGATCAATATGAAAAATAAATGTATTACAAGTTTTCTGTAATTTAATGTTTGAGTTGGCTATGCAAATTAGGCATGATGTAATTAAATATGCGCTGATTTGCATAAACTCAAAGGTAAAATCTGAACATTTTATAAAGCTAGTTTCATTTTTGTTTTCTTTTCATTTTGTTGACATAAGAGATAAAGTACATTACAGAGGGAACTAGAAAACGTAATTTCGAGGAAATTACCAGTGCATGCAAAAGCAAGACATAAGAAACAAACTTTAATTTACAAACAGTTGTGGACAGAGGAAGGTGAGGGAAGGGTGGGGGGGGGGGGGGGGAGCCGGTGGTCGCCATGTTATTACAGCTAAGGTTTGTTTACATTCACATTTAACGAACTGCATGTCGCACACTGAAACAAGTTAGTATCAACCAGTGGCATTTTCTCCCGGGAGCTAAGGCCCTATCTTGTCCGACAATCACTATTGTAAATACAGGACTGTTTTGTGCATTCTTTCTTTGTGTGGAGATGTGTGAGGGAGGGAGAGAGAGAGACAGTGCGTGTGTGTTGCAGTTACCAATGACCCTCGTCCAGTCTGTTATGTGTTTTACATGGTCTGTAGGTTAGAGTAGGGATAATCAACGACGCGCCGTGCGTTTATAGGAAAATAATGCACGTTCGAAGTGGTAATAAGGACCCGACGCCGCAGACGGAGGGGACTTTACACTTCGATAAGTGAACAACAAACAACAAACAACTAAATACGTATTCGTCACTTGGCTTCCTCGGAAATGTCCCTTACGCCTCGTCACTGGTATTAACATAGCATTAACAAGTTGACCATGTTCGATTCCACTTATGCATGTGAGAAATCCTAGTCTACTATTCAGTTCAGAGGAGAGCTGAATTTAGTCAAATTGTGTTCGCTCTCGAAAGCTTTGCCCGCGGACATGCGATTGATCTTGCAAACGCAACACGCATGCCAGAAATCTCTATCACATATTAAAAAATATAAAGACAAACTTGCGCTCACGAAGCAGACGATTAAAGCCTCAATGCTTGCATAAAACGTCACCTCACTGAATATGAGCCAAGGCCATCAGCAAGTCCATGCAGCACTAGAATGGGCCTGATGTTGAGTTTCGCAAATTACATGTCAAAGATATGTGTTGATAACTTTATTGTTACTTTGAGGCTACCAAAGGACGCTGTTGTTCTATTCCTTTCGATTATCCTTTTAATTGTTTCCGCGTGTTAGCCGTGGTAGACTACTGGTAGTTCATGTCCAAAATGGCACTTACTTTTGCTCTGACGTCACGTGGGATGGGTCAATAGGGACACATGTTAGGGACAGAGGTGGAAAAGTCCAACCAACCAGCTGATTCTAATTAGTACAACTCTTCAGCCAGGCAGAGCAGCTAATTGGTGAGATCACCTGTGTTTAAGTGCACAGATAGAACCAATACATGATTGGACTTTCACTCTCTGAAGCTTGACTTTTCCACCTCTGAGTGTGCGTGTGTGCGTGTGTGTGAGTGGATGTAAGTGGATGTAAGGAGCATGGCTTTCTATGATGCAGTGAAAAGGGGGAGTTAGGTTAAGGTGAGAATGTTGTGGAGTGCATGGAGAAGTGTGGTATATATGAAGTGCTGCAGTCAGGTGTGTGTGTGTGTGTGTGTGTGTGGATGAGTGAATGGGTAGACAGAGAGAGCTGAGCAGAGAGCAGCATAATGCAGGTTCAATTTAACTGGCTGTCAATTAAACTTGATAGGGCCTTGAGCCGCTGGCTCTTGACACAGGTGCAAATCAGCTTAATCAGCAGTGCAGTGCGATAGACCTCTGAAGTTCGCCTACAAAAAAGCTTGCCATATATAGGCAGTTGGCTTCAATTAACTCCCGGATCTCCTTATATGGGCAAAGAGGGCAGCTTCAGAGGTCTATGAAAAGTCAATGGGGAAAAATATTTTGCTAATATCTCAAAAAGTATCAAGTTCACAGAACTGAAATATACATACACTTAGTCTTATTTTCAGGACCTACGTAACACAGTTTGAACCAAGTTTCTACGTTAAACGGTTGAAGCTGAATTTGACCTGGTTAGGAGAATAATAATAAGAAGCAGCCCAGGAAGAACAGAACAGTGCATTTGCATGCACTGTAATTATGGATATCTCCTTTAGCCATTCAGTAAATCAGAAAATACTAGTAGCCTTTAAAGAAACTCAATTTTCGCCATGTTTTTTGGAATAAACCGTCATATAAATCAGGCTAAGAGTAATATAGTAACAAACCGTTATGTAAAAACCTTCTAAACGTGGTTAGGTATGAGACCGAAAACTTTTGGTGTATGTAAATGCTTCTGAAGTGGAGATTTTGTCCTTAGAGTGAAGGAGGAAACTCATCCATGGGTGCTAGCATCCCTCACTTGCATGGCTCTTTAAGGGCTGTTCACACCCAGAACAATAACTATTATGATAACTATCATCAAAATCATGAAAAAAAGGTAAATAGCTCCAATATCAAGGTTAGTACGCCCATCAAATGCAAATCAACTCAAATAAAATGTACTTTAAATACAGTTCAAGTGAGAGATGGCACCCATGGATGAGTTCCCTCTTTCACTCTGAGAACAAAATCTCCACTTCACAAGCATCTACATACACGAAACTGTTCAGTCTCATACCTAACCATGTTTAAAAGGTTTTTACAGAGGGTTTTGTTAACATGGAGCTTCTGTCTAAAATTGCCCATTTTAAACACCAGCCTGTACCTCCACCCATACCACCCACAGGAAGAGCCCCTTTCCATTAGGCATGGATATCTATCAATGAGTGATTTTGCCACCAGGCCGCACTCTGCACTTGTTGGATGTGTTTTAAAGGAATACATGGCCTCTGCTAGTTTGTCTAGGATGTCTGTTTTTAACTATTTCGGCACATCCTTCCCATCCGACATCAGCGAACCATCTTTAGCAAATGCATCGTTTCCATTTTTGAGTCTTAACTCAACATCAGAACAAAATTTTGGAATCTTAAAGGGATCTGGCCACGGCCTATCACGAACTGGGGTCGAACTTTCTGATGTTGATGGAAAGCTTGCGGTGACAGTGAGAGGGGTATGGCTATGGCTATGGTTATTTAGCAGACGCCTTTGTCCAAAGCCAAAGGGTATCTGAAAGGCTATCAGATGAGGGCTCTGAAGCTGGCTTTTGGAAAATTTCAATTTCAATTTAATGTCGCTTATAGAGCGCCAATACATTACACATGTCTCAAGGCGCTTTACAGAGTGTTAGACATTCAAAGAGAGCCCATGAGTGACAGGGGCAAGGAAAAACTCCCTAGAATTGGAGATACATATAGGAAGAAACCTCAGACAGACCCACGACTCAAGGGCCCAACCCATCTGCCTTGGGTCAGTTACAGTACAGTCATTTGTAGTTTGAACGTTACAATGACAATGAAAGTTCAAATAGTCCAGTGTAGGGAATAAATTGTCCATTAGTAATCCATTAGTTATTTCGGAAGGTGATGGGTCGCTGGGATCCGAGGGCCAAAGATTCGGGCAGGGAACCCCAGCAGGCGATGTTAGGGCAGTCATAGGGATGGCGAAGGCAATGGCGATGGTAGGGCAGTCAGAGGGATGTGACTTCAGGTGTGATGAGGGACAGGCACAGAGATGGTTGATGGCTGGTAATGGTTTACCTCACAGGTGAGGTATAGGGGAAAGGGAAGAGAAATAGAGTGTGTTAGTATTACTGTAAGTCATATTAAGTATTAATAAGTATATCAATGGTGATATAAATGGTTATACTATAGAGGGTTTACAAAACGCTTTTACACACCTCTTTTGTGGGAACAGGTGCGTAGGAATAGGTTACCCAGTTAAACCCGAAGAGGCATCCCGCACATCGTCCACCACGCATGCAAACATCCACCCACCCACCACGCACGCAACATCCACCCACCCACAATGCCCCCCCCAATGCCCCCCCCCCAGGCGAACCCACACACCACCTCTGAACCGCGCGTCGGAGCAGCATGGCCGAGCATGGCCAGCCAGAGTCCGCCCACAGGCGGCGCCACCCATCCGCAGACACCCCCCACCACCATCCGCGAGCAGAGAGAACGGGGCCCGCGCCAGCCCCACCCCAACCACAACACCACGCGAACACACACCACGGCCCGACCAGGACACACAGTCTGATCCGCCCCGCCGCCCAGGCCCCCCGGAAGCAGCGCCCCCAGAGCAAAAGTCCAGAATGCTTCATGTCTTTGGACGTGTCATCCTGTCATCCTGTTGACAGGGTCAGGAGGCGTAGGGAGGAGATGTAGTGTAATTAAAAACGTTAAAATCATTGGACATTGGTGTAATGTAATTAAAATCGTTAAAACCATTGGACTTCCACTCTAGAAACACCACCCCAAGAAGGCCCGGACCGCGAGCCCAATCCAAATACAATGCCGCAACAGCCCTCCCCTCCGCCATCCACTCCCAGCATTCCCACCTCCCCCGTCCCCCCCATCCCACTAAATGCACAGCCGTGCACATCTGATCAGACCGCATGCCCCAGCCAGACCGCCAATATACGCCCACGCAGAGCCACTGGCGAATGGAGCCGACACAAACCCCACCCCCCCCCCCATCTACAGACGGCGACGGGAGGCCCCCCGCGGACGAGCAACGCCACCCGCGAACGGACCCCGACCGGCCCAGAGCACCCAGCCACACCACCCAGGCGCGCAGCCCAGACATGATGCGCAAGCCCACCCGGGGAAGGCCCATGACCGAAACGGCGCAAATGGACAAAAGCCTGCATGCGCAGTGAATGAACAAATGCCCGCACGCGCAACAGACAGTACGCGGGACCCTCCCCCCCAAGCTACACTATGGAGGACAGGACAGGGAGAGAAGGAAAGAGGGAGAGTTGAGAGAGACAGAGGGAGAGGGGAGAAGAGGAGTTGTACGGCATGCCACATAAGAAGTCCATGACAGCGCAATGCTAAAGCAGCATAACTAAGGCATGGTGGAGGGTGGTCAGCACCAGCTCAGGTGTGGTCAGTAGCCACCATGGGATGCATGACTGGGGCACCAGTCACACAAGCCCACAGCAGAGGTGGTCCGTTCCAGTAAGACCCTGAGGTGGTTGAAGTTCCACACAGCACCACAGAAAACTCTAAGGGTAGCTCTCTCTGAAGGCAAATCTGACATGTGTGTCAAGTTGCAAAGTTCATTGTCAAAAGCAGGGTCCTGAAATTGGACCACTAATGGTCCTTCTAACCCAAGTTCTTGTTGGAGTAAGCTCACAAGTTCTTCCAATGTTGCGGGAAGAACTTCCAGATGCAGTCTTCTGATGTCTTCCGGGGCAAGAATGACACGAAACAGCATGGTTCCTAAAAAAAGACACAAAAGACAAAGACAAACAAAAGAAATAAGGTGAAACTAGCATGCGGAATGTGAAAGACAGTGCAACGTTGCAACGTTGCAACAGTGCAGTGTCAACGTTTCATCAATTAATTTCATCAATTCATAAAGACAACAGTTAGATGAGCAGACTGGTTAAGAGTTAACTGTGACCTTCAATCATTTTTTATTCCATATTAGAATAAAATAATACTAACCTTAGTGAAGTAAAAAAGATTTTGGTGAGACGTATTGTTTCCCTTGAACAGTGTAGAGTGACAGTGGACAGTAGCTGTTCAACTCCTGCGGGTCAATGATGGAGACTTCAGAGGTTGTATTTAAGCACAGTTCATAGCAGCGGAGGTGTTCGACATACCAGGCTGTAAAATGCTGCACTATGAATGACAAGTTTTGTGACACAACAAGTACTTTAAGTATTTTCCCAAAGTCTGGGAGCCCACAAGTCTGACCAAAAGACACAATCATGCCCTCTGTATATTTAGTGCCATGCAAGGACGCACTAGATGTAAGGCCCACAGAGTTTACGGAGTTGTACTTTTGTCGAATAGCCGTCCTGACTGAAGAATCCAAAATGACTGGTGAAACATTGGTGACATTCACCACCTCCAAGTCAGGTTTGAAAACATATGGCATATCCAGCTGGTAGGCAAGAAAGAGTTGATGGTGTCTGGACAAGGTCAGTAGAATGTTTTTGAAATTGTTCACGTCCCTTACAACCTTTTTGAAAAAACTATGCTTTGCCTCAAAACGAATAGTCCAAAAATACACCAAGGGACCGAAGCACCGGACAAGGTGTGGATATGTTCAATGAAATGATGCTTAGGTCTCAGTTTGAAGTCTGGAAAAACCTCCTTGAGCAAGTTCCTGTGCTCTGAAATTTTACATTCCATATAACTTATAGATTCATCTGTGAATTTTGAGCTGCACAGTATTTCCGCAATGTCCTTTAAATCCATAAGAATGCCCCATGTTTTGTCATCCTCAGGCACTAAATGGCCAATCATGAGTGGAAGCAACCGTAACAAGGTCCAATTCTCATGGCCGTTGCCTCCAATTGATCCTTTTAAACGAAAGGAAACTATTCCCTCAAATAGATCGTGCAAGAGGTCTGGAGGGAATCCTCATGCAGTTTCAAAATAAGACAACTTGTTCAATGCACAGCCTCGCTTCACTCCATCAACATGTGTCAACGTTTCATTTTGCTGTAGTTCAGACAAACAGTTATCGAGGGACTCTTGGGTCCTCAGGGGAAATGCTCCACTCTTTACTTCATAATGTTGTATATCCTCACGACTGGCTAAACAAAATCTACAGACCTTCCCTGCATTGAAATTTTCTTGAAACCCAGCTAATGAGTGTGCACCAAGGTTATCAGATGATACATAAAGAAGTGTGCCAGTTACACTTGCTCCTAATCTCTGTACATAAAGGCCCTGATTTTCAAGCACCTCAATATCTTTCAGAAGAGGCTCAAGAATCCTATCATATCCAAACGTTTTGATGTCACTACTGTTACACAAAGTTGCAAGATAGATAGATGAAAGAGAAGATCTATATTTCAGAGGTAGATTAGCAATCACCCAATAGACACCACAAATCTTGTGTTTTTTTCTAGAGGTACCCAAGGGATTACATATCTCAAATTCGTCTATGTACAACCCTAAAGCAATGTGAAATTCCTCACCAGAGAGAAGAGGATTCTCCTTCCGATATGAACCATCATAAAATGAACTGTACTGACTTGTTTCTGAGTCTGAGCTACTTTCCAGCAGAACTTTATCAAGTACGTCATTTCTATTTAGCAACTCTGTGAGAAGGCGCAAAACTGGCACATAAGTAAAGGTTCTCTTTCTGGTAGCGTCTAGTACATATTCAATTGGTTCAATGACAGTGAAATTGTCTTTAAAGTATGTAGATCTCTTATGACTTGTGCCAAGCTGACCCTCTTTAGACAGGAAATTTAAGGGGCTTGCTCTCTGAACAATGTCAGACACCTGAGTAAGTATAGAGACATCAGGGTTGCAATTATGCTGCTGCAATGTGCTTCTTATTGATCTAATACTATGATCTTGAGCTATGCGGTTAATTTCATAGGTCATCCACTATTTCTTGAATTGCGGATTTAGATATATGCAAGACTGTTTGCATACGTAAAAACAAGGAAGCAAGACTATGCTTAATGGAATTCTCAATGCCATCTTCCTGGTGGTCAAGATAATCATCATCGTCATCATCAGAACATAACTCATTAGGTTCTACTTGTTCATAGTCTACAACAGCATGGTCCTCTATTCCAAAATGAATAAGATCCGGTCTAATATCATCTAAACTAGGAGCTTGATGATACCTGCTCTTATGAGCTTTAAAAGTGTTAAGGACGTTTGACTTGAAGGAACACTGTTTAAAAGGGCAATTCACCGTTTCTGTGTTTTTCACACGCTTCCCTAAATGAACAAAGCATGGTCCTCTATTCCAAAATGAATAAGATCCGGTCTAATATCATCTAAACTAGGAGCTTGATGATACCTGCTCTTATGAGCTTTAAAAGTGTTAAGGACGTTTGACTTGAAGGAACACTGTTTAAAAGGGCAATTCACCGTTTCTGTGTTTTTCACACGCTTCCCTAAATGAACAAAGTACTTCGCAACATCGAAGGGCTCACAAAAAGCACATAATTCACAGCTGTGCATTTACTGGCACAGAATGTAGTTGTCTTTCATGTTGGGCCACCAAATGCCTTTTTAGAGCCACCTGAGTTTTAAAAGTACAAGGGCAGTCTCTGTGAATACATGGCAGAGGGCAAGAGGGTCCATGGTGTCCGTGTTTAAATTTGTAATGTCTAATAATAGTCCTCTGATTTCCTGAAGAAAAACAGCAAAACTTACAGGCCCACTGCATGAATTGGCAATTCAAGTCAAGTCAAGTCAAGTCAGTTTTATTGTCAATACTTCACATGTGTTATACATACAAAGGAATTGAAATTACGTTCCCCGCTATCCCATGCGTAGACATACATCCAGACAAGACAGAACATGACACCACCAGGGAAGACAGGACATAACAACAGTAAAGTGCAGAGACATACAATAAAGTGCAGAGAGCTTAAGGCTTGTTCCAGGGTACACATATTATAAATAAAATAACAAGCAAAATAACAAGATACAAGATACAGTACAATTGTCTTGGTGGTGAAAAGCCATGCTGGACTCTGTCCATAGCCATAGACAACACGTGTCTATTTACGCCATCCCCCACAGCAGCATCACCATGTTGCAGAACATGATTCATGATTTTATGAGAAAGCAGGGGGAAAAAAACATATTTATCTTCAGTCATTTGGGAATATCAAATGTACCTAAAAGCACACAGTGCAAAGGCCCCGCCCATGTGCTGGGTTTTTTGTAAAACCTCAATAGGGCCCTGTCGCGACTTGCAGGACAATCTCGAAGGTCCAAAGTGATCTGCAATGTTAGTTCTTTCTCATGTTCCTTCATGATCATGTCACGATACAGTGCTGATGCATTGAAAGGATCTTCTGTAGTTTTCCAGTCTAAATGAAAAGCCCAGACAAGAGGATATAGACAACACACAATGTTTCAAAGTTGACATAAAAATATTATATTTGGTGTTTTAACAACAACAACAAAATATCACAATCAGTCTGTTGCCAAGGTATACTGCCACTCAGACCAACCTGTATCGGCTGTGTTGGGCGTACTCCCACCTGCTTCATCCGCGGCAGTGGAGCCGGTCGACTCTTGCCTGAAAAGATACATGTGTTAGCCATAAAATACAGTACATTGAGACACAGGTAGACAACATTTAACAACACAACACATAACCCATACCCCTCAATAAAAATAATACAGGTAAACAACACTAACCATAACAGTAAAACACATAACACATACCCCCCTATAAATACTGTACCCTTACACAGATATTAAAAGAAGCAACAAACACTCATGCAGCCTCATCTTTTAAGAGTTAAATTGACATGGGCACAAATTACCTTTTAAAACGGTTCAGTCTAAAGTGTGGGACCCTATATCATTTTTACAAGTAAGAAACATTGGCTACAACAACCATACCTTCTCTCAGCAGTGTTGCGTCTGGCCATTCCACTCCCACCTGCTTCTTCGGCGTCAGTAGAGCCGGTCGACTCTTGCCTGAAAAGATACATGTGTTAGAATACAGTACATTGAGACACAGGTAGACAACATTTAACCATAACAACACAACACATAACCCATACCCCTCAATAAATATAATACAGGTAAACAACACTAACCATAACAGTAAAACACATAACACATACCCCCCTATAAATACTGTACCCTTACACAGATATTAAAAGAAGCAACAAACACTCATGCAGCCTCATCTTTTAAGAGTTAAATTGGCATGGGCACAAATTACCTTTTAAAACGGTTCAGTCTAAAGTGTGGGACCCTATATCCTTTTTACAAGTAAGAAACATTGGCTACAACAACCATACCTTCTCTCAGCAGTGTTGCGTCTGGCCATTCCACTCCCACCTGCTTCTTCGGCGTCAGTAGAGCCGGTCGACTCTTGCCTGAAAAGATACATGTGTTAGCCATAAAATACAGTACATTGAGACACAGGTAGACAACATTTAACCATAACAACACAACACATAACCCATACCCCTGAATACATTGGTAAGAAGTCCGGTCTGGGGAGACAACACAGGGGCTGTAAGCGTCAAACTAACACAGGGGCATAGGCTGTGCACCAAAACATAACAAACAACATTACAGTCAAACACCAACAAGATGGTTAATTTAATTTCTAAAACGGATAGTTCCGGTCCTTGATTGTGATTGGCTGAATCGCGTTCGATGCCGTTGTAAATATCATGATAAACTCACACCTTGACCGCATTTCGTTCTATAGTAATGCGCTAGCACAAAACTAGCAGTGGCTGCGTCTTGTTGTTGCATGGCAACCATTCATAAGGAGGGAATATATTTCTTAGCGGAAGAAAGATTATCTATGAATACATCGTTACATTGTCGTTGCTGTGCCTTCGTTTCATGAAATCTTGCTAGATCGACGTAGCAACCGTTTTAGAAAAGCAATAAGCCACTCGAGTCCGTGGGTTATACTGTATAATCGCTTCGCGTCGTGCCTAACAATGCCCCTTAACTGTTCGATTATACAGTATAACCCACGGCCTCTCGGGGCTTATTGCTTAATCAATTCAATTGTATTTGTGTTGTATTGTATCAACAGAAGACATTTGCAAGAAGAAACATTGGCTACAACAACCATACCTTCTCTCAGCAGTGTTGTGAATGGCCATTCCACTCCCACCTGCTTCTTCCATGTCAGTGGAGCCACTTGAGCCTTGCCTGAGAAGATAAAACATGTTAGCCAGGACAGCAAAAAGAGAAATCCTTACACAGGGCTATAGTATTTGGATCTTGTGAGACCCCGGTGACAAGGCCACTCAATACCTCAAATGTATATTTATTTTATTGAAATAAGCAAATTAGCTCATTAACTGTGTGCGACACAAAAATGTCCCAAGAAGAAATGAATTCTGGAAAATAAATCCACACACAGGGCTGTTAAACTCTAGGGGCTGCATTGTAAAATAGCAATTAAGAAACATAAACACATAACATACCTGCAGGTTGCCATGTGAGCCCTCATCATCTCAAACTGCACCATGGTGTTACATCGGAGACATTGCACCAGAGGTCCACCAGCTGGTTCATCATGAACCTGTCATAAGCATGACATGACATGACATGTATCATGAAAAACAATGACACTCTTTTAATGACAGCTTCATGGTGATAACTTCATGTCACCCTCTTCAAGTGCAATGTAACCGAGCAATATTCTGTAAATCATTATGGCCAGCACTATTGAATATCTATACAAATGTGACTTACAACCATTCCCAATAACATAAAAACTTACCTCCAGTGCAATGTCTTCCTGCAGTGGCCGGACATAGAGAATGGCCTGCCCCACTGCTGCTTCAGGACTTCTAAGAAACCTTGTTGTATACCCAGTCCCAATGCAGGGCAATACAACAAGGTCTCTGCTCCGACTTGCCCCAATGACCCTCATTAGTTCAAACCCCCCACAGGAGGCAAGCTTGGGGAAAGTTTCCAGTACTGAAACCGAGAGTTCTTCAGAACTGTTTTCATTTCATCATCATCATCCGTTTTTTATTCAGGGAAAATTGACTGAGCATCAAGCTCTTTTACAGCAATGCCCTGAGTCACAAAACATATAACAACAATAATCAAAAGTAAAAATACTGACACAAAATAGCCAGGTGCCAGACAGAGCCGCGTATTCGCACAGCGTTCCTGTACAGACATCAATACAGACATTAGACAACCACTAAAAACATAGCGCATTTCACGTGCACAGACCACAGACAGTGCCGAACGGAGTGGTGTAGTCGCCAGCGTACCCGTGGCAACAAAGAACAAACAAATTTACAAAATAACAAGACACAAGGCAAAAGATGCTGGACGGCGGAGCGGCGTAATCGCCTGCGTACCGGTGACACCAAGACATACAAAGACAGACACCAGACAACAATTAACATATAATACAATAACATAGATTAACAAAAACACTTGCAACACTAGGCAAAACAAAATGTCAAATAAATAATAAAAGCAAACAAAATCAGAAAAGTCCACGCCAACTTTAGTCCAATTGACTGCATCCGAGTCAGACGACCGAGAAAAGTCCCAGGGCAATGATGACACAAAGCCTTGAACCGACCAGTGGATTCAATTCATACGAATAGGCAGGCGGGCTGGAGAGCACCAGAAGCACAAGCAGCAGAAGCAAAGAACCGTCCGAAGTCGTGGGCGACCCTGCAGATCAGCAACTCAGTTGACCCCGACAGCAACAGCTTGTTTTCAGCTTGGCATATGCTCGATCAGACTCCAGGCTGAGCATGGCAGCTCGCAGACCAGCAGCTCGGCAGTCGCGGTAGCAGCACATCGCCCGCAGTTGGTAGCTAGGTCCTGTCCTGACCAGACAGTGAAGTGCAGCGCTGCTCACGGATGGAGGATTTCCTGTCAAGTTATACAGAAAAGTTAGAAAATGTTGGGTTGCCCATACAAATTGAGTCCTATGTTGAGTGTGTATTGTATGCACATTAAATGTTTAAGCCCTATTGCTAACATCGCAGTACGGGGCAAACAATGTCTCCTCTGAGCCATAGGCGCACAATCACCAAATTTCAAGTTAACAAAATAAATTAAACTTGCCCTGAAAATGCAGCCGCTTCTCTCCAAGGCCTGCCCTTGCCAGTTGCTCTTTTTCACAGCGACTGGGCACGACTGCCTGAGAGCAACTGGCAAGGCAACAGAAGGTGTGAGTGTAGGAGGAATGAGCCATGACAGCTGACCTCCTCCTTGGGGCGAAGGAGGTTCTTGGGGACCTCACTGAGTAGGGCTGGAAAAGCCTCCTCACTTCAGCTTTGAAAATAATAAAAGAGAAACTGAGATCCTACCTCTACACCACCATACCAAAGATAATTAATTACTTAAAGGAACACTTCACCGTTTTTTCATATTAAACTATGTTCTTCCCTTAACTAAGATGAGTTCATACAGACCTCTCACGTTTCAATGCGTGCAACTATGTTGTGTGGCGGAATAACAATTGGGAGCACTTCACTTGGGGCAGTAACATCATCACTCTTGCACTTTCAGTTTCACTTTGGAGTGAGGATATTACTGCGCAGAGTCGAAGTGCTCCCAATTGTTATTCCGCCACATAATATAGTTAGTTATCCCTCTTACCTGCTTAGAAATGCCCAACGCTTTATTTTGTCTCACCATACTTGGTCGTGTGACTACTCATGTTACTGTATTTTAATAGGGAAAACATGGAGATGTTTGGTCGTTTCTAAATTCATCTCTGTTTGGATCCTAATGAATGAACTAGGCTAGCTAAGCGCTATCAAAGTAGCACCGCGCGCAGGGGCGCCGCCAGGGGGGGAAAGGTTAGGACGATTCTAAGGGCCCAGCACTGACAGGGGGCCCTTTGAGGGCTATCAATAATATTTTAATAGTATTGTCATGTGTAGGATTTTTGAATAAATGTTTCATTTGATCTGTTTAAATAAGGAAATTATATATGGTTTTACAAGTCAACTGCTATTTTCACTGTAGGAACATAATCTAAAGCGATTTCAAACACCCCTATTGTGGACCGTACCATTTTCAACCACCGTGGCGCTAGAACGGAGATAGAAAACGACTTCAGCAGTGTCAACATTGAGTGACAAAACGCTAGGTAAATTCCTCCAGTAGGCTAAATTCGTTTTGCTGCTGCTGGATAAATGTAACTTGTTAGCAGACGTATAGCTCGTTGAAAATCATGTCATCAAGTCATTACAACCGGCATTTATTAACGTTTTTACCCCCCACCCCCATGTAATTCGAACTATGAGCAGCAGGCTATATACCCCCCCAATTCGCACTCTGCATAGGTGCGTGCATTTTAGAAGTTGCCAAGTAAATTATGAAGTCTGGATATCACAAACGCAAGCAGAAGCAGAGAGTTAAGAGGGAGAAATAAAAGTCACTCGGTTTTTCCAAAAGAAAGGTAATTCACTGACACTGGATGCCATGATACAACACACTAGATAGCTAGCTGATAAAAAGAGATGATTTCGTTTAGGCTAAACCTATATCAAAACAACAATTTTCAGTAGCCTAGGCTAAGAAGTGCAGTGTTATTTTATTTAAACACTGCACGTTCATTGCCATGGGAGAACAGATAAATGTAATGTAGAAGGTCTGTAAGTGTAATTTACAGTAAGTCTGTAACTGGATGAACTTGAGCAATAAACTAGGCTATTGTACTAGGCTATGCAAGATAAAATATTAGCCTACATGACTGCTGGTGCTAAGAACTGGTTTCTTAACTAATGAGGTGCCCTCAACATACACACTACAGATTCATCCTCAGGAATAGAACCCCAGCCCATATCAACCCAAATCCCAATTGAAGGAGGAGGTGAGCAATACAATACAATAATTAACTAGCCTAGTTATTCATCAAGGCAAACATTTGATCACATACAGTAAGTCAATAAAGACAACAATTGGAATGATTGACACCCTGATGATGTTTGCTGGAGAGCTCTGAAGTATCCCCAATGTGCATACAGAATGTTATAAGTCCATAAAGTGATGCATGCAAGTTCTCTCAACACATGAACATTTGGCTTGAAAGAACTGCATAGTGGCCTAAGAATATTTGCTCATAAAAGAAAATCGATATATTCCATAATATGTACTATGGCATTTTCATTTTAAGGCAACAGCTCTATTCAGTGTGATTCAAGACAGTTGTGCATTTTTTTTTTAATTAAAGGCCAGCTATTTCATGGATCTACAGTAGGATATTACTGTATGCATCCATGATAAAGTTCCCTTGGCCTTTGGAATTAAAATAGCCCCACATCATCACATACCCTTCACCATAGCTATAGATTGACATGGTGCTTTTTCCAGTAGGCCTATTAGCCTGTTTGATTTGCATTGAGCTCAATGAGCATCAAACAGGCTAATGATTGATTTTTACTCCTTTTTTTAATTAAGGCATTAAGATCAATTGTCAAATGATGATTTTATATTCCTCTTTTTAGGCAACTTTAGCATGGTATCAAATACATGTTCTCCCCATTTTCTATATTACTTTATTAATAATTATATATATATATATATATATATATATATATAAAAATTTGAGGGGGAGGGGGGGCCCTAAATCGAAATCTTTCATGGGGCCCAGAATTTCTGGCGGCGGCCCTGACCGCGCGCCAGAGCCAGTGAGTGCACACATTGAAACGTGAGGTCTGTATCAACTCGTCTTAGTTAAGGGAATAACATAGTTTAGATCCTCTGATCATACAGTAGATTTTGACATCAACTCGCCCATTATATTGTATTGCTATGTCTATTTTGGCCCCGTCTTGCTCGCAGCAGCGGCAATCTTGTCGCTTGACGTTGAAAAACCTCCACTCCCGTTGAAAAGGAATGGTACTCTGCCGCTTTGTCTCTTGTAGTATGACTGCAGGGTTACCGACGCCCGACCCCGTTACTTCCCACCACTGACATTAGTCAAAGAAAGGATCAAAAGTGTGTGCTTGGTGTAGCAACTGTTAGCCGCGCACTAGCACTACCTCCTAAAACTGTTTGCCTTCGTTCGCTAACGTTAGCCAAAAAACTTAAGAGGAAATCAAAACTGTAAGCCAATGTTTGCGAACCTTCGCCTATGTTAGCGAATTTGAACGCACCTCTGCATTAGTTAGTTTGACAGAAGCTAGTTCTAAGCTAACATTTCCTGAGGTGATAGAATGTTGACAATTCTCCCTTAACTGAGCTATCAATACCATTTTCCCTGGCACAACATAATCTGTTTTTCGACGCTGAATGACGAAAATGGCAAAACAAATCCCTGATTCTAGAGATTCTTACACTAAGCTTGCTGTTGCTGTTACTGCTAATGAATAAACATGAACAAGTTAATCATAGGAACAATATTTTAAAAAAGTAAACTCACAAATGACAGGGCTGTCCACTCCAGCGTTGGTGCTGCTTGAGCCCCCAGCTACATTGACAGAAAGAAACTATGTAAGCTAAATCTTTATGTTTTGTTTTGTTTTTTTTTTGCTACACCTAAATTACATACAGACAAAACAGTTAACAGTTGACAGTTCAGACATTGAACGACAAAAACGTCGCAAAGACCTTGATAGTGTTTTCACAAATCTTAAGGCTACTCACAGTTAGCATTGCTGACAGCTCCGGCGCCTGAGCCTCCATCTTTATACAATGAGATAAAAGGATGTAAGCTTTTCTGTTCTATTTACGTACACATTTTGTACATATATCAGTCAAAATATTGTGCTCATTCACATACCTTGCCTTTCCAACCTGTCGGCTGCTTCCCTCAAAATTGCGGAGAGATTCCTCATACTGCTGACTCCACTCTCTTGAGTTTTCTGGACGTTTCTTTAGATCTCTTCATTTGAAAACTTCAGCAGCAGTTACCGCAGACCAATCAGAACGTGGCTAATTTGCATATGGAACCCTTCAAATCGGCAATCTATCTTGCAATCTATCTTGCATTCAATCTTGCAATCTATCTTGCATTCTATCTTGCATTCTATCTTGCATTCTATCTTGCATTCTATCTTTCAATCGAATAATTGCATAAATATTTGAATAAATTATTAAATAAATATTGGCAAATTGTTTTGAATAATACATTGAATACTATATTGTATTTTTTTAAACGATATAAATTAATGTATTGACCAATAGATTGGCATTAAAAATAAAAGATACATTGACAGAAAAAATTAAAGATATGGCACAATCGATCCTCCATGGTAGAGTGGCATATATTTTGATTAGTTTGAATAGTGTGGGGAATATAGCATTGTTTTCCTTGAACACTTAGGGAGGAATTCTCCCATTCGCGCGTAAATCGCGCGTAAGCTTTTTTTTTACGCGGTTCTGTTGCGCGAGCCTCAGTTAAGCGGATTCTCCCATCTCTGCTTCTGTCACACCCACACCGCGCAAAGTCGGATTCAAGGCGGGCTTATGAAAGAGGCGTGATTTATTTAAAAAAAGAACCAGACTAATCTACCACCTCCTTAATTTAGGTTGATATGAAAACGTGGAAAGTGGACTTTCTCATTGACCTCCTGAATGCCATTTAAATCCAGAAAGAACACTAACCAGTCTTTGATTTTGAAAACGTATGCAAGGTGAACTGAATAAAGAACTGCCTACAGTAAAATGGTGTATCATCACAGAGCTTAACAAAGAAATTACTTCAAGAAATTTCACTTTTGCTTTGACGTTTGTTTATAAAGAGTCAAGACGTGCTTGAGGTGTGTAGATTTATAATTCAAAAACTCACGGTTGACAAAAAGGTTTCGCTGGCAGCTGCCTCGCATAATATCAATTTGTCTATGCTAAGACATGTAGACTGACATCTGCAACTTCGAACACAGTAGAGAGACTGACAAAACGAGTTCAATTTCCATTGTAAACGAATTAAAAGACGAGAGAATAAACTATGCTGCTTCACTATAGTGCAGACGTCTGTGCAAATGTATGGATGTACTCAGTGAAGTTGGAAAGAAACGGACAGAGTCAAACGAAGTATGCTATGGGATAATGACTTCTTGTCAAGTTAATACTGAAGATACACAATCGGTAAGATCCAATACAGAAAGTGGGTGATTTTAACGGGATTTTCACTATTTAACAATGTAGCCTATGAAGCCAGTGAAGGTAATGGCGCGAAATATGGCACCGTGTGACACTGTAATGCGGAAAACATGAAGCTGTATCAGCTTATAAGCATCACATTTGATACTGTAATGTCAATTTGTAAATTCCGTGTTGCCTGCATGTATTTAGAACTAGGCCTTCTGCCGACATGAGCAATATGCTGTTTCACCTTGTAGTGGCGCTCGACCTTATTCCAGCCCTCCAGAGTGCGTAAGCTGGAAAAGTGCTTAAGCCATGGCAGAATGCGCGCAAGAGTTGTATATATAAGAAACGCCCAGATTTTGGGGTTGCTCCACCCAAAACGCGCAACTCTCTCTACCACGCGTAAATGGCCGACTTAAGTGGATGGCAGAATCCGCTTAGAGGGAAACGCGCGTAGTTGCGTGTTTTTTTGGACTTACGCACCCTTACGCGCATGGGAGAATTCCCCTCTTGGAGCATAGACTTGACTGTCCTCTTGGGACACTTGTAAGATGCATGGAAAACTCTCAGCTCTGTTTGAAGGTTGGGCAGAGGTGGTCCGTTCCAATAAGACCCTGAGCTAGGCACAATAGCTTCTACCACATATAAGTGTCAAGCCCTCTCGTTTCTCTCAATTGGGCTACTTGCGCACTGAAACTGAATGTTAGATTTTCCATGTGAGGAGGACCCAATACATACGGTGGGTACGGGTTGAGAATGCACCTTTTGCCGCGGCACTCCCGAAGAGATCCCGTAGGCTGTCAAGCCGATTTTTTTCGAGGCTAAGGCAATGTACCCAAACAACCACCAGGTGGCAGAAAGTTTCAACCCACATTTCAAGTGCATTCAATGATGAAGACCGCATATCCGTCAATAGTTGACTCCTCAGTTGAATCCGTCAATAGTTGACATTTCAATGAACCATTGTTGAAATGAATGAAAATGGTTTTAGAAAATCGCCTATAGGCCTATCAGAAGGAAATAGACACCTTCATAAACAATAACACGTTTTATCGTGAGATAGGCTGTTAAAAGCAGAAAAGATCTTCAGCTTGCTTCAGGATTTAATTCACTTTTGGATTGTTTGGCTGGTA
This sequence comes from Sardina pilchardus, assembly GCF_963854185.1. Lineage (NCBI taxonomy): Eukaryota > Metazoa > Chordata > Actinopteri > Clupeiformes > Clupeidae > Sardina > Sardina pilchardus. The sequence goes on along the minus strand of NC_085014.1, from coordinate 30,568,319 downwards.
AATGCCGACATTCCTAACCCTGCTCACAAGTGGTGGTTGTTTGGGTCATTGCAGCTTCACTTGGGAAAAATAAATAAAATACACGTGATTCACGTGTGAGGTCTCACGTTATCTCACGTGAAAGCGGCCAATGTCAACCAACCCCCACTGTACCTACATTTGGACAGCACTAGCTAGTTGGCGTCACCTGACTCAGGGAGGGGGGTGTGTTGACGATTTGCATGACGTGTGGAGCTTGACCTGTGCTGCGCAATGGATTATGGGATATCTGAGGGCAAAAAAGATGCATCCATGCACGCTTGGAAATCACGCCAAACAAAGTACCCAACTAGTGAGAGCGCTTGACTTTCGGACAGTCTATTCTGACGTAACTTCCGGAAAATGCACACTGCCCAGCGTGTGCACTGATGTTTCAGACACAGCCATTGTTATGCCATGCAATGAGAAGTACCATGAAACACTACAAGAAGTGTCACCTGGATTCACCTGGATAGGGATTCATTATATTTACAATAAAAAGCCTGCTACAGAAATTTGCATTCCCATCATCATCATTCCCATTTATTATTTATTACACTATTGATTTACTATTTCCCTGACCATTTAGTATGGCACAATGTGTGTTCTTTTTGTGTGTACATGTCCTTGTGATGTGAATGTCTGTCAACTAAAAAAGAAAAATAATAATAATAAAAAAAACCCTCAAAGTGGCAGATCTAAAGGCCACAGTCAGACAAAATACAGGTGTAGGCAGTGTGTGGTGGGCCTTTGTGTTGTGCCCTGCAATTAGAGGTACCACACCATGAAACACTACAAGAAGTGTCACCTGGATGAACAGGGATTCATTATCTCTATGGCAAAAGGCCTGCTACATAAATTCGCAGCATCATCATCATTCCCATCATCTTGCTATTAGTAGCCTGTGATGATTTACTATTTCCTGACCGTTCAGTATGGTACAATGTTTGTTCTTTTTGTGTTTTCATGTCCTGGTGATGTGTATGTCTGTCAGCAAAAATATTAATAATAACTAGAAATGCAATTCCAAGGAATTACCAGTGCATGAAATGCAAAAATAGATAGATAATGTAGATATGGTTACTAAGGTGTAGCTAGGGTAAACATGGTGGTTGCATAGTTTACAGAGAGTTGATAGTGTGAAGGTAGACAGTTTAAAGCTGAAACATTCCCAGTTCTAACTTAACTAATGATTACTATTCATGTTAATGTTAACTATGGTAACAATGATAACCAGGTTAATTGGTTAACTTAGCTACTGATTTCATGCAGTAATGGTAAAAATGTTAACTATGCTAACTATGCTCACAGTGCTAACCAGGTTGATTAGCTAACTTAACTAATGATTTCTAGCAGTTCTGCTAAAAATGCTAACTATGCTAGCAATGCTAAAATTGCTAAGAATGCTAACTTAAACTAACAATGCTAACCAGGTTGATTAGCTGACTTAACTGATGATTTCTAGCAATAATGCTAAAAATGCTAATTATGCTAACAATGCTAAAATTGCTAACAATGCTAACCAGGTTGATTAGCTAACTTAGTTGATGTTTTTTTGCAGTTATGCTAAAAATGCTAACAATGCTAACCATGCTAACTTGCTAGTGAGGACTTTTATTTTGAAACATTTGTTGCTAGGGTATCCATGGTGGCCACTATCAGGAAACAAGAAGTTACTGCAGTATAATCATGTTGGTTGCTATGGAAACGGTCATAAACGCTTAATTTAAATGGTTGCTATGTTGGTTGCTAGGTACATGGAGGTTTCGTGTAGTTGACTGGAGGCATAGTTGATAACTGACAGTTGGAATGGTTGAACAGTTAAATAGTTGAGTAGTTACAATGGTTAAATGATTTAATAGTGTATTATAGCAGTGAGGACCTTTATTTTGAAACAGTTGTGGACAGAGGAAGTAGTGAAACAGGTTCTGTAGTCTTAATGAGATTGTATGCTTAAAGCCTGAGACAGAAGGTGCCTCTCATATAGCGTTTAAGCGTCCTCTCTCGCTCCTCACTGATCTACATAAAGAATGATGGAGCGGCAACAATGGGATAGTCTAGCCCTTCTTCTATCTTTCTTTATGTAGATCATTGAGGATCGAGGAGCGAGGGAGGACATATAAACGCTGCTTGAGAGGGACCCACAGTAAATACTTTAAAAGTTGTATGTAGATAGTCTAATTAATGTTGATAGACAGAATGTTTAATGAATTTTGATAGGCAGATTGTTTAATAGATATTGATTGACAGTTTAATGGTGGATGAGTGAATGGTCTGAAGAAGATGAATGGATAGAAGGTTGGATGGAATGTGCCTTATATTCTTGTTAAGAGAGACACAGGTACAGCTCTCTGAGAGTAGTTGATACAGGTGTAATCAATTTAACTGGCTAGTCTTAAGAGAGCCAGAGTGTATATGCTTAAAGCCTGAGACAGAGTAAATAATTTAAAAGTTGAATGTAGATAGTCTAATTAATGTTGATAGACAGAGAGTTTAATGGATGTTGATAGGCAGATTGTTTAATAGATGTTGATCGACAGTTTAATGGGTGGATGAGTGAATGGTCTGAAGAAGATGAATTGATAGAAAGTTGGATGGAATGTGCCTTATATTCTTGTAGAGTGGAGAGACACAGCTCTCTACTGAGAGTAGTGGATACAGATACAGGTGTAATCAATTTAACTGGCTAGTCTTAAGAGAGCCAGAGTGTGCTTGAGACAGAGTAGATTGTTTAAAAGTTGAATGTAGATTGTCTAATTGATGTTGATAGGCAGACTGTTTAGAATAGGTGGATGAGTGAATGGTTTGAAGAAGATGAATGGATAGAAAGTTGGATGGAATTAGGAAGACTTATGTTGATACAGTTGATACAGGGGAACAGAAAATGTAGTCTCAAGAGAGCCAGTGTAAAGCCTGAGAGAGAGAGAGAGCTGCTGCACCTGGACTGGCCACCTGGTGTAACATTCTAATTGCTGCCATGATGTCATAATGAGCAATGTTAAGTCTATGGGGAAATTGTCATTTTAATTAATTAATAGTTTAAAAAGTACAAAAGTTACAAAGTTGAAAAAAATAAAGCCCACATGGCGTAAGTAAGACCTATGCAACAGCGTTTGAATGAAGTTTCTACGTTAAACGGTTGAAGCTGCATTAACTGCGTTAGAAGAAGAAGAATAATAAGAACTAGAAATGCAATTCCAAGGAATTACCAGTGCATGAAAATGCAAAAATAGATAGATAATGTGGATATGGTTACTAAGGTGTAGCTAGGGTAAACATGGTGGTTGCATAGTTTACAGAGAGTTGATAGTGTGAAGGTAGACAGTTTAAAGCTGAAACATTCCAGTTCAAACTTAACTAATGATTTCTATTCCTGTTAAAATGATAACTATGGTAACAATGATAACCAGGTTGATTGTTAACTTAACTACTGATTTCATGCAGTTATGGTAAAAATGTTAACTATGCTAACTATGCTCACAGTGCTAACCAGGTTGCTTAGCTAACTTAACTGATGACTTCTAGCAATAATGCTAAAAATGCTAACTATGCTAACAATGCTACAATTGCTAACAACGCTAACCAGGTTGATTAGCTAACTTAGGTGATGATTTTTTTCAGTTTTGCTAACAATGCTAACTATGCTAAAATGCTAACCAGGTTGATTAGCTAACTTAGTTAATCATTTCTAGCAGTTATGCTAAAAATGCAAACTATGCTAACAATGCTAACTATGCTAACCATGGTAACTAGCTAACTTGCTAGTGAGGACTTTTATTTTGAAACATTTGTTGCTAGGGTATCCATGGTGGCCACTATCAGGAAACAAGAAGTTACTGCAGTATAATCATGTTGGTTGCTATGGAAATGGCCATAAACGCTTAATTTCAATGGTTGCTATGTTGGTTGCTAGGTACATGGAGGTTTCATGTAGTTGACTGGAGGCATAGTTGATGATAACTGACAGTTGGAATGGTTGAACAGTTAAATAGTTGAGTAGTTTCAATGGTTAAATGATTTAATATTGTATTATTGCAGTGAGGACTTTTATTTTGAAACAGTTGTGGACAGAGGAAACAGGATATGTAGTCTTAAGAGAGATTGTATGCTTAAAGCCTGAGAGAGAGAGAGAGAGCTGCTGCAGCTGGCCTGGCCACCTGGCATAAGATTCTAATTGCCCTATTATGATGTCATAATCGCAATGTTAAGTCTATGGGGAAATTTTTAATAGTTTTTAATTAATAGTTCAAAAAGTATAAAAGTTACAAAGTTGAAAAATACAAAGCTCCCATGGCCTAAGTAAGACCTACGCAGCGCAGTTTGAATGAAGTTTCTACGTTAAACGGTTGAAGCTCCATTAAGAGCGTTAGAAGAAGAATAATAATAACTAGAAATGCAATTCCAAGGAATTACCAGTGCATGAAAATGCAAAAATAGATGGATAATGTAGATATGGTTACTAAGGTGTAGCTAGGGTAAACATGGTGGTTGCATATTTTACAGAGAGTTAATAGTGTGAAGGTAGACAGTTTAAAGCTACAGTTAACAGGATATGTAGTCGTCAGAGAGATTGTATGCTTATAGCCAGAGAAACTGACAGTTGATACAGGTGTAATCAATTTAACTGGCTAGTCTTAAGAGAAGAGTGTATATGCTTGAAGCCTGAGACAGAGTAAATAATTTAAAAGTTGAATGTAGTCTAATTAGTGTTGATAGACAGAGAGTTTCATGGATGTTGATAGACAGTTTAATGGGTGGATGAGTGAATGGTCTGAAGAAGATGAATGGATAGAGAGTTGGATGGAATGTGCCTTATATTCTTGTAGAGTGGAGAGACACAGCTCTCTACTGAGAGTAGTGGATACAGATACAGGTGTAATCAATTTAACTGTCTAGTCTTAAGACAGCCAGAGTGTGTGCTTAAAGCCTGAGACAGAGTAGATTGTTTAAAAGTTGAATGTAGATCGTCTAATTGATGTTGATAGGCAGACTGTTTAGAATGGGTGGATGAGTGAATGGTTTGAAGAAGATGAATGGATAGAAAGTTGGATGGAATTAGGAAGACTTATGTTGATACAGTTGATACAGGGGAACAGAAAATGTAGTCTCAAGAGAGCCAGTGTGAGAGAGAGAGCTGCTGCACCTGGACTGGCCACCTGGCGTAACATTCTAATTGCTGCCGTGATGTCATAATGAGCAATGTTAAGTCTATGGGGAAATTTGAATAGTTTTTAATTAATAGTTCAAAAAGTATAAAAGTTACAAAGTTGAAAAATATAAAGCCCACATCGCGTAAGTAAGACCTACGCAACAAAGTTTGAATGAAGTTTCTACGTTAAACGGTTGAAGTTGCATTAACTGCGTTAGAAGAAGAAGAATAAGAACTAGAAATGCAATTCCAAGGAATTACCAGTGCATGAAAATGCAAAAATAGATAGATAATGTAGATATGGTTACTAAGGTGTAGCTAGGGTAGACATGGTGGTTGCATAGTTTACAGAGAGTTGATAGTGTGAAGGTAGACAGTTTAAAGATGAAACGTTCCAGTTCTAACTTAACTAATGATTTCTATTCATGTTAAAATGTTGATTAGCTAACTTAGCTAATGATTTCTAGCAGTTACGCTAAAAATGCTTATTATGCTAGCAATGCTAACTTTACTAAAAATGCTAACCAGGTTGATTAGCTAACTTAACCGATGATTCCTAGCAGTAATGCTAAAAATGCTAACTATGCTAACAATGCTAAATTTGCTAACAATGCTAACCAGGTTGATTAGCTTACTTAGTTTATCATTTTTTGCAGTTATGCTAAAAATGCTAACAATGCTAACTATGCTAACCATGCTAACTAGCTAACTTGCTAGTGAGGACTTTTATTTTGAAACATTTGTTGCTAGGGTATCCATGGTGGCCACTATCAGGAAACAAGAAGTTACTGCAGTATAATCATGTTGGTTGCTATGGAAACGGTCATAAACACTTAATTTTAATGGTTGCTATGTTGGTTGCTAGGTACATGGAGGTTTCATGTAGTTGACTGGAGGCATAGTGGATGATAACTGACAGTTGGAATGGTTGAACAGTTCAATAGTTGAGTAGTTTCAGTGGTTAAATGATTTAATAGTGTATTATTGCAGTGAGGACCTTTATTTTGAAACAGTTGTGGACAGAGGAAGTAGTGAAACAGGATCTGTAGTCTTAATGAGATTGTATGCTTAAAGCCTGAGACAGAAGGTGCCTCTCATATATAGCGTTTACGCGTCCTCTCTCGCTCCTCACTGATCTACATAAAGAATGATGGAGCGGCAACAATGGGATAGTCTAGCCCTTCTTCTATCTTTCTTTATGTAGATCATTGAGGATCGAGGAGCGAGGGAGGACATATAAACACTGCTTGAGAGGGACCCACAGTAAATACTTTAAAAGTTGTATATAGTCTAATTAATGTTGATAGACAGAATGTTTAATGGATGTTGATAGGCAGATTGTTTAATAGATATTGATTGACAGTTTAATGGGTGGATGAGTGAATGGTCTGAAGAAGATGAATGGATAGAAGGTTGGATGGAATGTGCCTTATATTCTTGTTAAGAGAGACACTGATACAGCTCTCTGAGAGTAGTTGACACAGGTGTAATCAATTTAACTGGCTAGTCTTAAGAGAGCCAGCGTGTACTCTTAAAGCCTGAGACAGTAAATAATTTAAAAGTTGAATGTAGATAGTCTAATTAATGTTGATAGACAGAGAGTTTAATGGATGTTGATAGACAGATTGTTTAATAGATGTTGATAGACAGTTTAATGGGTGGATGAGTGAATGGTCTGAAGAAGATGAATGGATAGAATGTTGGATGGAATGTGCCTTATATTCTTGTAGAATGGAGAGACACAGCTCTCTACTGAGAGTAGTGGATACAGATACAGGTGTAATCAATTTAACTGGCTAGTCTTAAGAGAGCCAGCCTGAGACAGAGTAGATTGTTTAAAAGTTCAATGTAGAGCGTCTAATTGATGTTGTTGATAGGCAGACTGTTTAGAATGGGTGGATGAGTGAATGGTTTGAAGAAGATGAATGGATATAAAGTTGGATGGAATTAGGAGGACTTATTTTGATACTGTTGTGCGCAGAGGATACAGGGGAACAGAATATGTAGTCTTCAGAGAGGAGCCTGAGAGAAACTGACAGTTGGTGCCCAGGTGGCTGACCAGCTGGGGTAACATTCTAATTGCTGCCGTGATGTCATAATGAGCAATGTTAAGTCTATGGGGGAAATGGTGATAGTTTTTAACTAATAGTTTAAAAAGTATAAAAGTTACAAAGTTGAAAAATACAAAGCACATATGGCATAAGCAAGACCTACGCAACAAAGTTTGAATGAAGTTTCTACGTTAAACGGTTGAAGCTGAATTGCGAGCGTTAGAAGAAGAAGTTTAACTAGAAATGCAATTCCAAGGAATTACCAGTGCATGAAAATGCAAAAATAGATAGATAATGTAGATATGGTTACTAAGGTGTAGCTAGGGTAAACATGGTGGTTGCATAGTTTACAGAGAGTTGATAGTGTGAAGGTAGACAGTTTAAAGATGAAACATTCCAGCTCTAACTTAACTAATGATTTATATTCATGTTAAAATGTTGATTAGCTAACTTAGGTAATGATTTCTAGCAGTTACGCTAAAAATGCTAATTATGTTAGCAATGCTAACTTTATTAACAATGCTAACCAGGTTGATTAGCTAACTTAACCAATGATTTCTAGCAGTAATGCTAAAAATGCTAACTATGCTAACAATGCTAAATTTGCTAATAATGCTAACCAGGTTGATTAGCTAACTTAGTTGATGATTTTTTGCAGTTATGCTAAAAATGCTACCTATGCTAACAATGCTAACTATGCTAACTAGCTAACTTGCTAGTGAGGACTTTTATTTTGAAACATTTGTTGCTAGGGTATCCATGGTGGCCACTATCAAGAAACAAGAAGTTACTGCAGTATAATCATGTTGGTTGCTATGGAAACGGTAATACACACTTAATTTTAATGGTTGCTATGTTGGTTGCTAGGTACATGGAGGTTTCATGTAGTTGACTGGAGGCATAGTGGATGATAACTGACAGTTGGAATGGTTGAAGAGTTCAATAGTTGAGTAGTTTCAATGGTTAAATGATTTAATAGTGTATTATTGCATTGAGGACTTTTATTTTGAAACAGTTGTGGACAGAGGAAACAGTTTAACAGGATATGTGTAGTCTTCTGAGAGACTGTATGCTTAAAGCCAGAGAAACTGACAGTTGGTGCCCAGGTGGCCGGCCACCTGGCGTAAGATTCTAATTGCTGCCGTGATGTCATAATGAGCAATGTTAAGTCTATGGGGGAAATTGTAATAGTTTTTAACTCATAGTTTAAAAAGTATAAAAGTTACAAAGTTGAAAAATACAAAGCAGGCATGGCATAAGCAAGACCTACGCAACAACGTTTGAATGAAGTTTCTACGTTAAACGGTTGAAGCTGAATTGCGTGCGTTAGAAGAAGAATAATAACTAGAAATGCAATTCCAAGGAATTACCAGTGCATGAAAATGCAAAAATGTAGAAATAGATAATGTAGATATGGTTACTAAGGTGTTGCTAGGGTAGACATGGTGGTTGCATAATTTTATGAAAGTTGACAGTGTATCAGTAGGTTAGAAGTTGAATATGGATAGCTTAAAGCGTAAGTTTGGCGGAAAATGAAAATAAAGCTATTTTCTGAATGAAAATACATCAACTAAGCCGTGGAGGAAGTAATTTTCGCTCATCACGCAGTACAGAGCTAGCACTGGCAGGACCTACAGCCCAAAATCGCAAACAGTGGGTCAGCATTGGGCTTTCAGCCATGCGCTTTCAAAATCGCATTTTTAAACCACTAACATTGCTCAAAACAGCGGCAAACCTCGTCAGCAGCTTGCTCTAGGTGTCTACACATAAAACGAAGCACCAATCAGTCTGTAAACTTTGGAATAGTCTGTATACACGTGGAATCAATTCGAGACCGCAACCCCGTCTGAATCACAGAAATGTCTCGCGAGATCTCACACGGAAGCACGGGAGCTATTCCTACGGGTAGTCAAAATCGCATTTTTAAACCACTGACATTGCTCAAAACAGCGCCAAACCTCGTCAGAAGCTTGCTCTAGGTGTCTACACATAAAACGAACCACCAACAACTTGGCTCACGAACCCGACGTTTATAAAAGAAGACTGTTATGAACACTACCCCTTCCAGTTCCTCACGAAGGAAAGTCCACGAGCTCTCGTGTGAGATATCGCGTGACATTTCTGTGCTTCAGACTGGGTTGCGGTCCTGAACTGATTCTACGTGTATACAGACTATTCCAAAGTTTACAGACTGATTGGTGCTTCGTTTTATGTGTAGACACCTAGAGCAAGCTGCTGACGAGGTTTGCCGCTGTTTTGAGCAATGTTAGTGGTTTAAAAATGCGATTTTGAAAGCGCATGGCTGAAAGCCCAATGCTGACCCACTGTTTGCGATTTTGGGCTGTAGGTCCTGCCAGTGCTAGCTCTGTACTGCGTGATGAGCGAAAATTACTTCCTCTACGGCTTAGTTGATGTATTTTCATTCAGAAAATAGCTTTATTTTCATTTTCCGCCAAACTTACGCTTTAAAAGTTGTTGATAGACAATTGAATGATTGTTGATAGATAGTTTAATGGATGTTGATTGCTGCTAGGGTACTTAAGGTAGTCACTAGGCTGTTGGTAGGGTACTTAAGGTAGTTGCTAGACTGTTGGTAGGGTACTTGATGTAGTTGCTAAGCTGTTGTTAGGGTAGTTAAGGTGGTTACTTTAGTGGTTTTCTAGAGAAGTCATGTTGGTTGCTATGGAAACTGATATAGATGCTTTATTTCAACGGTTGCTATGTTGGTTGTTAAGTAGGTGGAGGTTTAATATAGTTGGATGGAGGCATAGTTGATGATAACTGACAGTTGGAATGGTTGATAGACATATAGTATAATGAATGATGATAGTTTAATGGATGTTGATGCAGAAAGTTTAATGAATGTTGATATTTTAAAAGTAGGCTAGATCGTTTAAAAGTTGTTCATAGGCTGATAGTTTAATGCAAAGATGTAAAATTTAATTCAGATGTAATATAAGAGACCCAGTTGATAATATAGTTCATGCATAATGAGGGAGCAAGAGAGATTAATTTAGTTTGAACATCTAAAATGTATGTGGTATCAAATTACATCAGTAAAACATTGTTGATTCATGGAATATTTTATTTTAAAGGTTATGATTTGTAACTTGACTACTTCTATTTCAAATTATCAGCATGTAAAAGGTCTGATGATTAGATTCCTCCAAGATCATTAGCCTCAAATGCAATAAGCTAGAGACGGGTTCATAGGGCACAAATCTATACAAATCAAATAGCCTCTGGATGTAGATTTTGATGTTTCTGACCTTTCATTAAATAGAATTTTTTTTTTTATCTTTATCTTGATATTGAAAACAAGCAGTCTAAGGGCTATTTCATTATTTAGTTCAACTTTATTTTTTGTAATTTAAACAGCATAGACACCTGACATTGTCTCAAGGACATTAACATCCATTTTGAATAATATCAGGCAACCAAACTACATAGCACATATGTTAAGCTTGTGGGCGAAGTTGGAGGAGAATCAGTTTTTTAGGTGTCAGGGAAAAGTCAAGGAATTGTATTTGACTTAGATTGGGAACCCTGATTTTGGTAACCTGTTTACATAGCACAATTGTTCATCATTTTTGTCCTAAAACATTCATCATATTTCATTACTGTTTTCCCTTAATTCTAGTTGTTATAATGTCGATAATGGTTCAAAATTAGTAAAATGTGTAAGTTGATATAATGGTTTAAATGGAGTAAAATGTGTAAAATGACATGATGTACAAAAGATTTGATGTACAAAAACTTAATTAAGAATACAGAACACAGGATCATGATAACTGTAATATGTCTGTAGAACACCTGAATGGGCACAGTGCTGAGGATCAGAGATGAAGATGTTATCCAACAATGTGTTCTTCTCAGTGGTGGAGGTGGTAATGAGATTTGTGAATCCTTTAGACTGGAACAACTCATAGATTGGCTTTCTTCCATTGGTCAACATGTCCTCATTAAAATCCCCACAGACTATAACTGGACTATCAGCAATAACATGTAAAGACTCCAGTAGATGGCAGAGATTTGGCAAAAATAGGTTCGTGTTGTAATCCGGTGGTCTGTAAATCACTGCAATTAGTAGTGGAACTGGAGCAACAAATTTCAAAACCAGGAATTCGAGATCAGTCACACCCTGTATGTATGGCATGTGATGGGCTTGAAGATGGCTTTTTACAAACATAGCAACTCCCCCACCATTTTTCTGTGCAAAATGTGAAAGAGTAGTGTATGACACATGTCTATTGCGCTTATACATTCGATAGTTCTCCAAATTGATATTTTCTGGGACAAATGTGCCAAAAAGGTGTGTTTCAGTAAAGCACAAAATATCTGCGAGGCTCAATTCATGATGTCTCTTAATGTCATCAATATGGGCTGACAGTCCTTCAGTGTTGTGATGGATTAGTGTTAAAGATGGTGATCTCAGAGTGGGGAGGCAGTGAAGAAGGGGCATGGCATTTCTAAAGTCGACTTTTTGCATACTGTCCACGGAAACGGTCACTTCTGGATCGGCATATATTTTGTTTTCATCAAAATCAACTATGCGTAGACCATGTAGTGAAGTCGTTCTGCTGAGAGCAACGTATGCCATGCCAGGTTCAAATATGCGCTGCAACGAGACCACTGCAGAAACTGTCGTCATGCCTTGACATTTATGTATGGTACAACCAAAGGCTAGAGTCATTGGAAATTGGTGACGAACCACACCCTTTTTACTAAGAGGTTCCTCTACTCTTTCAATGTACACCAAATTGTCCGGTCCTTCTGGTCCTTTATTGCGATGTCTTTGCCCTGCATTGGGACTGTCCAATTCAACACCAAGCATTTTTACAAGTGATCTGCCATCTTGGTCATGATAAACAATTTTACCAATCTTTCCAAATGAACCATTTACCAGTCCATCTTCCACATCTATGTTTCTTATTAGCATCACACGAGCACCATCAGCAACTTGTAGTCTGTCTGGTAAATCTCCTTTATGTCCTTCAAAAGGTGCACTCTGTCTTTCCATCCGACCAGTTCGTAGATCTTTCTTATAGTCATGTGCATCAATGTTGATCAGATCAGAGTATAGAGCAGATATTGTGTTTGCATTGTGTTGGTTTACTTCTTTATTAGTAGCAAAAACATGCAGAATGTCTTTGGGACAGTCATCAGGTTGACATATGGCCTGTGCAAGTAGAGCTCTGTCTGCTTCAGATAATGCCTCTCCTTTGCGTTTCACTCTTATCCTGTTGAGCAGCTCAGCAAATGGCACATCATCTTTCTGGCGCATGATTTCTGTGAGAGTGACTACTTGGAACCGATCCTTCCAGATATCAAGAACATGATCCTCAAACACACAGAGAGGTTTGGCTTTACCAGGGGGACTTATCTGGTTGAAATCGCCACAGGCAAGTATTGAGACTCCGCCAAAAGGTTTTTTGCTGCCTTTGATTTCTTGCAGTCTCCAATTGACATATGCAAAGAGTGATTTTGATATCATGGACACTTCATCAATGACAATTATTTCAACATTGGATAAGGTTGCTCTCACTTCATCTAGACGGTTTCCAAGGCACTGATAAGGTGGTTTAAGGCTTCTTGGTAGTTTCAGTACAGAATGCAGTGTCTTGCCAGATATGTTGTAAGCTGCTGTGCCAGTAAATGATGTGAGAAGGACAGTGGGCATGGACATGTCTCTTTCCTCTGTGATGCGAGGTAACTTGCGGAGTATCTTTGATGCCTCTCTGTAAATGCATTTGATGAGGTGTGATTTACCAGTTCCAGCTCCACCAGTGACAAAGTAAAAGAACTGATCGGCATTCTGTCCACATACGCGTCTCATGCACCATTTACGCACTGTGTAGAATATAGATGCCTGCGTTTGATTTAGATTTTGATACATGTTACGGACCACAGTGGGGTCTATTTGAGGAGCCTCAAACATTGGTGCTGCACTTCCTCTGTTTGTGGTACTTGAGCTGTATTCAGGAATGTCATCTCGTTCATTCATTTCGTCTGGATTCATTTCCTCACGCTCAGAAATGCACTCAAGTCGAAGAAGCTCTGTCTCAGGTGCAAGTGTTGTCCATGCATCCTCCATAGGTCCATTTTCTTCTATGTTCTCAATAGCTTTCTCTATTGCATCACTGTTCTTTTCATATTGTGACCTGTTCTTCTTGACAACAGAAACTACTCTCTCATTATAGTCTCTTCCAGGAAGACATATATAGCCTGATGTATAAAATGACTCATACGTTGGAAATCCTGTGGGTTTCAGTTGTGAATCTGAACGATAAGGGAGGTACAGTTTGAGCAATGTGCCATAGAATTTCTCTGGAGTCTTTTGCTCAGAAAATCGGGCATATCTGATAATGGCAGGCTTTCCTCTTGTACGCTTTTGAATGAAGCCCATTTCATTTTGAAGTGGTAAAACCTTTTTTCCTTCTTTCTGCCTTCCATACACAACTCTGTAAGTGGAAGCAAACTCTGCCAAAAACATTGTTGCAAACTCTGGTGTATCTGGTCTGTTTTTGTATTTATCTGGCATTCCGGACATCCAAACATTCTCTGAATCAGGAATTCTGTTATTCAGGTATCTTAATGGGACACTCATTTTTAAAGCATTGTCATCAGTGGGTATAAATATCACATTTCGAGAGCAAGACTTCAGTTTCAAGCTACAGACTCGTGCAACAGCCTCTTGAACACTAACTTCTCTGTTTTTGGAGTATGCTTGCATGATTTGTTTCATTTCCTCAGTGTCAGAGGTATTGGATTGAGAAGTGTCAGACACAACTCTTTTCAAATACTCACTCATCTCATGTTCAGCTTTGGAAATGTATGATAAGATGTACATCAGACAGGAATAAGGGTTCAGGATGAACTGAATATCAATGTTTGCATTCCAGGCCCTTAACAAATGCTCATTATAGCCATTAATCCAGCAGTCCTTTGGTTGACGTTTCATCACTAGCACACTGGACGTTGTTAATGAACTGACACAGTTTAGGTATTCCTCATAGCTTAAGTTGCATTGGGCAAGTAGCTGTGGGATGCTTTCAAACAATGTTGTGGAATTATTCAGCAATTCCCATAAAGGCCTCAGCTTAGTTTTAGCTTCTTCAGGAGACATGGAGGAGCGGTCATGATCAGATTCATCGTCAGATTCGTCCATGAGCTCTGCTGGCATGGGTCGTGTTATAAATGTGCTCTCGACAGGCTGTTTCGGGAATCCAAACCGGCAGTGCTTATTTCCTTTCTTACATGACTTTGAGTGCCTTTTGCTGTGGGTTTGCACCTCTGTCACTATTTTGAAAAGCTCAGGGTCAGTATTTGGGTCAGGCAGCTGACATGTTATGTACTTGTCCACAAATTCACACACTCTCTCATCTGGGTCATCTTCAAATACAGGGGCGTTCTTACACCAAACCAACATATGTATATGTGGCGAACCTCTAGCTTGATACTCCACTCGAAAAAAGTAGTCAATGACTTCACCAATGGGCTGTGCTGGTGACAAAAGTAGGTGTCTGAGAAGTGCATCAACACGCTTGTCAAACATGCGCATGGTGGTGACAGGGTTGCTACGTAAAATCTCACATTTTGATGCCCAGTCAAGCTCAGAAAAGTCAACCTGCTCTCCTTGCTGTGCCTTTATTGTTTGTATGACCTCTGGCCATCTCATTTCAGCAGCACTAAATGTACAGAAGAATGTTGGGGTACCCAGCTGACGAAGCATTGCAAAGAGGTCTCTGAGTGTTCTTTCCCAGTATGCAGGAGTACCTCTCAAAGGTTGCATGAATCGCGTGGCATCTTTGTTCCGTATCAGTTTTTGCACTTCATGTTTATCTTGGAGCAATCTTGCAGTTATTTTGCGTCCATCTCTGGTCATAGGTTTTCCTTTACGCAGTTGAATAGACATAGAAGACTTTGCCAAATGCATTTCTGTGATAAATTGTGCAAAAAATATATAATTGGAGTCAAGAGCAAATCGATTGTCAACACAAAAGAGACGTGCATTGAAATATCTGCTTGGTGATAATTTCATTGGTCTTTGTGTTTCATCCAAAGTGTTCATTCCAGTGGGGAACTGTACAGGGAAAGCCATTGCCTCTAATTTAGGAACTCTGAAAAAACTCACTGGTCTGTTTCCTTCTGCTGGTGCCACAGTGAATATACCTTCACCAAATGTTATCATTTCCTGTGCAATATCAGCTGGCTGTAAGCATGAATCTATAGAGCATCCACCATTTTGTTGACTTATGTCCTGCTCAGAGTCAAGTGAATCCTGGTTATCATGTAACTCGTGGGTTTCATTATTAGGCTGATTGACTGCACTATTTGTCTCTGAATGTTCTGGGTCAGTAATGTCAAACTCATCCACAGCATCAGTCTCCATTACATCAACTTCCTCTACAGCAATGATGTCATTTTCATCTGACAAGCTATTCATTCCATCCCCAAAAGCGTGTGTATCATTAGTTATGGTGATGTCCTTGTATTCTGAATGCATCTCTTTCAGTTTGGATAAGGCACGTAATACTTTGGTCATGTCTACAGTTTGGAACTGGTAATGCCCTGTATAGTTCATTCTTCTTTTCAACTTCACTTTCAAAAGCTGTGACTGGCTACTAGGTCTAGGCAAAGCATTGACTGTGGATTCTACCTCTGAAGGGACACACACAACTCCACCATGTATTAATTTCTGCTGGCCTTTGGGAAGACTGATTATTTTAGCAAATGGTATGTACCGTGCAATGATGTGCCTTTCAAGTATATTAAGATTACTGAGCTCTGGAGGAATTGGTGATAGCTCTAACATATTGTTTACAGCAATGGTCGGCATTTTCCCCATCTTTAAGTTTTCATCACAGCTGTAACAAATCCACTCTGTCTTTTCATCTGGTGCACAACATGATTCAAGCGCACTGCACTGCTCGCTGCACGTATGTACATATTTTCCTGTTAAGCATTGATCAACCATGCCTCGATTCTTTCGATAACATTCATGATTGCACTGTTTTACCTGGTTATAAAACAAAGCTCTGTGACACACTGTACACACAAAAGTAGGGCCGTTCCGTACATCCATTCGAAAAGATGCGATGGCATCATGCAAAAGGGTGCTTTCTGTTGGTGTTGACTGTGGTTCAACCTCAAGCGCTGATTGAAGTCCAGACAGGAGTGTAAGATGATGGTACTTACGCTTAATGTGTAAAGCACAACGCTTTTTGTGAAGCATTTTCTGAAATGTGTTACTGGAATACTTCTTTCTCTGTAGAAAACGATGCCTGAACGAGGGGTCATTTCTGTATCTGTCAGTGAAGGTTTCCTTTTTTTTCTGCCTGTATGTTGGATCATTTGCATAGTGATGTTTCATGGTCAACTTCTTTCTTAATTGATAGGTTGTATCATGGGCATAACGTTTCTGCATGTAAGCCTGCTGCCTTGATCTAAAACTCAGGTCACAGGAGTACCGGCTGTTGATGTATAACCTTTTTTTCAACCTATAGTTAGATTCATGCATGTAACGGTCTCTGAGGTATGATGTCTTATTGTGTTGAATGCAGTTTGCATACCTTTTTCTTTCATATTCCATTTTTTTCATTCTATTCTGTTCATAATATTTTCGCTGTCTGATTCTGTTGTTCTCAATGAAGGACATGTCCTTTTGTGCTTTGGCAGCTTTTCTGCGCCTGCGGTTCTTATCACATTTAGTAGGCCTAAGTAAATTCACAGAAATTGCTGGAACATGGACCTCTGCAGTCTGAGCAGGTTGCACATTGTCAGCGTGGCTTCCTTGTTCGTTACACTCAGATGTAAATAACACTGGCATTAACTCATAAATCCATTCATCATGCGATTCAAGGATGGTCCAGAATGCAAGCAGATGATCAATCATGTCACTCAAGTTGACAAAGGTCAACATCACAGCAGTGCCATTGTTTACTGGAAATCCATGAGGTGTTCTTGAGTGTGGATCAAAAAGTCCATATTTATCATCATCTCTGAACAAACCTATTGTTAAGCAACCTAAAGTTAGCAATGCAAACTTCACATCATTTGACAAACAATGCAGTCTTTCAGAGAGCTGTAGGAAGTCCACACCATCAGGTCCATTTTGCCTCAGATGACCATAACGTGACAGGCACTTCTCAATATGATACATTTGTCCATAGATCTCAACACTATCAGGTAATTCATCAAGAGCCAAGTGGTCATGTGCATTGCCTCTCATGCTCAACCTTTCCTGTACGTCACTGTACATCAAGTTACCTTTTTGCAAAATGTAGTCAAGATCATCACTGTTGAGCTCTGTTCGGTAGTGAAGTGTAGCAAGAAATACCAGGGAATTGCAGGTGCACTGCTTGTTACTGTTGTTACCATATCTTACATCACCTTGGTAATGAGTTGCTTGAACACACGTGATGGGTCTCTGCTCCGTGTTCATGCGGGAATCACTAGTTACCTCATTTACCTGTTCTCGGTCATTCAAGTCACTCTGGTCTAATGAAGACTGATGTGGTTCAACTTCAGAGAGGTCCAATTTACGCCAACGTCTCTTTTGAGCCTCTGAGCGACGGCCTTTTCTTCCCATGTTTCAAAATATAACACGCTTAATATAGTCTAATGGTCAAGTCAAATCTAATATTTGTTTATCACAGATTACACACTAGCACATATACTCAATGCTCCACAGACAGAATTGAGACAAGTTACTTAATCAATGTAATCTGAGTATATAGACAAGACAGATGAGATTAAATGTTAAACTCGATATCCAAACACTAGTATTTATTTCAGTGGTTTATTACAATGATCAGTGGGCCCAAAAAATGAATTGCCCTTGAGATGACCAGTTTTATGCAGAACTAGGATGGAATGTTGGAAGTCCTCACACAGCCCAGGTTCAGTCGTGCAGCACAGCTCAGGTGTAAAAGTAGGTATGCAACAACAAAGACAACTTTGGCAGATATTATCCAAATATAAACGTTGATGGGTATGTATATTTCACAGTAACAGTTCTCTATGTGAATAGTTAACAGACTGTAGTTATCCGTAATGGTTCAGAGTCTTTATATAGTTCAGAGTATGAGCTTTCACACAAAATATTTACTTAAGTTGAATTATTGATTAAATGATCAAATATGGCGCTGGAACTGTTAGGTAGAGGTAACACTTGATGACACCGATGAAGAATGAGAGGCAGCCCTTGAGATCAGTTTTATGCAGAACTAGGATGGAATGTTGAAGTCCTCACACAGCCCAGGTTCAGTCTTGCAGCACAGCTCAGGTCTAAAAGTAGATATGCAACAGCAAAGACAACTTTGACAGAAATTATTCAAATATACAAACGTTGTATGTAAGGTATGTAAAAGTTCACAGAAATAGTTCTCTATCTGAATAGTTCACAGGTAGTTCTTAGTATGTTTCAGAGTCTTTATACAGTTCAGAGTATGTGTGGTCAGAAAGTGATCAATTCTTGTCGTTATATGTTTGCAGGTATGTTTGTAGGTATGTTATGTTAAAGGATGCTGCTGGTTCAGAGTGGTTTTCAAGTTTTCAAGTTTCAAGTTTCAAGTTTCAAGTTTCAAGTTTCAAGTTTCAAGTTTCAAGTTTCAAAGGAGTATTCAAGTTTCAAAGTCAAAGAAGTTGTCTGAGGGGACACAGTTATATGTAAAGAGTATAGTATGTGCAGTCAAGTATGTTGTCAAAAAGTGTCACTTGTCGTTATATGTTTGCAGGTAGGCGTAAGTGGGTTCTGTTGTATATGAGTGCAGTGCAGGGTGTGCAGACAGACAGGCACAGTGTCACAAGAGACAGACACCACTCTGACAGGGCTGGTCTGGAACAAGCCTGAAAGGGAAACAAGAGAGAAACACTGTTAAATACTTCCAAAAATAAGGATCACAGCAACATTGCTGCTTTGCTTGCTTCACAGTGAAAAAGCATTATCGTTTCTATTCATTTCAGCAATACGCCTGTAATACTAAAAGGATGAGTTAAGTGAAGTGAGCAAAAAAAACTAATACAAAATTCAGCACAGCTGTATATTATGTAGATTAGGAGCAGATTTTGTAGGCAGCTGCACATTAGATTGTCGGCCATCATCCTTTATCAGTTAAAAACTTGTGATGGCTGATTATATGATGGTTACTTTTAATAAAAAGAGTGGACACATTTGTAGTTGTGGATGGCGACATGGTAGGTACTTAAAAATATGTACCTACCATATCAAGACAAGCAACTGTAAAAAGTAGCTATTTTTCTTAAGTCAAGAAACACAATTTATATGTTTGTGTTAGCAAATAAAAGGTGTAAGCAAGCAGCATAGCTGGTCTAGCAGTAAAAATAATTAAAATGACATACCTGAAGTCCGCAGCACCACAAATGTCTTGAGATTTTTTTTTTTTCGTGGCAAAAACCACAAGGGAAGGTGGAGATGGAGGGTGGAGATGGAAGTTGGAGATGGAGGGTGGAGGAAGTCTTTAGAAAGACTATTGTTTTCTGTTGTGAAAAGGGGAAAAGGTTGTTACCATTGATATAATATTACAAGGCAAAACAATTACATTAATTTAACACAATGCAACTTCACATCTGTAAGTAAGTAATATCATTAGATTATATGGCATGACTTGTACTCAAAATAAGTGTATTGTAACATTAGAATCAGAAACGAATTAGGCCAGTAGGTTGATAGGCTCCATATTTCTTTTAATTACAAGTCGACAAGTCTATTTTTGTTTTATCACCCTGTTGTTCATTGCTCATGCGCCTATGGAGGTTACTATTAGAGATGTTGGCAACAGCTAGCTTACATTATGTGCTGGGCTGGCCTTGTCATGTACGTCCGAGTTCAAGGCAACGCTTCCGCGTTGTAGAGGCGTTAACGCATTGTCACCAGCGTTATTAATGTGACGCTCAAAGTTCAAATTAGTTAGCGTTGCTGCAGAGGTTTCACCATAAAATAAACTAGCAATAAACTCATTTTGTGCTAGGGCTCTTGCTGCCTCCAGTATATTAGCCAAACGCAAAACACTGGTGTATTTTTCTAGAATGTTCGATGCAGCTGCCGTGTCTGGTGTAGCCAGTTTTATTACCAAAGCGAGTTCTAGCTGTTACCCGACGTCAGATTCATAGACGCCGTTTTTCGACAATTCATAGCAGCTACACCAAATAAAAGTGATGATAATGACTGTCACACAAACTATGTCGAGTTAAAGTAGATAATCGCTCGACAAACAGTAAACCCAGTCAATTTTCATTCCAAGAAAGTTACCTCACGTTACCTTCTAGCAGCCAATATAGGTAGTTCTAGCTAACGTTAACGTTAATTAGTGCTAGCAGTTAACTTAGAGCTACTACAATTTCCAAATAACAGACTTTGAGGCAGCTATGCTACTACCCTACCAAATGTCGGAAACAATTCGTAAACATTGTTTTGTACAACATATACGTCGAATAAAAGTGATATGATAGGGAACACCTCACACAGCCTAAGTAGAAGATTTAGCAGGTGGTATTTAGCTCGAAAGTTAACGTTAGCCAGCCTTAGCTACCAGAGTCATTTAAGATACAAAGAATGCTGTTAGTGTTAACCTTACCAAAATATCTTTAGTGTTAACGTTAAGCAAACAAAACTTACGTTGGAGGTAATGTGAAGAGTCACGGAAACTTCTGGTCGAAGTAAGTCGAAGGCTCAGTAGGCTACCAACGAGACCGGCAATCCGCTGAGCTGGGACACGAATGAATGTGTGTGAAGCCGGGTTCCAAGTCAAAGTGAAGAAGTCACGTGCGCGACTGAGTGATGTCATTGACTGAAGAGGTAGCTACCTAGGTTTGACCGGTCTATGGGTTTGACAAAGTCAATTGACTATAATATAATATTACACATTTCACACGACAGAGTTGATCCAAAATGCTTTAAAATAAACAAAATAGTAAAACATTGTAGAACATAATATTAAATTGTATATGGTACTTTGGGGTTAACTGTAACCATTTTCTGAGGCTGTTGAATGGTGCACAGGTGGCCTGTTGATTTGAGTGAATGGTGATCAGGTGGCCTGTTGATTTGGTGCGTTTTAAACGGCCTCAAAAATGGTTAACCCTAAAGTACCTATAATATAATAGGCCTATACATTATAATGGGATTATAATAAAATAAACCATTATCAGCAATCAAAATGATGCAGTTTAAATAGTTTTTAAAAGGTCCGCTGCGCACATTCGAATGTTAGTGACCAGGCAGATTTTTTCATTTATCCGCCTTGAGTAGAACTTTTTTCTACTCATTCAGCTCGGGGTGGACAGGCGGAAAATCCGCTTTCCACCTTGTGCAGTTAATCGGCGCGGAATCCACTCACTTCCATTAAGAAACAACAGAAAATATTGCCAAGTCCTGAAAAATCCTAATGAAAAAAAAAGAAGCTTTTAACATGGATTTAAAATTATCAATAGTATGGATTGATTGACCTAATTTGGGAGACTATTCCAGAATTGAGCAGAAACAGAAAAGGCTCTAGTTGTAAATTGAGATGAAGGAAAAGAGAGAAAATGTTGGGAAGACGTAGCAGGACAGATGTATTGTGTTGCAGATGTGTTGTGGTGCTGATTCATGCAAGCCTTTTAAAAACTAACAGTTCAATTCAATTCTATATTTCATTGGTAGCCAGTGCAGTTCACACAACAGGAGTGATACGATCACGCTTCTTAGTTCCAGTGGATAGGCCTAATCTATCAGCAACATTTTGAACCATTTGTAATCTTGTGACAAAATAAGGTGAGTTGCAATAGTCAAATCTTAATGTAAAGGCATGTAATGAATGTGACCAGAAAGGGTTGAAGCTGGTTGAAATATTATAGGCTACTTGATGCTAACTTTGAACAGTCCAGCAGTGATCAAAAAGTGTTGTTAAAGAGTCGTAAGGGTAGATTAGGCAAATTCAACATTAGGCTACCTGACGTTATCAAGCTGGAAGTAGTTGCTAGGCTGATGCTAGGGTACATGAGGTGGTTGCTAGGGTAAATAAGATTATTGCTAAGATGTTGCTAGGGTAGTTGTGGTGGTTCCTATAGTAACTCAAGGCATTGCTAGGCTGGTTGCTAGGGTAATCATGTTGGTTGCTAGGTTGTGATTGTGGAAGTGGTTGATAGTGGTTTCATACTTAAATTGGTTGCCATGCTGGTTGCTAAGGTAATCATGCTAGGTATGTTAAAATGTTAACTATGTTAACAATGATAACCAGGTTGATTGGTTTACATCTAATGATTTCTAACAGTTATGGTAAAAATGCTAACAATGTTAACAATGCTAACCAGATTGATCAGCTAACTTAACTAATGATTTCTAGCAGTTATGCTAAAATTGCTAACTATGCTGACAATGTTAACTTTGCTAACAATGCTAACCAGGTTGATTAGTTAACTTAGTTGATGAAATCTAGCAGTTATAGTACAAATGTTAACTATGCTAACAATGTTAACTATGTTAACCATGCTAACTAGCTAACTTGCTAGTGAGGACTTTTATTTTGAAACATTTGTTGCTAGGGTATCCATGGTGGCCACTATCAGGAAACAATAAGTTACTGCAGTATAATCAAGTTGGTTGCTATGGATACGGTCATAAACGCTTAATTTTAATGGTTGCTATGTTGGTTGCTAGGTACATGGAGGTTTCATGTAGTTGACTGGAGGCATAGTTGATGATAACTGACAGTTGGAATGGTTGAACAGTTAAATAGTTGAGTAGTTACAATGGTTAAATGATTTAATAGTGTATTATTGCAGTGAGGACTTTTATTTTGAAACAGTTGTGGACAGAGGAAACAGTTTAACAGGATATGTAGTCTTCAGAGAGATTGTATGATATGGTTACTAAGGTGTAGCTAGGGTAAACATGGTGGTTGCATAGTTTACAGAGAGTTGATAGTGTGAAGGTAGACAGTTTAAAGATGAAACATTCCAGTTCTAACTTAACTAATGATTTCTATTCATGTTGAAATGTTGATTAGCTATCTTAGCTAATGATTTCTAGCAGTTACACTAAAAATGTTAATTATGCTAGCAATGCTAACTTTACTAACAATGCTAACCAGGTTGATTAGCCAACTTAACCGATGATTTCTAGCAGTAATGCTAAAAATGCTAACTATGCTAACAATGCTAAATTTGCTAACAATGCTAACCAGGTTGATTAGCTAATTTAGTTGATGATTTTTTGCAGTTATGCTAAAAATGCTAACTATGCTAACAATGCTAACTAGCTAACTTGCTAGTGAGGACTTTTATTTTGAAACATTTGTTGCTAGGGTATCCATGGTGGCCACTATCAGGAAACAAGAAGTTACTGCAGTATAATCATGTTGGTTGCTATGGAAACGGTCATAAACGCTTAATTTTAATGGTTGCTATGTTGGTTGCTAGGTACATGGAGGTTTCATGTAGTTGACTGGAGGCATAGTGGATGATAACTGACAGTTGGAATGGTTGAACAGTTCAATAGTTGAGTAGTTTCAATGGTTAAATGATTTAATAGTGTATTATTGCAGTGAGGACTTTTATTTTGAAACAGTTGTGGACAGAGGAAACAGTTAACAGGATATGTAGTCTTCTGAGAGACTGTATGCTTAAAGCCAGAGAAACTGACAGTTGGTGCCCAGGTGGCCGGCCACCTGGCCTAAGATTCTAATTGCTGCCGTGATGTCATAATGAGCAATGTTAAGTCTATGGGGGAAATTGTAATAGTTTTTAACTAATAGTTTAAAAAGTATAAAAGTTACAAAGTTGAAAAATACAAAGCCCACATCGCGTTAGTAAGACCTACGCGACAAAATTTGAATGGAGTTTCTACGTTAAGCGGTTGAAGCTGAATTGCGTGCGTTAGAAGAAGAATAAGAAGAAGACCGAGGAAGAACAGTACAGTGCATTTTCATGCACTGTAATAAGAAGAAGAAGAAGAAGACCGAGGAAGAACAGTACAGTGCATTTTCATGCACTGTAATAATAGCTAGAAATGCAATTCCAAGGAATTACCAGTGCATGAAAATGCAAAAATAGATAGATAATGTAGATATGGTTACTAAGGTGTAGCTAGGGTAGACATGGTGGTTGCATAGTTTACAGAGTGTTGATAGTATGAAGGTAGACAGTTTAAAGATGAAACATTCCAGTTCTAACTTAACTAATGATTTATATTCATGTTAAAAAGTTGATTAGCTAACTTAGCTAATGATTTCTAACAGTTATGTTAAAAATGCTAATTATGCTAGCAATGCTAACTTTACTAACAATGCTAACCAGGTTGATTAGCTAACTTAGCTAATCATTTCTAGCAGTTATGCTAAAAATGCTAACTATGCTAACCATGCTAACTAGCTAACTTGCTAGTGAGGACTTTTATTTTGAAACATTTGTTGCTAGGGTATCCATGGTGACCACTATCAGGAAACAAGAAGTTACTGCAGTATAATGATGTTGGTTGCTATGGAAACGGTCATAAACGCTTAATTTTAATGGTTGCTATGTTGGTTGCTAGGTACATGGAGGTTTCATGTAGTTGACCGGAGGCATGGCTGATGATAACTGACAGTGGGAATGGTTGAACAGTTAAATAGATTAGTAGTTTCAATGGTTAAATGATTTAATAGTGTATTATTGCAGTGAGGACTTTTATTTTGAAACAGTTGTGGACAGAGGAAACAGTTTAACAGGTATATGTAGTCTTCATAGAGAATGTATGCTTAAAGCCTGAGAGAGAGAGAGAGCTGCTGCAGCTGGCCTGGCCACCTGGCAGAAGATTCTAATTGCCCTATTATGATGTCATAATCACAATGTTAAGTCTATGGGGAAATTGTCATTTTAATTAATTAATAGTTTAAAAAGTATAAAAGTTACAAAGTTGAAAAATACAAAGCCCGGATGGCCTAAGTAAGACCTACGCAGCGCAGTTTGAATGAAGTTTCTACGTTAAACGGTTGAAGCTCCATTAAGTGCGTTAGAAGAAGAATAATAATAAGAAGTTTTGGAATAACAGTACAGTGCATTTTCATGCACTGTAATAATAAGAAAAAGCCTAGGAAGAACAGTACAGTGCATTTTCATGCACTGTAACTAGAAATGCAATTCCAAGGAATTACCAGTGCATGAAAATGCAGAAATAGATAGATAATGTAGATATGGTTACTAAGGTGTAGCTAGGGTAAACATGGTGGTTGCATAGTTTACAGAGAGTTGATAGTGTGAAGGTAGACTGTTTAAAGATGAAACATTCCAGTTCTAACTTAACTAATGATTTCTATTCATGTTAAAATGTTGATTAGCTAACTTAGCTAATGATTTCTAGCAGTTACGCTAAAAATGCTAATTATGCTAGCAATGCTAACTTTACTAACAATGCTAACCAGGTTGATTAGCTAACTTAACCAATGATTTCTAGCAGCAATGCTAAAAATGCTAACTATGCTAACAATGCTAAATTTGCTAACAATGCTAACCAGGTTGATTAGCTAACTTAGTTGATGATTTTTTGCAGTTATGCTAAAAATGCTAACTATGCTAACAATGCTAACCATGTTAACTAGCTAACTTGCTAGTGAGGACTTTTATTTTGAAACATTTGTTGCTAGGGTATCCATGGTGGCCACTATCAGGAAACAAGAAGTTACTGCAGTATAATCATGTTGGTTGCTATGGAAACGGTCATAAACGCTTAATTTTAATGGTTGCTATGTTGGTTGCTAGGTGCATGGAGGTTTCATGTAGTTGACTGGAGGCATAGTGGATGATAACTGACAGTTGGAATGGTTGAACAGTTCAATAGTTGAGTAGTTTCAATGGTTAAATGATTTAATAGTGTATTATTGCAGTGAGGACTTTTATTTTGAAACAGTTGTGGACAGAGTAAACAGTTAACAGGATATGTAGTCTTCTGAGAGACTGTATGCTTAAAGCCAGAGAAACTGACAGTTGGTGCCCAGGTGGCCGGCCACCTGGCCTAAGATTCTAATTGCTGCCGTGATGTCATAATGAGCAATGTTAAGTCTATGGGGGAAATTGTAATAGTTTTTAACTAATAGTTTAAAAAGTATAAAAGTTACAAAGTTGAAAAATACAAAGCAGGCATGGCATAAGCAAGACCTACGCAACAACGTTTGAATGAAGTTTCTACGTTAAACGGTTGAAGCTGAATTGCGTGCGTTAGAAGAAGAAGAAGAAGACCGAGGAAGAACAGTACAGTGCATTTTCATGCACTGTAATAAGAAACCTAGGAAGAACAATATAGTGCATTTTCATGCACTATTATAATATCAATATTTTTATAATAATATAAAAAAAAAAATCATAAATTCAAAAATCCAGATGGCCGCCACCATATGACGTCATTATGATGTCATAATATGCAAATTAGTTGGATACATTTAATCCCTACATAAACTTTGGGTTATCCTTAATATTTCTCTAATTTACAGAAAGTCTCTATCTCTTATCACTTTTAAGTTAAAGCCTTTTGAAATTACTATGTCAAAATTGAATGTTTTTTGAAAAAACCTCTGGCGCCTAAAGGGTTAAGAACGCATCTGGGAAACACCCGTATCTTTGCGCTCCTTCTTAGCCAAACCCTTCTTGAGAGCCTTCTTAAGTCCTTAAGAAAGATTGAATCTGGGAAATGCGGCCAAATTTGGTTTGGTGTTAGCCAGTCTAACAAAAAAGTTTATCCTGGAATATTTCACTATTTTTATTTTATTATTTAACTTAATGTATCTTTTGTATCTTTATTAAACTGGAATATCTTTATTCTTTAAGGTCTCTTTTCCATAATACAACAAGTCAGAGAAATGATGTTTTTCATCTGGTCATTCAAGATGTTGGAGGAATTGGCCAAGTACTGGACTATATGTATACCTCTCACCTGGAGTTGAATCATGAAAATGTGCAAGCTTTGCTGGATATTGCACAGTATCTACAGGTGCCCAACATACTGAGCATGTGCAACAGTTTCCCAAAGGCTTGTGCCTCAACTATTAACTCCTCCACATTCTCCATGCCAGGTGAGCAGGACTGCATGATGAGTGGTAACCTACCTCCTGAGATTGAGCTTATGCCTACTGAATCCCAGAAACCTTTGAACATATCCGTTGTGGAAGATCAGTCCAAACAAGATTCATGCATCCAGGAAAATATTTCCATTGATATGGTCACAAACATGACTACAGCATCAATAAAACAGCCATTACATGGCTACAAGCTGCGCAATTTCTCCAGTAAGCAATATTTTAAACAAAGTGCAGTACAGACATGCTACTCTACAAGTAGGCAAAGTCAGGATCAGGTTTTGGCTGAAGGAACATTTTTAGCTGAAGGCACAAATAACACCTTTGACCATAGTCCTGCCTGCCAAGGAAGTACCATACCAATGGATCAGGATCCCTCTACACCTCGAGGTTCCATTTCAGTAGCATCTAACTGCACGCATCTTCCTGCTTGCAAGAGCCCTGTGTCTAGGCCTGTGCGCTCCAAGAAAGCGGTATACCTGAAAAAGTACAACTACCTCTGCTCTGAGAGAATGGAGGTAAAAATGCACATTTCAAAGAGCCAGTTCACTGAGCACTGTGTGAATGAGGTTCTGCAGGAGGAGACGGAGCAAAGCTTGGATGAGCGGGTTGGGTCAGAAAACCTGGAAGACTCCACGTCAGGCACCAGTCAGAAAGTCTCCACTCCTTCAACAGTAAACACTGTGGAGATGTTCTCAGAATCAAGCAGGGCCCCTCCAGGACAATCAAGAAATAAGAATTACTGCTGTGAAATATGCAGGAAAGCATTTAAACACCCAAGCAACCTGGAGCTCCACAAGCGCTCGCATACTGGTATGTAGTGCATTTCACAATGACATCCTGATTAGGGATGTGCATTTCTGGCAAAAATGCTATTCGATAATCACTAGATAAGAATTAGTCAACTATAATTTCAAAGAAATGCATACACATGCATACAAACACACACGATGAGAGAAAGGGAGATATGTATCAAAATAAATGGTTTAATTGCTAAACGGTTTAAGAGCTTGTTTTTGTTTATGGAACTGTAAACTTGGGCTTGATAATGTAATTGAATTTTGAACAAACAAAACCAAAACAGATGGGATAGGAAGCAGGTCAATATTAATCATCTTGGAACTGAGAGCTGTCATTCTGTAAGTCTAGCATATAGGCTAACTTATTCAAACAAGTTCCACACAAAACATTTACCTGGCTGATTCTGCATTGTTTTTGTTGCTAACCTACCTAGGCTGTGGAAGTTAGTAGAAACATTTACATCTGGAGAGTAGGGCTGCTCAATTATGGAAAAAATCATAATCACGATTATTTTGGTCAATATTGAAATCACGATTATGTAACACGATTATTTCACATACTAAAAAACCCGAAAACCCCCCCTAAAGACCCTCCTGGCACGACACACATTATGTGTGGCCCAATTAGACAACAATTGTTTTTGAATCAGTAGATGTTCCTCTCTCCAGCAACAGTAAAACCATCCACCAAAGCCACTGCGAACGCCTCTTAAAAATGACCGAAATTTAGAGGGATGAAAATTCTGCTTTCAGTGGTGTAGATAACCCCCCAGTGCACCTTTTGGTCTTTAAAACTATGCTACCTAGGCTCTATCGAAATATAAAGCTTATGTTCATATCTCTATCAGGATAATCAGGGTAGAAATGGCAATTTCAGTCATTTTCAGCCATGAATTGTTGGATTTTGAGGGTCTTTGAGAGGGGTCCCAGAACTCCATAACAAAAACAGCTGGAGGGTTTTAAGTATATCGCTGTTCATAGTTCCACATACCTGTCACATACAAAGTATGAGCCGATTTGGCCAACCCCCATCTTCCGACCTCCTGCTGGTTTTGCCTGGTTTTCTCGTGCAATGACTCTTAAATATATTTTATTTAATATACTTGTATATTGATTGATACACTTCACACTTCTGTATAGGCTACTGTCTTGTCATAGCCTACACCAAAATGAGCATCAAGTGGCTGAAAAGCAGACGTTTCCAACCCAACGGCTGCATCTGCTTTGCCTTTGCTCTGATTCGGTTGATTATAACTTCACATTGTTTGACTCAGCATTTGTGGATACAAGTGGCTCTATCACACATTCCATCACTGAAACATAAGCTGCGCGATCGCTGTTTTGTTTACTTTCATTTTGCGTCATATCACCATTGAAGGGGTCAATAATTTAATGCAGAACGGAAAATAGGGATGGACAGGATTAGCTGACAGATCTGCAATGCTTGCTAGTTCTTGGAAGTTATACTTTTGTACGAGCTCAACTCGGCTGAGTTTTCGAACGGCCAGAATCTAGACCTCTCGTATTTACTGCCACTGTGCAGAGCTAGCAGCCGGGATATACAGTGGGCGAGGGGCGATCACACACACAGCACAGCCGAACTCAACGACGGTAAATAGACAGCATTCATAATGTTAGAGTCTCCAGAACTTGAGAATGGCAGAAAAGTAGGCTAGTTAATTTGTCGCTAGTGGCTTATTAAAAAAACTCACTAGGCGAATCTGAAATCTCGCTAAATATAGTGAAAAGTTGTTAATTTGACAATATTGCTAGCGGTTGATATGCACACGACCTGCCTCACTCAGGTTAGAGTAACTTAGAGAGAGATTGTGGTGGCTTCGGGAGAGGCGAATGTGCGAGTCATTCAGAAAGTGCGTGTGTCATTCAGAACGCAAAACAAAGTAAGTTCTTGCAAAACAGAACATGCAAAATAAATCTGAACTTCTAGGAGGAGAGATGTTTGTTTCTTTCTCAGTGGTGCTGCCAGCATTCATTGTATCATCTGTCTCAATAGCCTACTCATTGACAGTATTACTACAGACATGAATGGCTGTAACACTATACTGTGGTTTGCAATAAAACAATAAAAACAAACATTAGCACAAAGCAAGCCTATCCACTTTACTTTGATATGAGTATCAAAATGATAAATTAAGGGACCTTTTGAACAGGTAAAAAATGTGTGATTAATATGAGATTAATCGCGAGTTAAGTAGGACATTCATGAGATTAATCGTGATTAATTTTTTAATCGATTGACAGCACTAGTTCCAGTACTTATGGAGAGCACTGTATGTTGTGTGACTCTTTCTTAAAATACTATGCAAGTTAATGGAAGAATGTTTTTGCAAATATGAGTCGCACATTTGAAATTGGTAACATGGAAATATAGGTATGCTTCCACAGTCCACACGGGGCATGTGGTTCAAGAAATAATAATTTCTTACTTTTTAGTTTTATACTTGAAAAAATCGGTAACACTTTACATTACGGCTCGCTAATAAGGTGGTAATTGTATGGTAATTTCTATGTAATTTCATGGTAACAATCCCTTGTTACCACTTATTACAAGTAATTTCCATGTAGTTTCTAGTGCAATTACTCCGCAGTTTCTAGGTAATAGCAATGCAAACAGCATTAATTAAGGTGGTAATTTCTATGGTATTTTATGTAATTTCATGGTAATAATATTTTTTAGCCCCTTATTACTATGTCATTTCTATGCAATTTCCAGTGCAATTACTCTGCAGTTTCTAAGTAATAGTGATGCAAACAGCTTTCATTTTAAGTTTAATAAAATTGTAATGATTTAAAATGAATCTAGTTCTTGAAATGATAGTCCAGGATTGACTTATTGTTTTTGTTTAATTACCTGAAAAACAAGGAGGTAATTTCCAGGAAAATACACAGCATCAGGGCCATAAAATACACTATCACTTATTTCCACTCAGTTACTTAGTTATTACCATCTCTGATCTGAAATAGGTTACCGTGTACTGACATTCAACACACAACCACATGTTGAGCACAACCTTAACTTTGTTCTGCAAAAAAACATTGTTTTCACACATTTAACATGTTCTGCAATAATAAAACAACATAATCAAATTCTGAAACAGTAGGCTAGGCTAAATATTTTATTTGCAGTGCACCCTAAACCTACCAAAACATTCATACAGGTACAGAGGTGACGTGTTTGTTACAGATGAAAATATTATAATATTTCGTTGACTTCTTTGGGTCAGAAGCTCCTCTCGGAACATAAATCGTCCTTCTCAAAATTATGACTGCAGACACGGTAATCCATTACTTTAGCGTTTCGATTGAGGTGTCAATGTCCACATTCAAAACAATAAGCCACTGGAGACCGACCGTATCGCAATTACAGCTGATGAAAAACTTGCTGGATTGTAAACTTTTAATTTTTGTTTCGCTGCCGGGAAAGGAACAGACACGAACCACTCTGTCTTCCTTGTCCTCTTTCTTCTGTCTGTAGCATATCTCACCAGAGAAAAGACGGGCTCTGATCTCACTGTAATTTGAGCACTGGACTACCCGTAGTCTCTTCCGGCAATAGCTCCCGTGCGTGCTTCCGTGTGAACACTTGTGTGACATTTCTGTGCTTCATATAGAGTTGCAGTCTCGAACGATTTCTAAGTGTGTACAGACTATTCCAAAGTTTACAGACTAACTGGTGCTTTGTTTTATGTGTAGACACCTCGAGTTAGCTGCTGACGAGGTTTTGCACTGTTTTGAGCAATGTTAGTGGTTTAATTTTGAAAGCGTAGCCTATGGCTTTATGCCACTGTTAGCGATTTTGGGCTGTAGCTCATGCTAGCTCTGCAGGCTAGCCTACTGCTGATCAACGAAAAATACTTCTTCCATGGCTTAGTTAAATTTTCGGCGGATTTACAGGCTACTTTAAATGTTGTATGTTAAATGTTAACTTTCTTTTTTTGCAGAACAAAGTAATAAAGGTCGTACTCAACATGTGTTTGTGTGTTGAATGTCAGTAGGCTACAAAATAGCCTAGCCAGATGGTAATAACCAAGTAATTGAGTGGAAATAGGTGATAATGTATTTTACGGCCCTGATACTGTGTGTTTTCCTGGTAATTACCTCCTTGTTTTTCAGGTAATTAAACAAAAACAACACTAAAAATGTCATAAGGATAATTGATGGGTTTATCAACACAGCTAGGTAATTAAATAGGAAGAGGCAATAGTGCATTTTACAGCTCTGATACCATATAGTTTCCATAAAATTACTTCACTTGTTCCAGTTTAGTTACAGGCACATAATGTCTTCTTTACCAGCTTACTACGAGAATGACTTGGTTTTTCTCTTTCTTAGTAGGCTAATAACTAAGTAATTGGGTGGAAATAAGTGATAATGTATTTTACGGCCCTGATGCTGTGTATTTTCCTGGAAATTACCTCCTTGTTTGTCATGTAATTAAACAAAAACAAGAAGTAAAGTTTCAAATAATTACCATTTTATTATACTCAAAATGAAAGCTGTTTGCATCGCTATTACCTAAAAACTGCAGAGTTGCACTGGAAACTGCATGGAAATAACTTGTAATAAGTGGTAACAAGTGGTAACAAGGGATTGTTACCATGAAATTACATAGAAATTACCATACAATTACCACCTTATTAGCGAGCCGTAATGTAAAGTGTTACCAAAAAATCATATATCACAGTAATCTATGAATCCCCGTAGTACTTTATGTATTCTTCAAATACTATTTAGTATTTTAATTAAATAATATTTCAGGTATTCCCTTGGATAATTCCAAGACTCATTAGTCATGTGAAGTAAACTGTATGATGTTTCCTACCAGCTAATATGTCATTCCGTGTAAAACACTGTATAACAAGTGGTGTGGTTATGTGTGGTTGTTCAGCTGAAGGCACAAATAACATGTGTGGGTGTTCTTTTTTCATTGAACAGGTGAGAAACCATTCCAGTGTAACATATGTGGCAAACATTTTTCACAGGTATGAATTTTTTAATTTTAGACATTTCAGAGACTTTTGAGCTACTGTAAATAACCAGTGCATTTCCCATTATCCACTGACAATTTGTGTATTTGTATGAAAACCCATTGTGATCCTAGAATTATAAGAAAATATTAAATAGTGGTACACCGAGCGCAAGGTTTTGGCCGAATTTCGTAGTCTGCCAAACCTTAGATACAGTAGATACAGTAGATAGATAGATAGATAGATAGATAGATAGATAGATAGATAGATAGATAGATAGATAGATAGATAGATAGATAGGTAGGTAGGTAGGTTGATAGATACTTAATTGATTCCCAAGGCCAAGGGGAAATTCAAGGTCCCAGCAGCTTAAGACCCCACACACAACATACACTACAATGTAAACAGGATGATAAAAAGCAAATCAACATTTTTATAGTAAACTTATTTTCCCGATAATGACCAGTGTTCTATACATTATCCCTTACTTGTTTGATATATGGACATAGCAATTACATTGGACGAACCAGATGCATTGTTTGAGTGATTTAGCACAGGTGTTGATTCACAAAACACTTGTCCATAGGGGAGATGGCCAACTTTAATTTAAAAAAAAAAGGAGAATATCAAATAACATAATGTCCATTCAGTCAATCATATAATACCAATAACAAAGGCATGGTAAGGCTACATTAAGGAGAAAGGTAATAATAAACAACAATGGCCGGGTTTCCCAAAATTGTTAAGAAGCTCTTAAGTGCTAAGAACTTCTTAGGAGCGTTGTAAGAATGTTCTAAGAACGCTCCTAAGAAGTTCTTAGGACTTAAGAGCTTCTTAACGATTTTGGGAAACCCGGCCAATGTCAGTTTAGTCAATGGCCTAGTGAAAATCTACAGTATTATAGTGTGCAGGTCTTGAATTTGACCCAGCATTTAAAGCTGGTCGACAGCCATACAGACGCTCATCTTTGTGAAGGGTTTTGTTGTATTAAAAGTGAAAAAAGGAGGGGTCATGTTGGGACCTTGATATGTTGTAGCATAGAATAACCCAACTAGCAATTGAAGTTAGGTATGATTATACCAATATGATTAATATAACTAGGTAATCAATTGAAATTATTATTATTTACTTTTTTAATTAATATTTTTGGGGCTTTTTATGCCTTTAATTTGATAGGACAGTGGAGAATGACAGGAAGTGAGTGGGAGAGAGAGTCCAGAGCAGTAATAAAAACAGAGTGACGACACTCCCATAGACCTCCATAGGAAAAAATGGCAGCGCTTTTTCCAGGCTATTTCCTCGTTATGGGACTTTTGGAACTATTGACAGCCAATCTCTTGATCAGTAGTCAATGAGTCAATACCCCTTCCAGCATCCAGAATTACAACCCACCTTCCTGCGAATCAGCCATTCAGCGCAGGTTTTCTGGAACTTTTGATCACGTGCCGGCGACATCAAAGTGTTTTGCAACTCTCTCTCTATGGCTCTGAGTGAGTCGGGGTGGGATCCGGAAAGGACCGTATTCGTATTTGTATTCGTGTGGTGTATGGTTCAGGTGCTTCAGCCAGTTTCGCCATGGCTGGGTCCTGAAATTAGATATTTGACTAAATATTATGTTTTGTTTTTTGTACAGTCAGGTAATTTGCAGACACATTTACGCCGCCATTCAGGAGAAAAACCTTACATATGTGAACTCTGTGGGAAAAGGTACTGGAAACACTTTTATCAATATACACTTGAATTGCTCAGTAGTTGAAATACTGTTGCTTGTTTACTGTTGAGAAATAGCAAACTATGATTTTTTTTGTAAAATGTAAATTAAATGGAAATGTCCTTTATGAAGATGTGCTCAGTATGATCAACACACGGTACTTTCTCGAATCAAGTAATTAACAGTAATTCTGCAATCATTTGGGTCCACTTCATATCAGGATCCTGTTCACCCTGTCGAGACTTAGGCCATCCTTAAAAATATTTCCGTTTGCCGTAACCCGACCGACTCTGTCAGTTTAGGGCCGGACTTGAGGTTAAGACCGGTTGATTTTTTTTTTTTTTGCTCTTCCAACAACCAATACAAACTCAATACAATAATGTTGAAGTGCCAAGTCTATTAGCCCCCTTGTTGGACTGTCTCAGAGACGGTTTATTAAGTAACTAGACAATGTTTGACTGTCCCGTTGGTTGTGTCTCCTGCGTGTGCGTGAGAGTGTCTCTCCCTCTCCCTTCGGTGTCACAGAATGAGTTCTGATGTGTTTTGATTGGGGGAAGATGTCCAAGGGGGAATATTTGGTTCAGATAGGTTAGCAATTGATAAGACGTTTAGTAATCGTTTAGTAGCCTACGTTTATGTTGTGTTGTTGTTCGATGAGGGTGAATGACGAGTGATTGAGACCGAGATTTAGCAGTAGCCTAAATCGATTTGTTGGTTTTGAGCGGACACCTGTGCCCACGTTCGAATGGGAGTAGGCTATGTCGGAATTGATGCCGGTCACCGCTCTTTAGCCTGTAGGCCTACATTTTTTATGCTAGGCCTTTATCCTAAAATTACCGGAGTTTTGGAATGATATCTCAGCCTCCCCGTCTCTATAACGCGTATTGTGTAGGACTAGGCTACGCTTCGTTTCATTCACTGTTAATGGTTTGTGCATCGTGCTTGACTGTAATGATGGCTGCGGCTATAGAAAATGTTCGCGGTCAACGTTAAAAGTTAGGCTACTAGTTCGGACACCATTATTCATCTAAAAAATGCATTAAAACACCTCAACATCGCGTTAACTTGGCACGAAGTTCTGGAAGAACTGTGCCCATATATTTCCCATCAATTCTCCCCATTAGTCTAACAGTGTCGCCTGAAGTTAAAATGTTTGATCAAAAAAAGATTTCAATAAGATTTTCCAACTTGTTTGTGGTCTATAACATACATCAGAATGAGTTAGTAATGCCAAAATATGCAAATGTGTTTAAATTCATACCTGGGGTGAGAAACCAACCAGTGGGTTTTGGACATTTGAATACTACCAGTCGTTCTTCAATATAGACACAATGCAGGTGCTGGATAGGATCAAAGGATCTGTGATGCCTTTGCCTGGGTGAAATTTTATTAGGCATCACATCAGAAACAATCCAGATTTATATGGACCTTCTGGATCTGTGTGACACTGGTATTCTCAGTGGCCATCAGTGGGAACCTCTTTACCTTTCTGGCCCAGCAGGGTGACCCGAAGTATCACTACAGGCCGACACCAAGGCGGCTGCTTTTGCCACAGTGGCATGCATCATGGTGCTCCATGCGCTGCTGGCTATTGGCTGCAAGCTCTATTTCTTTGAAACAACTTTGGAAATTAAGCCCACTCCCTCTCCAATCCATGCGGTCACGAATACCAGTTTGGGCTAAATGAACAATGTTTGAGTGGTGTACGTCTGGGGTTGTTTTCTTGGAGATTGGGCTGGGGCAGAGGTTTGGGGAATTCTGATTTAATTTGTAACAAAAGAAATCCTCTATTTTTGCACTTGTGCAGCAAAGAAATCCACATGAAGCGTTGGATGAAAGTTTGATATGGATTATGGTTATGTTGTCTGGGTTGTTGTTGGCTTGGTTGTGGTCCATTCCCAATTCCATAGTGCCCTCCAACCTCCCCTCTAGGTTTACTAATTTTGGAATGAGAACACTGTATAATTCATTATTTATTTGTACTTTACTGTGTTGCCTTTTATTTTCCGATTTGACTTTGGGAATTTCCCTGGTATGTAAGTGAACACTGTTTTTTTTTTTAGCCTACTTTGAACCGTGAAAAAAAAATATATATATACCCAATATATTTTTTTCGCCCGGGTTACGGCATTTTTAAGGATGGCCTTATTTTCCAAAAATGACGGCGGACAATACATTGTCATTATTCAGATTTATTTTAGGCTATCTAATCTTTACCTAAAGAAACCAATGATATTTCAATGTCACCGTTATCTCAAGTCTTTCTCAAGTTTTGGCAGAATTTGTATATTGTTGATTCAATGTATATCTACCATTGAGGTGTTAATCTCAACTAAAATGGTTGTGAAATATTAAATCAATGTTATGTTTTACATTTTTAGGTACATACATATACAGTGCCCTCCAAAAGTATTGGAACACATGCATAAAGTTAAATATGAAGTCATCTTTTGGAAATTGATCTTAATGCCTTAAATGAAACAATGAGGAAATATTAAAATTTTAAGGGCATCAATTTTCTTTGTGAATGAATAATGTATTGTAAATAAATATATATATATATATATATATATATATATATATATATATATATATATATATATACCCTTCACCATATTAACAGTTTGGCATGCTTTATGTCAGTTATTAGCTGTTATCTAATTAGCTGGTTTGAATTGCATTGAGCTCAATGAGAATGAAACCAGCTAATTAGCTAACAGCTAATAACTGACATAAAGTATGCCAAACTGTTAGTATGGTGAAGGGTATAGTGTTGATGTGGGGTTATTTTAATTCCAAAGGCCAAGGGGCTTTTATCAGGGTGCATAGTGTCCTGGATCCATGCAATAACTGGCCTTTAAAAATAAAAATAAAAATCCTCCATGGGAATTTAACATGGGCGTTCCAATACTTATGACCCCCTATATTTTAAGGAAAACATTTATTTGTTTACAATACATTATTCATTCACAAAGAAAATTGATGTTCTTAAAGGTTGAATATTTCCTCATTGTTTCATTTAAGGCATTGACATCAATTTCCAAAAGATGATTTTATATTTAACTTTAAGCATGTGTTCCAATACGTTTGGAGGGCACTGTATATCTTTTTTTTTTTACTTTTTGGCTTTATTGTAACAGGACAGTGAAGAGAGAGACAGGAATCAAGTGGGAGACAGAAATGGGTTGGGAATCGGGGAAACAATCTGGGTCGGACTCAAACCGGGGTCCTTGTGGACACTTGGACCCAAATGTGGCATAGGCACCATTGCCCCCCCCCCCCCCCCCCAACTCCAGCATCTAGTACAGTAGCAGAATATAATGATCACCGTGACCTCACTTTCTCGACAGCTTCGCTGCCTCAGGGGATGTCCAGCGTCACATTGTCATCCACACAGGGGAAAGGCCTCATCTGTGTGATGTTTGCGGACGAGGTTAGTGGTTTAGTTGAAATATGAGTGAATTTTCTTTCGTCTCTCTCTCACTCTCTCACTTTCACTTAGTACTTAACACATAGGCCAAGGCCTTTTTCGGCAGGTGACCCCTATTTTGATGTCACAAAATGTTGGCAACCCCAAATGTTTTGAGAATTTCTTTTGTTTGACTAACTTGCCTGGTTGTTTTGCTTCTTTGTTTGAGAATGTTGATTGATCAGTGCACATACACGAGGATTCGAAATTTGGAATCA
Organism: Sardina pilchardus; assembly: GCF_963854185.1. Taxonomy (NCBI): domain Eukaryota; kingdom Metazoa; phylum Chordata; class Actinopteri; order Clupeiformes; family Clupeidae; genus Sardina; species Sardina pilchardus. The sequence continues at coordinate 30,529,867 of NC_085014.1, read as the reverse complement.
CTCAGAAAAAAGAAAAAAAAAAAAAAAAAAAAACAGAACTAATGGAACTAATGACTGGCCTTTAGTAGCAACCATCAATTAAGAACTAGTAATGGCAGTTTGTCCTGCAAGTTGAGAAATTAGTTGATATGCAGCAGAAAGAAGTAGTTTGATGGTGCGGCGTAGCTGTTTTACCCATGGATGTATATTATATGACTGGAGAGAGTGACTAGAGTCCTGCCCTCATTCATTTCAATGGCCTGTGCTAGGGTAGCTACTTCAGCCAAAAAAGTTTTAAACTGACCGCAGCCATCTTCATGAAAATGATGGGCGCTCGTTTCCGGCACCAGCTGTTAGGTTCCACATTAAGGACAGAGACAATGTGAGGTGCAACGATGCGTCGTTGATGCAGACTGGATATTCTTCCAGGACAGTAAATTGTTCGGGAACGCGCTTAGGCATAAATGTCTTTCATTGGTTGGGATATCATTTTGGGAATGGCAATGTGGAAGTTTGCCCCTTGTCTCGAAATCCCATAATGCGATGTTCATATGTGATAATATAATAAACACAACGTGTCAATGTTAAGTAAGGATTCACTTTAGCCTACACAACTAATGATCCTTAAATGCTTTGGACTGGCTTTATTAGGCTATTTTGTGTGCAATATGTAGGCTTAGCTATCAGACGAAAATTACTCTAGTAAGGCTAAGTACTGTAGACATCGGACGTAAGAAACTTGTTTCCCAGCTGTAGGGGGACCCTGAGATCAAAACTTCCATGGTGTTGCTTTAAAAATTCTTCCCAAAACTACAATCAAATCACGATTCTTGGACCCTGGATCAGTACAGCAGTTAATAGCCTTTCTCAAACTCCATAAATTCAGATATTTTAAATCATTCTATTGATCAAGTCGTAGAGGCTTTCAACTAGTGAACTTGGTGTCCTTGGCTCCTTTAAGGACTAAAAAAAGCCCTGTAGCAAACTGACCCCTTGGATGAACGGAAATATCCATGACCTAAAAAGAACCTGTAGAAATACTGAGAGAACATGGAGGAAAAACTAGGTTGCACCCGTGCCATTCTAAAAGAAAAAAAAAATAGAAAATGATGATAGAGCTATTCAGAATGAGAGAATAATCTAATTCTCTAAGGTAGGCATCCTCTATAAGTTGTGAAGAATTTGTAGATTTCTTCAAAAACAAAGTAGTTTCTATGAGGAAGGCTATTGGTAACACAGCTCCTCAACATGCGCATTAGATCCAATCCCTACTAGATTCCTCAAAAACGTACTTGATCGCTTAACTTAATTTATTATCAAATAATAAATATGGATCATTATCATTTATTATCAAGATAATAAATACCTCATTAGAAACAGGTATATTTCCGACTGCTTTTAAAACCACTTCTGAAATCTCTGCTTAAAAAGTCAAATCTTGATCATACTATCCTGAGTAACTACAGGCATATATCAAACCTACCTTTCCTGAGCAAAGTATTTGGAAAAACTTGTAATCAGCTTCCTCAACGAAAACAGTACCCTTGCAAAATTCCAATCAGATTTTAAATCAAATCAAAGCACAAAGTATAAATACCTAGAGATTGACATGGTGTTTCTTTCAGTTAGCCTATTAGCTGGTTTGAATTGCATTGAGCTCAATGAGCATCAAACAGGCTAACTGGAGAAAACACCATGCCGATCTCTAGGTATGGTGAAGGGTATGTTATGATGTGGGGCTATTTTAATTCCAAAGGCAAAGGGGACTTTATCAGGATGCAGAGATTCCTGGATCCATGAAATAGCTGGCCTTTAAAAAATAAAAACGTGTAAAAAAATCGTCCTGCCTCTATGGAAATTTAACATAGGGGTCAAATACCTATTTTAAGGAGGAACATTTATTTATTTAAGATGCATGCTTTATTCACAATGAAAATTGGTGTCCGTAACGGTAGGATATTTTACTCTTTTTTTCGGTAACACTTTACTTGACTGGTTCATTCATAACACATTCATAACAGCTGTAATGAACTGCACATGAAACATTCATGACTGATTTATGAAACATGACTCAACATTCATACCAACACTTTCATGAATGTGGAAGATAAAATGACAAAAACTTGTCAAAATAAGTACTTCAAATGTCACTTTACTATACGAGTTGTGAAGTATTCATCATACTGGGAAGTGAACTACTGACCATCTGTGGACCTCTGAATGGTTGGAAATTCCTGTTTTATATATGGGTCATTCCACGTCAAATCAACCAGAGCGCACGCACTTGCGTCTCAAAAAAATCTGAAAAAATATCCTGCGTGCGTATGTTACCCAGGAGACACTCTGTAAAATGTTTTTGTGCTAAGATCAATCCTTTTCAAGTAACAGCCAGTTTTATGGAGGGAGGGGGGTGTCAAATTTGTTCTGCCTCTTTTTTTTGTCAACGTTCACAAGCTCATTGCTCAAGAAATGGAATCTATAGGAGGCTCAAATCTTGCAGGCTGGTGCATAAATAGGAATAGTATGCAGTAAAATCACCACAAGTAGTCTGGATGATCCTGCATGGTCATAGCAGTCCCTCAAAGTTGATCAAAATGTTATTGGAGTTCTTGGCTGGGCTCTGTTTAGGCTTACAGAAGACATATATTTACAGAGTGTCTCCTGGGTAACATAGGTCAGGGCCTGAATTTGTGTACGGGATTGCGGGTATCCCGCATATTTTTTTTCATTTCCCGCACCTTAATGATTCTAATGCGGGAGATTCCCGCACACTTAATAAGTGCCCATAATAAACTCTCCAGACCCCCGCGGCTCGTGAATATCATTGAAGTGAATGGCCAAAGGGAGGATCCTCCGCGGAAGGGCCTCCGTCAATGAACCAATCAGTGGAGCTGATTGTGTTGCTGATATCCAATCAGAAATGCAGGTTAACTGTACATATCAGAAGTTGTCATGCTGCAGGAAAGTCGAGCTTGTGGATTGAAAATGAACTGAATTAACTTAATCATTTCAGTTGGTTAGTTGTTAATAAATCAAACGTTTTATTTAGCATCGAACTTCGTATCACTCACTGGACTTACAAAGTTTTGTGTCCACTCTGGTGACTACAGATCCGCTCCTATAGTCACAGTTGAGATCGCTACATGTCATGTCTCTGTCTGTTATTGTTTTGGGTTAGATCATGATTGTACAACTGGTTTGGGGGCATCAAAGTAGAGCCTGAATCCTTTGCTTTAGAAGTTTGACACTTCTACCCAGCTGCTAACAAACAGCTAAAAACGTTCTACTCAACTCTAGGACCCATATCAAAATAAAAGTCCTAGCACATTTTCAGTGCATGCATTATGTCTTGCAGTGGAGGGGTATAAAACAGCACAGGATACTAAAAGAATAGTAACAAGCTGGGGTACAAATAATTAAATTTATTAATTCCAGTTCACTTACTTTGGCATTAAATCATATCCATAACCATAATGTGGGTTTAACAACTTCCCTCTCTGAAAGACCAACCCCGCGCGCACACCTTCCTCAGTTAATTCTAAAACCACCAGCCGCCACTGGTTTAAGCCTACAAGTAATGTTCTCCGCAAACTGTATAATTCTCCCCCCAAACTGTATAAATCCCCCCCATTGGAGTCACTGAGGGGGGGAATTCCCCCTGTTGTGAAAAATGAAATTCAGGCCCTGTAGGTGCACATGGTATTTTTTTTCAGATTTTTTTGAGATGCAAGTGCGTGTGCTCTGGTTGATTTGACGTGGAATGACCCATATCTATATATACTGTCATTGTGGTAGACAATTATGCATTCTTCAGGGGTTACTATCATAAATAACAAAAAACTAAGTTCTCCTGAACACTGGACTTCCCCCGTTGACTAAGATATGACATGATCAGGTTGGCTAAAACAAAAAAGACAGCAATTCTGCTTTGCTATTGTTGGACTTTTATTTTGACAAGTTTTTGACGTTTTGTCTTCCACATTCATGAAAGGGTTGGTATGAATGTTGAGTCATGTGCAGTTCATGACAGCTGTTATGAATGTGTTATAAACAACCCGTCAAGTAAAGTGTTGCCCTTTTTTCTAATTAAGGCATTAAGATCAATTTCCAAAAGATAATTTTATATTCCTCTTTTTAGTCAACTTTAGCATGGGTTTAAATACTTATTCTTCCCACTGTAGGTATTAAGTCAAGTATCCATTAGTGCTGCCGCGATTAATCGACATAATCAAACTAATCGATTATGAAAATTAGTCGATGCCAATTTTTTTAGTCTAATAATCGTTTTGCTATTGACCCCCTATTTATGTTTGGTCTCCCGTCTCTAACGGCTGTAATGTTATTCATTCTGTTATTAACTCTACAAAAGTAGGCTGATATTGATATGAGCATATCTATATCTATGGCTATATGTCATGTTTTGGCCCTTCAGTTGAGTTAAAAATAAAATGGACACAACAAAATAATGAAAACTTGATTTTATTAAAGAAAAATAGTCGTTTAGATTAGTCGACTAATCGAAAAATTAGTCGAAAGATTAATCGTTAGAAAATTAGTCGTTAGTGGCAGCACTAGTATCCATAGCTTAATCCAAGGAGGCAGACATTTTATTTATTGTCTTCCGGAAATGCTTAACCAACATGGATGTGTGGGTACGCTCGTGCCCAATACTTAACTCTTGTATGAGCTGTCATCTACCAATCAGCATGTAAAAACTGGTGCCGGAAGTTGCAACCATGTAACGCCATGTTTTCAAAAAAAGTTGGCGGCCAAATGCCATGCTAATTGGCTGAAGCTAATCCTGACTACCTTGAACACGCATTACAGAACCAAACACAGTGTTGCCCATTATTCCTGACCTTACTCAGGATTGGTTCTGTACCCGGATGACGCTCTAATGCATTTGCCCACCTGGGCAGTGATTTCTCTAAGCGTAGATCCAAAGCAGAAAATGTACAATTACATTGACTGTTTATTTTGCTCTGGCAAAACAGTATAAGACATCTTTTAGTCATTTGACAGACGTTTTTAGTCACAGCAATGTATAGCAATCATATAACATTTAAGCTACAGTGTCACAGCTACAATTATGGAATATGTGAGCATGTGTAAACAATGCAGAGGACACCTTCGCTAAGAGTTCCCACTGAATCTGTCAATACTAGTACTAGAGGATAGGAGTACCTACATTTTAAGTACTGGTCAGATTATGATAGCAGCATCATATGGTACTCCACATAGAATTTGATTATATTTGTGGTGGAAATCGACTTGGCCAATGGTGGATATAGCACATGGAAAAAACATTGCATGTTAATCTATGTATGCGAAACACCGTACAGACTTGATCATCGGAGGCATCTTTAAAAAAAATGTTTACTTGCATATATGTTAACATAGATACTAGCAGGTTTTAACTCAACTAAATTATCTCCTTGACTACCATTCTCTGTATTGTTTTTTTTAATCTACAGGTTTCAGTAACTTTTGTAATTTGAAAGAACATAAAAAGACACACTCAACTGATAAAGAATTTACTTGTGACCAGTGTGGCAAGTCTTTCAACATGCACAGAAAGTTGCAAAAGCATAAAATTCGTCACAATGGAGACAAACCTCACAACTGCCAAACCTGTGGTAAGGAATCTTATGTCTTTTGAATGAGAAATCATTTACATGAGAATTGAGAATGAGAAAGTATAATAAATGAAATAAAAAGCGCTAAATGTGATATCAGACAGTCATTCGAGCAGTCATTTTGATGTGTAAAAAATGTAAAATGCAGCGATGCTTATATTCTCCTTACTACACATTTATTATAATACTATAATATTCGATATTTGTTATTGAATGCTTAGCTGGAATGACGTTCCTATTTTTAAAGCAGGCCTACCTGCGGGCATGTCATTGGGTTATGGGTATTCTACAGAAGCATGTTTTGAATCGCCACTGCACTAGTCCCTACAATATCGCAATACATATTGTACCATCGGCTTGTTTTGGAGATACACTATATTGCCAAAAGTATTCGCTCACCTGTCTTGACTCACATATGAACTTCAGTCACATCCCATCCTTAATCCATAGGGTTTATTATGATGTCGGTCCACTCTTTGCTGCTAGAACAGCTTCAACTCTTCTGGGAAAACTTTCCATGAAGTTTAGGAGTTTGTTTCTGGGATTCTTTTACCATTCCTTCAGAAGGGCATTTGTGAGGTCACACACTGATATTGGACGAGGCGAGTGACTCTCAGTATCCGCTCTACTTCATCCCAAAGGTGTTCTGTTGGGTTTACGTCAAGACTCTGTGCGGGCCAGTCAAGTTCATCCACACCAAAGTCTGTCATCCATGCCATAAATGGACCTTGCTTTGTGCACTTTTGCACAGTCATGTTGGAACAGGAAGGGGCCATCCCTGAGCTGGGCTTGGTCCCTTAATTCCACACTGTAAAAAATATCTACTTGGTTCTACTTAAAATCATAAGTTAAGCAGCTGCCTCAAAACTTCAAGTTCAAACAAAATGGATTATTATTTTTCTTTAACTCATTATTTTAAGTTTTGTTAAGCTTTGAATTTTCAACATGACTGTGCAGTTAGTGTTGTTTCAACTTTGCTTTGTAAGTTCAAAATAAAGTGAACTCAATTATTAGCATTCTGTTCACTTATCCCCATTAGTGATGTTAACTTTATAATTTGCGCTAAAAAAAGTGTTTTATTCATCAATATGCATTATGTTCACTTATTCTAATAAATGGGTTCAACCTTGTAATTTCAATTAAGTAATGTCTTTCAATTATTTAAACAAGTTAGGATTATGTTAAAGAATGCCTTGTTTTTATTAAAACCAATGTCAAGATACAATAAGCTACACATACAACATTTATGAACAGTGCAGCAGCAGTTTGTTCTTGCTTCAATATTTGTCGTGATACACAACTCTTCAATGAGGGATGAAAATACTAGCACAGCAAATTATACCCCAGACTACACAACATTGAAATATTAAAGAGGTTTCAAATTTAAACATTTAAAACACCAGTTAACAGCATCACACAGAACCAGAATACTTTTACTTTGAAATTTAAAATTTGCTGCCATCAAAAAGCTGTTTATATATAAAAAATGAAAATAAAAAAATAAAACCACACGTTCATGATACTAATTTGGATGTGATTCACAAGCTGTGCTGAACCTGATTCAGCTCAAAAACAAACTCCAGATTTCACCTGGTTAACTTCAAATACTTGAAACTTGAATACCTAAGCATACTTTGACCCTGCTATTTAAATAACATGCATGATATGTATTCAGTCCAACAAAGTCCAACAAAAACTGTCAAACTGAAATGACAAAAAATGTCAAACAAATGTCAAATGAATATCAGGGCTTTTCCTTTCCTTTTTGCTTAAGTGGATTCCCCTTCAACTTAGGTATAATGTCAAAAGAAACAAAATAAAAATGCATTCTGTCCCAATTCCGAGTGGAGCATGGTTTACAGTTCATATCTTAGGAGCTTGTTTCGGAAGCTGTGGACTCTGGCAGAGGCTTGATCTGGTTTGATCTTCATCACCACCAGGGTTGCCAACTCTCACGCTCCTGCCGTGACACTCACGATTTCAGCATCAATCTCACGCTCTCACGCAGACACAAGAAATGTCACGCTAAAATCCATTCTTCTTTTTCTTCATAATCAGTTGGTGACTAGACCACAGCAGATCATAGCCTATTGTAGACAGAAGACGAACTTAAGGCATTCTACAGAATTCGTGCAAATTGCAAATTGAAGAGTCTCACCTTTTTCACCCCTGACCAGTTTGCATGCCTGAACACAATGGTAGCCTATAGTTGGCCCTATTCCTGTAATTTTGGAAATCAGCTTTTTTTGAAGCAAGGATTAACACCTTGTCAATGACAAAAACTGACGATATTGGTCATTGATTTAGATTTTTATTTTCTCTATTTCTGAACTGATATTTAGGCCTATCTGTAGCCTAACTGTTATGTGTTACTGAGGTATATTTAGCAAGTGACGTTATGTCAATAAATTTGACAATTTTGAGCTTGACCTAGGCTACTTTTTTAGAGTGATGATGATGGACAGGTGGGGCTCGAGAAAGCCCCCTTGATCAAAGTGGGGAATGAAAGAAAAAGTTTGAGAACCACTGCAGGCTATGTAGCGCCCCAAAATAATTAACTAGGCTACTGCTCTTCCACTTGTTTAGTTTTTTTTTTTTTTTTTTACTAGAAAACAAGCATTAGCATCCCAAATCAAATCAAGAGATATTAAAATTCTTGACTGATTGTCAATATCAAAACAATTGTGACACATTAAAATTCTTATAATGTATTTTTCACTGGCTATGGCTCCTAACTGATGCATGAGATAGATAGACCTAAATATATGTAAGGATAGATGGATAGATAGCCTACAGAACATCTATGATTCTGTAAATAGCTACTGTATATTGTATTGGATGTGAGTTGTATCGGTCTACAACCCCACTAAATGACATTGAGAAACCCATATATTATATTCACCTGTGTAACAACCATATGTTAGTATATGTTGTGGTCTAGGTGGGCCCGTGTGTCTGGCAAGGGGCCTGCACTTTAAAGATTGTGCTGATACCTTTTGCAACCCCCCCCCCCCCCCCCCCACCCGACACCCCCCGCCCCCAACTTTACAAAATCTCACTCCAGCCAAACACCCTGCCCTGCACCACTCTTTGAAGGAATGCAAAAGAATACTTCATGGAAAGGCGTCTTGATTGTCACCTTCATAGCCTATCAGTAGGCCAAGTTGCATACCCTTCATGGCTTCAGCTAGAGTCCCACCATGGGCCTTGAAAAGCAAAAAATAATTGTGTGAATGTTTAGGTCAACACATAAATGCTCTGCAAAGTTACTGTACTTAAGTCTCAGTCATTTATTCTACCCCTCCCAACATTGTTGACCCCCCCTTCCATCACCATTATTCTACCCATCTCTCGTCCTTAACATCACTACTATTCTGTGCCTCACTCCTCCCTGCATCATTATTCTGCTGCCACAAGACTTGATTATCAACCCTCATGAGTGGATTTTATTAAATATCTGTGTTTAAGGTTGTGTGTATGTGTGTTTTGGTGAGGTGAGTGGAGTGTGTGCGTGTGCAAGTGTTGTACATGTAGGTGGATGTGTGCGTAAGTGGGCTGTTATGCATGACAAAAACATCTTACGTCACACATCCTGATGATGTCCGAGGGCTCTTCAGATAGGTAGTGTGGCTAACCCAGCAGAGCAGCAGTCCTTCTCCTTTCATTTGTGTCTTACAGAAATAAGCAGTGTTGAGATTTTATTGTAAACATAAAAACTGGTGCCCAAATTCACAATTCTCAGCTCATCCACTTACATCTTTCTTCAGACAGTCCAAAATGGCTTTCAGTGCAGGCTTCTTCCCAGACTTGGTCGCAGCTTTATACACTTCCAGCAGTCTTGGCACCAGGTCATCAAGTCCGTCGAGGAACGACTTAAGAAGGTCTATGCCTACAATTCTTTTAAACTCTGCCCGAACCTGAGGAGACAAAGAGAGACAACATTTAAGAGCTTACAGAACAAATACTTAAAAGATATCACCATAAGCTTAGGTTGTCTGTTGTGAAAGGCTTTCATCCACTCGGTTATACTAGACAATTGGCACATTCCATTCCATATGCACATTAATGCCACCGAAAAACAGTATAGTATCAGACATGGAAATAATGCACAAAAGACTCAAATGTAACCAGCTCGCACACTGATATCCATTCAAACAAAATTGGATTAAGTTATTAATCTCAGGTAGCCTGGCAAGCCAAACTACACAGAAATGTATAGTCTGGGGTCGGACCATTACCGGAGTTGAAGCCTGTGGGTGGGATGAACAGTTGTCTTTCAAACTGCCTCTGCACGTAATAGGCCAGCATTTGTGACCAATCGTAGCTGGTCGGCAAAACGGCAACAGGGTTGCCAAGTTTCAGAAAATGGCAAGAGTGAGATGCGTTCGTCGAACATTTTTTGGACTGTCACACTCAAAGCGTGACACTTGGCAGCTCCGATTAGAGTCGCTTTTTCAAGTGTGAACTTACCAAGACAGAGGCAAATAGATGTTACACAGCTCTGCAACAAGTATAGGACAATGATAGACGTAGCAGCCTTAACGTTAACTTGGAAACTCAAGGAGAAACAGCGAATCAACAGTGAACAAAATCTAGCAAGCAGGAGAACGTTTTAAATCTAATTATCGGAGTCGGCGCTGTTGTGTGTGAAAGATAGGCTAAGTTAGATGCCAAGACCCGCCTTTCGTTGCATCTGATTTGTTTATTGCGTGATGCCTTCCGTGGTTGGTTAGATTTAGGCACAAAGGACTGATGGATTGGTTATTGTGGTCAGTCAATCAGAGTTGGCAAGGCAAGGACCAACGTTTATTATCATGAAAACAAAAAATATATAGCGCACTGAATGGGGAAATATTTTGCGTGAGAAATGTCAAGTAGCCTATGGCGTGTGGTGTGAGAATGCCAAGTCTCAAAGCGTGAGACTTGGCAGCCCTGCGGCAAATACATCCTTCTTTAAAAAGAATGACTTGAGTGCTTCTTTCTGCTCAAACTTCAAAGAAAAGCCCAAGTCTAACTCTTCCAAAGCCGATTCAAACGAGCGCGCTTCGTTACCCTCATCCATCTTTTGTTTTTCTCTGGTTGTGCGATATGGTCTCAAACCCAACTCGTCGAACGAGGACGCATTGTCCAGCCCCCTGGCGTCTTATCGGAAGCCGAAGGTGAGCTAAGGCGGGCTCAAGGACTCCGTACGCAGATAGAGCGTTCTGATTGGCTAGGCTGAACTCGAGCCGGGCGCAGGCTTGTCCTCAACGGTGCGACCCTAGACCATCCCGCTAGGCAAAAATATTTTTGGCCGCTAGGGTGCGTCTAGATTTCTTGGCTAAATCTCAGGCTCAGTGTTGTCTATTGTTTTACCTGTCTCTCACAGAACATGGCAGGCCATATTTCCATTACATCCCCGATGAGAGGTTGATCCCCTACAATCTCCTTTCTGCGCTTGGAAAACGTGGCAGACATCAACTCATCTATCTGCTTGTGATCTGGGTCTTTTTTCAGTACTTCCACCTGAAATGAGATGCACAAGCACAAAGGACACATACTAAGACAAAATAGTAGGCTTCACAGACACAAGAGCAAAGTGTAGGTAGTCAGTATACTATAAGCAGGTATGTATGTAGCAATATTAGACAGGAATGATTTGCATGTTTGATGTGCATGTACGATATACCTCAATCATCCTCCGCTTTTCTTCCATGTCTGCAGCACTCAGTCCTTCAGGGGGATCTGGACAGTAGTGTAGCTCGCCCTTCTTTGACTTCTTCTTTTCTTTTGTTGACTCTCACCTCTGGACATCCAGCTGCACTTAACTTCTGCCGATAATTTCCAAGCTTAAACTTCAGGCTGTGGAACCAGCCGTACCAACCCTTTCCAGATCCTGGCTCTTTGAGACTGGGATGCTTCTCCACAAGCGCTTTGGCAACATTCTCATAGTGCTGCCTCTTCGGATAGGGACTAAAATACAGTAGAACTTCAGCATTTCTATCGCAATGCAGAGATCAATTCATCCCAAAAGTTGTGTGACAGTCTCAGCTTCATGAAATCCAGCGGTCTTGATGTAGCAATGCCTCAGCTTTACAGACTCACGTATCTGATTGCCGCGATCGGTGCCGGGGTGCAGGGGTTGAGCTAAGTTTTTCATGCCTCAAACAAATAAAAAGTTACACCAGGAACACAATGGAACAGGACCGATTGAAAAATCTGCCCATTACTTCCAATTGAAAAGAAAATGTTCAGTGGTATAATCAGATCACAGATATACACTGCTCAAAAAAATAAAGGGAACACTGGTTCATTGGAGTATAGCATCAGGTCAGTCACACTTGTGGGATATTGATCTGGCCAGTTATGTAAGAGAGGTGGTTGTGAATCAGGTTGACCTGCTTTGATTTCAACGAAATTTACTTCAGGTGAACTAGAGGGCCAACTGTGAGATGACCTGAAAAAACAGGTGGTGGCAACTGGTAATTGTTCCATACTCATCCTTCTTGACTGATTTTTCACTAGTTTTGCATTTGGATAGGGTCAGTGTTACTATTGGTAGCATAAGCCAGTATCTGGAGCCTACATAGGTTGCACAGGGTAGTCCAACTCCTCCAGAATGGCACACCAATACTTTCCATTGCTAAAAAGATTGCTGTGTCTCCCACTGCAGTCTCAAGAGCATGGAAGAGATTCCAGGAGACAGGCAGTTGCTCTAGGAGAGCAGGGTAGAGTGGTAGAAGGTCCTTTACCCAGTAGCAGGACCAGTATCTGCTCCTTTGTGCAAGGAGGAACAGTAGGAGCCCTGCTAGAGCCTTACAGAATGACCTCTAGCAGGTCACTGGTGTGAATGTCTCTGGCCACACTGTCAGAAACAGACTTCATGAAGGTGGCCTGAGGGCCCGATGAGGGACCTCTATAGGGTGTGTATATTTGAAAAGAATCTGGTTTGGTTCCTACCGGGGCTTTTACCTCCCGGGAGGAGGAAGAGGAGTAGTATGACGATTAGATTGACGAATGAGCTGTGAAATGATGCTAGCAGGTAAATAATATTTTACGAGCCCTGCCCGTTCCACAGATGATTCAATTCAATTCAATTCAAAAAACTTTATTTATCCCCGAGGGGCAATTTCTCCATGCAGGCATAGTGACATATAAGACGCACGACAAAAGACAAGACAAAAGGGAGAACAGGACAGACAGGGGTGTGTGTGTGTGTGAGTCCCAGTCTCCTGGTACCAGGAGAGAGAGGGGGAGGGGGCTGGGAGCATATTTGAGTTCAGAAGGCGAATAGCCTCAAAAGTAAAAGTAGCCTTCCCCCTGTTGGTCCTAGCAAGAGGACAGCGCAGACGTCTGCCAGAGGGCAGCCAGAGGGCAGCCATTCAAAAACTCTGTGTAAGACATGGGTAGAGTCTTCTAAGATGGAGTTGGCTTTTCTTAGGGTTGCCTTGTCATTGACGTGTTTAATTTCCATTGTAGTGCTTCCAACTCAGTGGCTGTAAGTGGGTTAGGAATAGGATTTCAAGTGATTTTGCAAAAGTGGACAAAAAAGCCTTTCATTTTTGCCAGAACTGATACTTTTTTTATTTAGTGCCTATAAATAGTATTCCAAACCGTTTTTTTTTTTTTTTACCGGTTGGCAATGACTTGGCTACCGTTTCGTGTCTTCCATGAATAAAATAAATAGTTTGCCACACAGATAGAACTTGACAGTTTCAGATGTTGCGTGGCAACGTCTTACTAAGCTGGGACGGTATGGATGTTTTCTTACCGCGGTTGGAAAGCAAGAAATTACCGCGGTTTCGACAATATGGAGATTTGACTTCATGTAGCTGCATGCAGAAGTCTTTTAAACTGACTGCATAACGTAATTATTTCTGAGATTCTAATTCTATGTTTTCAACCACGACATACACAATTACGGGTTGAAAACGTATCGAACTCTCAGATGTCTCAAATCTCAAATGTTTCACAGATTTTATTTATTTATTTATTTATTTATTTATTTATTTTGCGGTGATGACTGTGATGAGCTCAAACCCGCGGTAGGCATCACGTGACTGCGGTATTGCAATAATGCAATTACCGTCCCAGCCCTGTGTCTTACTAGCAGAGTTTAACAGAGTTTTACAGAGAATGTCTAACACTCTGTAAAGCGCCTTGAGACATGTGTAATGTATTGGCGCTCTATAAGCGACATTAAAAAAAAAAAGTTTCACTTTCAATAAAATTCCATCGCAATAAGCAAACGGATTTGTTGCCGATTGATATGGAAGATGTGAATCAAAAGCACAAAACCGGTTGCCATTGACAGCAGTCATTGTATACAGATGGTACGGGTTGAGAATGCTCCTTTCTTTGCCGCACATCGGAAATCCCGAAGGTGTGACATTTGTAATTAAAACTGCAACCGCAAGGGGGCAACATAAGACCGCCCTAATAACATGAAGGTTCGGCTCATGCCGGAAAACACGGAAAAACCGAAGACACCGCGCTGGTGACAAGCGGAGAAAAGAGACATGACGCTCGGCATGTCAGATTGCAGTTGCAGAGTTTTCAAATGTTTTACAGCCTACCTCACAGCTGGCTCTCTCACTCGACGTAGCCTCTAACTCAGTCAGTCCAGCAGAGATGCCAGAGCAATGTTTTGGTCAATGGAGAGGGAGAGAAATGCTCCGCATATCCGTCTCATTTAATCCGTCTCATTTAATCAGTCTCATTTAATCATTAAAATGAAGGTGATGACTGGCGAAATTAATCAAACGACGTTTCAATAAACCATTGTTGAAATTAATGAAAATGGTTTTAGAAAATCGCCTATAGGCCTATCAGAAGGAAATAGCCTTCAATTCAACCTGAAAGACTCGATAGGCAACCTTAGATTAATTCATTAATTCATTACGGTTACACATTTCCGTGAATAGGCTATTATTATCAAGGCGAAGACGAAAGAGATGGACAATATGAAGAGTTTGGTTCCAAAACGCTATAAATCCATTTTGATCAATTTGAGTAAAACTGTGTTTTCTTAAGCAAGAAAATGGCATGATGAAAACCACTCATTTCTGTTCCAAACTTTCATATAGCATCTGAAGGTTATAATAACATTAAAAAATCAATATAAGCAATATAAACGTTTCCCCCCCCCTTTTATTTTAATTGAACCTGTGCAAAATACAATAACAAACAACAAAAGTTGATCTACATTTGGACAGTAATAATACTGATTAAAATATTTGGCCATTGTGCTTAAAAACAGCCAATTTCATCAATAAATGTCTGGAAAAGTGCAACATTTCATAACAAACAACATGAAACAAGAATATGAACAATATCACATACTGTAAATGTAAAAAAAATCACCAAAATCACATTCTTCTTACATTCAACTGCCATTTTACATTCATTTTTGTAGTGTGTAGTGTAGTGTTTTTTTTTTTTTTTTTTTTTTTAAAGATTTCAGCACAATAAATGAATTATGTTGTCATTGTATATTATATTAATAATCCCATTTATAAAAACATTTCTGTAAACAATTGTGCAATAACTATTTAAAAAAACAGTGCAATCTTAGTGACACATTCAAAAAGGTTTTTTTTCTACTCCTCTATTTTAAGACTACTCATCATGACTGTCACTGTCAACATTCACCTGTGAAGGTGAAAGTGCATCATCATAAAACGCACGCACGTCCTCACTCGCACCAATTTCACGCAGCAGGTTAAGCACATCTCTTTTCTTTGCTTCCTTCACAGTGCTTTCATTGGCCAGTTGACTTGGCTTGAAGCTTGCCCAGGTCTTCCCTCTCTTCAGAACAGAGTGCCTGCAGTATTCACCGTTATACACAGCCTTGAACCCGACTTTGTCATTCTTCAGCTCCAGCATTCTTGCTTCACTTATCTTGAATGACTTCTGTGCCTTTACAAAAGCCTTTGTTTCTGCCTTGAAATCATAAGCCTGCCAGTGTTGCCCGTAGGTGTGAACTTTTCCATGACTTTGCAAGATCTCATAATACTCCTCCGGCAAGAGAATGGTATCCTTCTTCCGAATCTGTTGCTCTATCCTTCCAAACACACGATCCACTGGCAGAAAACTGTGCCCCCTAATAGGAAACACATACTCGGCACCAATCCTGGGAAATTCCTTTTTCATCAAGGCGAACAGCATGCTTAGAAGGTTCATGGTTTTGTTTTGACCAAAACAGGAATCACTAAACAGGCGCAGCCTTTGAGCGCGGTGAACAGCACCACTCAGCTCTTGACGAAAACAATGATCCAAGGCAGAAGCAGTCATGTTACTCCCTTTCCTATTTTCGTGCTCCATCCATGTATAGAGATGGACATCATCCATGGCTTGCCTACTGCCCTTCCCATGGTGGACAACAACTCCAAAGACATACATATAGAGCTGTCGAGAGTAGTATGCCTGACCAATGGGGGTTCTAGGTTGGTGTCTTTTAAAATATCACAGGAATTTGCATCAAATAATAATGTGTAGCGTGCCCAAAACGAATGCATGGGTTGGGAGAGTCGTCTGGCTGTGTCAGCAGACTGCAGTCGGTCTCGAGGGGTTAAATAGCGCACGTTACTTGAATTTTAATCTGAAGAAGACCACACGGTCGAAACGTCATTCCCTTGTGCTAAAGAAAAGAAAAGAAAATCAAAAAAGAAGGATTTCAAGTGTGCGAACCTTTTCCCATTTTTTTATGATTTACTCTTGTTCTGCACCTTGGCCGGGGATGTGCACAAACTTTTTTACTACACTTGAATTTTACACCAGCTCTTCTCTTACCAGTAGCCTATGTCCTATAGCCATACTTTAATAATCAGATGTTATGCTCATTTTTGTAGGCTACACCTCACCGGCACGCACGCAAATGCTGCTTTTGCACATCTACAATATTGGCCAGGCTATATAGAATAGGCTTTTAGGACTGTATTTTGCCTTAGTGCAACTTTAGTTGTGCTCAATCTAAATTATTGTCAGTAAGGATAGGTCATATTACCAAATGGCGAACCTCATATAGAGCCGTGTCCATTACGCACTACAGTTATTTTTTAGGCTATTGTTTTATTTGAGTGTTTTTGTCTACCATGGCAAACATAGTTGAAACGTTCGCTCTAAACTTATGTATTTCCAATCGGCTTTCACAATCAGCTACAGCTGCGCGGCGCAGATGATCACCATGAAAACGTGCAATGTCTATACAGAACTGCTTTCACTTCCCCGAGTTGCGAACGCAACATGCACAACAACCGATATTATATAGCAAACACATGTATTTCCAGCTCTCAAAACCGATGAGGTCCAGATCTCAGTGGCCTCATAGCTGCCTACAGCCATGCATAGTAAGCCTAATGATAGCCTAATAGTTATGACATGAATAGCCTATTAATGACCTCATGTCGGAATGGCACGTTGTTTGAAAAAAAAAAAGTTAAATACCGCCGAGTGGGGATATGTCGGAATGAACAGCGGATACCAGCTGGGTTGTAAAACATTAGAAAACTCTGCAACTGCAATCTGACATGCCGCGCGTCTATTCAATACGGAAGAAGACTTTAACGTATTACTTAACCGAAACGTGAAGAAAAAATACGAGGACTGACCATCTTGTTTCTCCGCGTTTCCCCCAATAACAAATTTGCCAAACACAATTCGGGAGAAGCAGCGGACAGGAGCGCCACCACAAGCAAGCACTTCTAGCCCAAATTAACATGGCAACGTTGCCTATGACTAAAGTGTCTAAGGAGGCTAGTCCTACTAATATTACATTTGATTAGTAGCATGTTTGTAGCGCGCCAGTTTACCCATCCCCTACATCAAAACAGCTTAGAATCAATCAAAGAATCAGCTGTGTCGGCGTTAGGCTGTAGGCGATTTTCTATAACCATTTTCATTCATTTCAACAATGGTTTATTGAAACGTCGTTTGAATAATTTCGCCAGTCATCACCTTCATTTTACTGATTAAATGAGATTAAAGGAGTTGACTATTGACGGATATGCGGTCTTCATCATTAAATGCAGTTGAAATGCGGGTTGAAACTTTCTGCCACCTGGTGGTTGTTTGGGTACATTGCCTAAAGGGCCGTTCACACCAAGAACGATAACAATAACTATAAGCAAAACGATAACAGCGTCACACTGGCCAACGATAAGAAAAGTTTCTCCTCATGTTAATGAATGTGATGGCTAGAATATTATGGGTTCTGATTGGCTGTTAGCTTTTTATCGTTCTCAAAATCGCTCTGAAAGTGA
Source organism: Sardina pilchardus (assembly GCF_963854185.1). NCBI lineage: Eukaryota > Metazoa > Chordata > Actinopteri > Clupeiformes > Clupeidae > Sardina > Sardina pilchardus. Next base: position 30,512,013 of record NC_085014.1, on the reverse strand, counting down.
TCAACAACGATATCGTTCTTCATGTCGTTATCGTTATAGTTCATGTGTGAACGTTGTCATTCATATTAATGGGAGCGATATTTATTTATAGTTATCGTTATCGTTATCGTTCTTGGTGTGAACGGGCCTTAAGCCTCCAAAAAAATCGGCTGGACAGCCTACGGGATCTCTTCGGGACTGCCGCGGCAAAAGGTGTATTCTCAACCCGTACCCACTGTACTTTGCAGCGGTCATAATATAGATTCAACAGGCCTCTGAATCCATTCACGTGAATGGAACTTTCTGCAGCACTCTGAAGAGCTGTGTAATAAGCATAAATATTTACCCCCTTCAAGTCAGCATTCAGTAGATGCACCTTTCGCTTACAAATTTTGTACATATGTGGCCTTAGATTTGTATTTGATCTGGATTAGGGTTGAATAAGTATGCAAGCAGAATATTTTGGTATACAAACCATATTTCCCAGTTATTGTTTTTTTAACTCCTGAGCGAACCTGAGGATGCTCTGAATAAAAAAGTGAGTAAAAAGTCAACAGTGTGCGATAGAGCAGTCTTTGATCTTTAAACATATCTGTGTGAAAGTTTCCTTCTCATTTGAGAAATGGTAGGCGCTAGCCAGGCTAGTATGGATGAGGCCTGGGATACTGTAGTATCTCTTCAAAATCTGAAGAAAATAGGTGTCTGTGGGATCATTTGCCCAAAGTTTGGTCATTTTCATGTCAAACCAAATTACCAGGAAGTATGTAATAATGTACAAACCATTGCCATGAAGTAATTGTGTATAAGCCGCAGGACAGTGTTTTATGCCAGTTAAAAGAAACAAAACCTTATTAACACCATATTAACTGCCCCCCTGTATAAACCTCATAGCTGAAGAAATTTTGCAAAATCAATGTACAAGCCGCGGCTAATAGTCGGGAAATTACAGGTATGTCTCTTTGTGTTTCCATAGGTAGGAGCTTTGGCAGTACAGGTGATCTACGGCGACACATCCGCTCCCACTCGGGTGAGAAGCCCTATTCCTGTGAGATGTGTGGTAAAAGTTTCACACGCTCTGCTGTTCTCCGCCAGCACCACAGCATCCACTACAAATCTGTCAAAGGAGTTGGTCACAGTTCTGACAGGAAAGAGACTGATCAAGCAAACAAACCTCCACAATCCCACCCAGTGACGACTGGCAAAGCACTAAGAACCTTGAACCAACGTTATGGCTCCCGACTTCAACAAATACACACGGCACCTCCATCGGATGTTCCCACTGAACAAAATTCCTCCTCTGCAGTCCTGGAGTTGCAGCACACTGTGCCCAGGCGCATTCTTGCTGCTCACTCTGGCAAATACCCTGATTCAGACATGAACTCAAAAAAACCACAACATGCACTTTCAATTGAAGTATCCTTCTGCCCCTTCTCAAGTGACCATGGACCAGCTACCAGCTTGCAAGCTGCAGACCCATAGTAGAGTAGTAACTCATGGATCAACTAGCCAGACCACTAAGAGCAATGAGCATATTTTTGAGCATATCAGTGTAACTCTGGAAACTTGCCATGATGCTACAAACTGACATTTAAGACATTTCAGTTGAGTTGAGTTTTATTTTCCTGTATAACACCAATTGAGCGGTAGGGGTTGACGTCATAAGCTGGAAAAAGGCATAGAGCTGAAGACTGGGCAGAAGTTCTGAAAATGTGCTTATTTAAAAGTGCTGAAGCAGGGTTTCCGCTATATACATTTTACTGTGGCGGCCCGCCGCACCTTAATTTCTGCCGGCACACCTTCAGAATGTTCATAGCCTATGTAATCGAATATATCAACACCAAAGATACTGAAGCTTTTTATCAATCGTCCCTGTCTACACATTTCTCCGGGCGGAGCGCAGTTTCACTTGACTGTCTACTCCTCAGCCCTCTCAGGTCTGGCTGTGGGTTCTGATTGGATTACGCTCCGCCTCGTATGCTTTGTTGTTGTTCATCAACTGATTAGCACGTATCTCAACTAGGGTATAATCCGGGGAGAAGGGCTTCCCGGGAAATATGATCAAGATCAAGGTTATGACTGAAATCGGGAAATAAAATAAAATAAAACACGCAAGGAGTTTGCTTCTATTGTTGCTAACTTATACCCGCTCAACGAGCAGATGCAACAGTTGTTTGAAGCTCTTGGTACAGGCTACCTCCGTGGAGTCGGTGAGAGCGTTTTCTACCTGCAATCATCCAAAACCGCCCTCAGCGCAGTCTATCGATACTCTGTTTCTTGAAAGCACCACAAGAAAATGAAGGGCAGTTTGAGAAATCAATTAGCCTACTTACGGAACTAAAAGAAATATGTAGCCTAATTTGTCACGAGTTCAATGAGATGCTGATAGCCTATCATATTGCAGTGTTTGTAGCCATTTGTTTTGTATTCAGTTTTACGTAGGCTGATTGCCCTGTCTTTTTGCAGTGCACAGTTGATTTCGGTGGGTCATTTTCTTTAATAGTTGGACTTGTGTGTGTTTAAAAGAGAAATACGCCTGCCCTGCCCTATAAAGAAGTAGCCTATTTGGTTAACTTTGAGTTCACTTGATCACACAGCAGAGTTGTTGATGAACATAAACGGTGTTCTTTTGCCCTAATAAAGAAATAAATAAAACGCCTTGAGCCATCCTGCAAGCTTTGCCACTAATATTTTTAGCCATTACTCTAACTTGTTTCTCAAAAAACCCAGGAAAATAAAATGACATCCTGCAAGCTTTGCCACTAGCCTGATATTTTTAGCCATTCTTCTAACTAGTTTAAAAAAAAATAAAAAAAATAAAAAAAAAAACAGGAAATGAAAATGCTCTGAGCCATCCTGCAAGCTTTGCCACTAATATTTTTAGCCATTTCTGTAAATGATATTTAACTTCAATATACACACATACAGTATGGTGTGAGATTTATATGCTCAGGGGGTTGAGGTCAGGGGTCACTCTGGGGTTGGGGGTGTTGGTGGGTGGTTTAGTCTCCCTCACTGTCATTTGGATTTCGCCTGGCAGCTCAGACGGGAAACATGCACATCTATCTCGCCTACTTCCTGTCCACAACCTTTGGGTCCAATCACAAACTAGCTCATCCAAAAGAAGCACCTAGATTGTTGGTCTGATTGGTTGAAGGGACTATCCAAGCGTACGGAGTCATTTGAACTATGCCCATTGATCATGCCTCTTGTGCAGTAGGAAAAAAAGTGCAGACTCCCCAGACTAATGTTCAATCTTAAAAGATTGAGCTTATGGTCATAGCCAGACTATAAATGTCCAACATTAAGAAACCCAATATGGCTTCCATCACCAGGCTGAAATCTATTGAAGCATTTATCTTTTTGACTAACCAAGATATAACCATGAATGAAATGTGTTTTAATAGGTTTTCATACATGAGGAATCCAATGAGATCAAATATGAATAATCTGCTTGAAACCAAAGAGCTATCATGAACATGAGGCATGGTTGTGCCCTCCTTCATATGAACAATTTTAACTTAGAAATAGGCACTAAAAAATGGGCGAATTAAAACCAAGCCTGCTTGTGATATCGCAAAGGCATTGAAGTTCAATTGGGGTTGTCAAAGAGGGTGCGGTGCCATTTAGTCAAAAGGACAATTTCAATACCCAGTCTAAATATCAGGTTTTAATTGGTCTTGTAAAATTGCAATTTAGTTAATTTTTTTATAAATCAAAGATGAATATGAACACAGTTCAATACTCAATTCATCCAGTCACGAAATACAAGCAGTTGTCCCGAATCCTGCCCTAATTGTCCCAAAAATTATTGCCTAATAGGTGGTCAGGATGGGTGGTCTGACATCTGACACCTGACACCTTAACCATCAGCACATGTGCCCCCAGGGCTGTGTTTTGAGTCCTCTACTCCGTCTACTGTATAACATCTACACATGTGACTGCAGATCAGCACCAGTCACACCTCCATCATTACATTTTCAGATAACACAGTGGTGGTGGTGGGCCTGATCAGCAACAACAATGAACAGGTCTATCTGAACCAGGTGGGTGAGGTAGCACAGTGGTGCCAGTCCAACAACCTCACTTTGAATGTCAGCAAAACAAAGGAAGTGTGGTGGACTACAGGAAACAGCAGAGCTTACACTCCACTAAAGATCAGTGGGCTGCCAGTGGAGAGTCACAAGTTTCAAATACCTGGCAGTGCACCTTGCTGACGATCTAACATGGATTCTTAACACTCAGCACACACTGAAGAAAAAGTATCAAAGTATCAGCATCCATCTTGTAGACATTTTACTCCTCAGCTGTGTAGAGAGTTTTGACAAGTAGCATCATCACTTGGTATCGAAATGGAAACTGTTGACTAATATGGAAAAGAACAACACAAAAATGTTACTGTAATATAATAATATACATAATAAATACTGTAGTTGCCTTCTACAAGGATACAAGGATACAAGGAGGTTTATTTGCCACATAGGCCTATACTAACGTAAAACATGTAGAGACATTTAGTTTGGTGTTCAGCTTTTTCTGTTCGAGTGTGAAGAAAGATCAAGAAAAATGTTAATAAATAGCACGGGAGAGTACAGTAAGTGCAGTGTGTGTAGCCTACAGTCCATGTGCAAGTGTGTGATAAGTGTAAGCACAGCTTTTTTAGTCTTGTGCTTGATCAGGATACAGATGGCTTAAGGAAAGAAGCTCCTCCTCAGTCTCTCTGTTCTGGTCTTGTAGCAGCAGACGTTTGCCTGACCTCAGTGTTTTGAAAAGTCCGGATGTGAGGAGTCCTTAACAACATTTTGGGCCTTGCTATGTACTCTTTTCTTCTAGGTATCCTGCAGGGTAGGGAGAGGTGCTCTGGTGGTGTGTTCGGTAAATCGCAGAGGCACTGCATTCACAGGCTGTACATTTCCCAACATTCCCATACAAGACAACTGTTTATTATAAGTACATAACATAACATAGTAACATTAGTTGTTTTGTGTTTTATTAGACTAACATACTAAATATGCTCTCTAGTGTGTGATGTGAATTTCCTTGAAGACACAGCTTTTGAGATCAAGGTAAAAACACAGCTGCAGGTTAAACCACATATACATAAGACAGAGCAATGGAGCTTTGACCTTTGATAATAGTTTTTTTTTTTTTTTTTTAATAGTTATGTTTACACTGAATTATAATAAAAAGTAATTTCATTACATCCACCTTACTCACATATAGTTATTGTGGAGGACCTCTAGAATATAACCATATGTGCCATTTCTGCATAGATGTTTTCAGTTAGATGAAAAACGTAAAAATCTCAAGGTATAGCTGACTGCCTCAAAGTGCCTGAAAAAAAAAAAAAAACCTTTGCTGTCACACTAGAAATAAAAAAAAGGCTCATATCGAGTAATTACGTGAAAGTTTCAAGTAATTATGTGAAAGTTTCTTGTTATAACAAGATCTTTTTCACATTTTAACAAGATAAGTTTCATGTTATCACATGAAATGATCACGTTATTTCGTGATAATGATATTTTCACGTTATAACGTGAAAATATCATGTTATTTCAAGATATGATATTTTCACGTTTTTACAAGATATGTATCACGTTATTACATGATATTATCACGTTATTTCATGATAACGAAACTTAACGAGACCAGGCTGGAGAGCATGGCTGGCATAGGCTGAATGAGAACAGGATCGTGTCTATGAACATGCACATGCATCTTGTCTATGAACATGTATGCTGGCTGCTATTGCAGTGCTGCTTGATGAGTGTTTGCTTTTGTGCATTGTGTGTAGGCTACAGTAGCCTACATAGTCGCCATCTGACCAAGTAGCAGGAGCAGGGCTGTATATCGGCAGAGAGACGCTGCGTAGGCGGACAGAGAGGTGCAGGAGTAGCCTGCTGACGCAGCCTGATAGTTCTGCTTCTTCTTCCACTTAACGCAACTTAACGCAAGAGGGAGAAAGGGCCTTGATACATATACGAATGTTTACGCAATTTGGGCACTTTGGCTAGCTTGCATGTCAGGTCATCGTGGTAATTTTTAGGGCTCCAGGGAGAGGCCGCTGGGAGTGATAAGTGAAGCGCTGCAGTCACACAGTGCAGGCTGCTGGAGAGTACGGCAAAGGAAATGTTTAAACAAGTTTTTTTGAGATCACTTCATCACAGTAATCATCAGCACGGCCCAAAACGCCACCGGGATTCTTCCCGACTCTCCCGATTGCCACTCCACTGCATACAGGTGCAGAATATTCTGGACAACGCTCGGGTGTTTGCATTTAACAATATCATCCACAAGTTTAATAACTGGAAAATCGCCATAAACCGAGCTTATCATAGAATTTGATTGACTCATGACGTGAGCCATAGTAACCAGTCTTTCTTGCCCCTCCTTCTGTTTAGATTCATTATCATGAAATAACGTGATAATTTCAAGTAATAACGTGATAAATATCTTGTAAAAACGTGAAAATATCATATCTTGAAATAACGTGATAATTTCATGTGATAACATGAAACTTATCTTGTTAAAATGTGAAAAAGATCTTGTTATAACAAGAAACTTTCACGTAATTATTTGAAACTTTCACTTATTTCTAGTGTGACAGCAATACGCCACCGTAGTACATAACATTTTTGAATGTTCTTACTTTTATGTAGCCAAGACCTTTGTTTTCGAGGTTACAATTTGAAAAGTCTTGGGTAGATATATTTATAGTGTGTTTTTTACCTTTTTACCTTTTTGCGTCACCAGCGAGTTGAAAACTGTTTTAAACTCTAAAAAGTGGCTAAGCTAGGACAAAGGCAAATCAATTGCCCCATGATGTCTCAAAGAAGTTGAGGCATTTTTACCACTATGTTGCTGCTTCACCTCTTCATATAACAACATCCCTGACATTAATGCACCTCCACACCGTCATGGATGCTAGGTTGAGCACTGTAACAAGTTGAATAGTCTCTTTTTTATGCACCGGGCAGCTACGGCGCTACATATAGATTGGGAGCTGACAAACTCACTGGCTACGTTACCTGCTGACTGTCTGTTAAACCAAAACTCTATTACCTTATGACACAGAGATCTACAGTATGTGAAAACTAGTCAGATTTCTCCTAGGACATTGTGATGATTGTGGTCAATATGAACTTTCAGTAGGGCAGATTCACTAATATGAAATACATTCTACAGTATGTGTATGCAAATGAGTGGTAAAACACAATTTCTGATGTACTAGGCAGCTATCTTGTTCTGATACATGTTGTAAAAAAATCTCAGGAGAACTTACCTCTATATGTAAGGAGAATGGCGATATGCCGATATACAATATAAGGATCCAGTCGGCTGTCTGGAATTTTGGATATCAGAATACCATAGAATTACCACCTTAATTAATGCTGTTTGCATTGCTATTACCTAGAAACAACAGAGTAATTGCACTAGAAACTGCATAGAAATTACTGGTAATAAGTGGTAACAAGTGGTAACAATGACTATGTCGCACAACGGAAAAAATTAAGAGACCACTGCATATTTTGTCGTCATCATATGTTTGCTGAGTGACATTCAAATTAGTTGACGGTCATTAACATTTTCAGGGGTCTCCTAATTACTAATATCTTTGTGATTCCAAACTGAAATGTGTATTTTTTGAGTCAAAGAAAACTGTATACCTTACATATAAATCTGTATTAATTAATGAACTGGCTGATGGTTGGTGAACATAACAATGTTGTAATATGCCTTCAAAGGCCTGCACAATCCATACACCATATCTGAATATAACTGATGATTGATGTTGGACTCTGACTATACACACAGTTCAGAAACTATAACGGCATTCCTCAAAAATGTTGCAGAGGATGGATGATCACATAATGCTATACTTTCAACCCCCCTGTCACAATTTCAGTAAACATTCTAAGCATGCCCTTTCAAAAAGGGGACATGTTTGGTTAATCGATCTGCGTTTTATTTGTAGGCCATGTACTTTTTTGGCTGTGTTCTTCATAATGTGAAAGCCCAAGAAAGAGTACTCTTTCAAACACCAGTATCATGTCATTTAGTTTCAAAACCATGACTGATTCCAAAACAGTTGAGACCAGTAGCATAGACATGTCACTCCTAAAATATGAATGAGCAAAATGCTGAACATGGTTGCTGGAAAACAAGTCCTGTATTTGTACATGTTAAGTGTCAAAAGCCTTGTTAAACAGGCCCTGTATGAGTACAACAGACAGAAGTGGGATGCAAGATGCAGCAGGCATGCAAAATAGTTTTCTGACCTTTGAAGGGGAAAAAATGGATGGTCAGATTGTACAGTGGGTATAGTAAGTATTCACACCCATGCTAAAGTTGACTAAAAAGAGGAATATAAAATCATCTTTTGAGAATTGATTGTAATGCCTTAATTCAAAAAATGAGTAAAAATCAAACTGCTAAGGACACTTTTGTTCTTTTCTAATTTATTTCTGGACACTTGAGCACAATGAATCTCATTACTTATAAATTCTTTTTTATGAGTATATGACAATAAACTTGAATTGAATTGAAATTGATTGAATTGAATTGAATTGACACTAATTTTCTTTGTGATTGAAGAATGTATCGTAAATAGATAAATGTTATTCCTTAAATACAGGGGGCATAAGTATTTGACCCCTATGTTAAATTCCCATAGGAGCAGGAGGATTTTTTAGATGTTTTTATTTTTAAAGGCCAGCTATTTCATGGATCCAGGATAGTTAGCCTATTAGCCTTTGATTTGCATTGAGCTCAATGAGCATCAAACAGGCTAATAGGCTAACTGGAAAAAGCACCATGCCAATCTCTAGCTATGGTGAAGGGTATGTGATGATGTGGGGCTATTTTAATTCCAAAGGCCAAGGGAACTTTATCAGGATGCATAATATCCTGGATCCATGAAATAGCTGGCCTTTAAAAATAAAAACATATAAAAAAAATCCTCCTGCTCCTATAGGAATTTAAAGGGGACATATCATACCTCTTTTTAAACGAGGTTAGAATTGGTCTCTCCCAAATTGAGCCGTTTCTGGGCTGGCCACGCCTCCGGCTGCATGTATTGATTACACTGCTCGTTTCACAGGTGAAAATGACTAAAACAGAGCCGGCATCCAACCACATATGTTAGACCCTGGTGCTAGGGTTGGTCTATGCAAATTCCCTTAGTATGACATCAGAATAAGGGAGCCATCCAAATAGCTCACAGCAGCATACTTTCTTGACACCAAAGTCTTTCTACTGATCTACAGAAAACGGATGGATGGGTTTTTTCGCACTTGGAGTGTTTATAAGAACAGTAGAGGCCTAAATATGAACACAAAGGCCCGCAAAAAGTGAGTTTTGCATGATATGTCCCCTTTAACATAGGGGTCAAATACTTATGCCCCCTGTATTTAAAGAAGAACATTTATCTATTTACGATACATTCTTCAGTCACAAAGAAAATTAGTGTCCTTAGCGGTTTGATTTTTACTATTTTTTTTAATTAAGGCATTACAATCAATTCTCAAGATTATTTTATATTCCTCTTTTTAGTCAACTTTAGCATGGGTGTGAATACTTACTATACCCACTGTATATATCACTTCAAATGCAGCATGTATCCACATTCAGAGGCTTGTCAGAGCAGACCTTATGGTTTATCAGTTTCCCTTAACAATGTTGTGTGAGACACATGAACATGTAATTTTATCTCCGTTTGTTATGAAGGCAAGAGAAAATGGAGGACACGTGATTTAAACAGTTTTTATTATTATTGATGTAAGATGATCTCTGCTGTGGTGGAATTCAACATGAGCAGTGGTTTCTTGTATCTGTTTCCTGTGACAGCTTCACTTTGCCATCTTCCCTCTCCACATCTCTGTAGATCAGGGATTTCTGAGCTTTAAGCCGACAAGCCAGGCACATAAATATAGAGTCCACATTTTGGCTCTCTATGGGGTCTTTGGCAGATGTTTCAAACAACAGCATGTTGTGAGCATCTGCAAACTTGAGAGCTGTGTTAGAAGGCACCTGAATCTGGCTCACCAAATCACACTTGTTGCCCACCAAAACCCGTGGAACCAAAGGTGAGACATGATGGCTATTGCATTCCTGTATCCATAACTTGAGATTCTGGAAGGAGGCCATTTTGGTGACATCATAGACAAAGATGACTGCATGTACATTGCGGTAATAGTGCTCCACCATACTCCTCCTGAAACGTTCTTGTCCAGCAGTATCCCATACCTGTACCTACAAGAGAATGGTGTTCAACATTTAGGCTATAAATAAAAAATGACACAGTGAAGACTATGAGTTACTCTTATTTAAAAGTTAAGAGTCAATGGTTCTCTTTTTGCAACTGATTAATTTAGCTTTGCCATCTTTTTGCACAACAATTTTATTCAGAGGAACTGAAAAAAATGGAAATCTGAAATAGCATTAGGTTGTGGTACAGTTCTATAAGTCAACCTCACTCCACATTAATCAATAAAAACATGCACAGTATACTACAATGATCATTGTGTGACAATGGCCACATATTCACAGCAAACACACCAGCTGCACATGTTGCTGGTAGTAAAGAGGAGAAAATGCAGCTCTGACTAATGTGATACATCCAACTCCAGCGGTAGGTTGTCATTGTGATCACAACAATCAGTGTCCTCAGTGCAAACATGGACCGATTTGGCGAAATACCGGAAGTAGAGCGGTCGCCCTGTCTGTGGTGTGCTTGAGGCAACGAGGGTTTTAATTAGAGTGTTATCCGACTTATTCTTATTAGAGTGCATGAAAATGCACTCTACTGTTATCCGACTTATTAGAGTGCACTCTACTGTTATCCGAATTATTAGAGTGCATGAAAATGCACTCTACTGTTATCCGGTTTCTTATTATTATTATTTTCGGCATTATTCTTCTTCTAACGCTTTTTGTGTGTTTAATACAGCTTCAACCGTTTAACGTAGAAACTTCGTTCAAACTGCGCTGCGTAGGTCTTACTTAGGTGACTTCAGCTTTGTATTTTTTTAACTATTTAATAAAAACGATTACAATTTCCCCCATAGACTTAACATTGTGATTATGACGTCATAATAGGGCAATTAAAATCTTATGCCAGGTGGCCAGTCCAGGTGCAGCAGCTCTCTCTCTCTCTCAGCAGGCTTTAAGCATACAATCTCATTAAGACTACAGATCCTGTTTCACTACTTCCTCTGTCCACAACTGTTTCAAAATAAAATCCTCACTGCAATAATACACTATTAAATCATTTAACCATTGAAACTACTCAAGTATTTAACTGTTCAACCATTCAAACTGTCAGTAATCATCAACTATGCCTCCAGTCAACTATATGAAACCTCCATGTTTCTAGCAACCAACATAGCAACCATTAAAATTAAGCGTTTATGACCGTTTCCATAGCTACCAACATGATAATACCTGGACAATTTCAACAATGAAATTCCTGGGGGTGCACATCAGCGAGGACCTCTCCTGGACCACCAACACCACAGCACTGGCGAAGAAAGCCCAGCAGCGCCTCTACTTCCTGCGGAAACTCAAGCGGGCAGGGGCCCCTCCACCCATCATGATAACATTCTACAGGGGCACAATTGAGAGCATTCTCACCAGCTGCATTACTGTGTTGGGTGGAAGCTGCACTGACTACAACAAAAAATCACTCCAGCGCATAGCCAATGCAGCTGGAAAAATCATAGGGGAAACCCTCCCCTCCATTCAGGACATCTACACAACCCGCCTCACCCGCAAGGCACTCACAATTGTGAGTGATGCAAATCACCCCTCACACAACCTGTTCAATATCCTGCCCTCTGGTAGGAGGTACAGGAGCCTCCCCTCCCGCACAGCCAGACTCGCCAACAGCTTCAACCATCAGGCTGTGAGACTGCTGAACTCTCTCACTCCCTCAGCCTCAGCCCGAGCCCCAGCCACCAGAAACCTCAGACTGGCTGGAGTCTAGGGACCTCACTAGCAAGTTAGCTAGTTACTGTAGCATAGTTAGCATTGTTAGCATAATTAGCATTTTTAGCATAACTGCTAGAAATCATCAACTAAGTTAGCTAATCAACTTGGTTAGCATTGTTTGCATAGTTAACATTGTTAGGAAAACTGCTAACAAACATGAGCTAAGTTAGCTAAGCAATCTGATTAGCATATTGGCATTATTAACATAACTGCTAGCAAACATTAGCGAAACATTAAACATTAACCTACACCTATCTCCATCCATTTAAAATGATTTTCCTAACAACATCGATTAAACTATCGGTCTGTCAACTTTCATAAACTATGAAACCACCATGTCTACCCTAGCAACATGCCTGGATCACGCCTACACGCCGTACACTCATGCCTATAAAGCCCGCCCCCGCCCAGCCTTCGGCAAATCGGATCATTCATCTGTTCTCCTAATGCCAGCTTATAGGCAGAAGCTGAAACGGGAACCGCCTGTGATTCGCTCAGTTCAGCGCTGGACAGATCAGTCAGATGCTACACTACGTGACTGTTTCCAAACAACAGACTGTTTCGAATGTTTCGAGCTACCGCGGATAACATCGATGATTACACTGGAATTGTATCAGACTACATTTGTAAGTGCATAGACGACGTCGTACCGAGAGTGACTATACAAACTTTTCCTAATAAAAAACCATGGGTGAATGGAGAGGTGTCTTCAGCACTCAAGGCCCGGACAGCAGCCTACCAGTCTGGTATCCCTAGTGAGTACAAGATAGCCCGTTATTAAGGAAATCCATTAAATTGGCCAAGAGACAGTACAGAGAAAAAGTGGAGTCATATTACACAGGATCCAACACCAGGGATATGTGGAGTGGGCTAAGGACCATCACTGACTACAAAGGAAAGAGCCACAGAGCAGATGCGACCTCTGTTTGTCTTGCAGAGGAGCTGAACTCTTTCTATGCCAGGTTTGAGACACCCACCAGGTCAGAGGTACTGTTAGGACAAGACTGCTGCCCTTTTCAGGTATCTGTGACAGATGTGTGTAAATCTTTCAGAAGAGTGAATGCACATAAAGCTCCAGGACCAGACAACATCCCAGGGCGTGTTCTTAAGGCCTGCGCTTCTGAACTGGCAGAGGTATTCACCGACATCTTCAACCTCTCACTGCTACAGTCTGTAGTCCCCACATGCTTTAAGAGGACCACCATCATCCCAGTCCCTAAGAAATCATCAGTGAGCTGTTTAAATGACTACCGCCCTGTCGCTCTGACCTCTGTTGTGATGAAGTGCTTTGAGAGGTTAGTCAAAGACCACATCACATCCTGTCTATCTACTGCATTAGATCCACTTCAGTTTGCCTATAGGTCTAACAGGTCTACAGATGATGCTGTAGCTTTGGCCTTCAACACTGCTCTGTCTCACTTGGATCAGAACAACAGGTATGTACGGATGCTCTTTATCGACTTCAGCTCCGCCTTCAACACCATAATACCATCTAGGCTCATCATGAAACTGCAAGACCTGAACATCAGTCCCTCCATGTGCAGCTGGATACTAAACTTCCTAACAGGCAGGCCACAGGCAGTACGGCTAGGTAACATCACCTCCTCCAGTCTAACACTCAGCACTGGTGCTCCACAGGGTTGTGTGTTAAGCCCTCTGTTGTATTCACTGTACACATATGACTGTGCAGCCACTGACAGCTCCAACACCATCATTAAGTTTGCTGATGACACCACCATAATCGGCTGCATCAAGAATGGTGATGAGTGTGCCTACAGAGCAGAGGTGGCAGCAATGACATCTTGGTGTCAGGATAACAGTCTGCTGCTCAATGTAACAAAGACCAAGGAGCTGATAGTGGATTACAGGCGGCTGCAGGGAGAAGAACACGCACCCATTCACATCGGGAGTGCAGCAGTGGAGAGAGTCAAAAGCTTCAGATTCCTGGGCATTAACATCAGTGAGGATCTGAGCTGGACACACCATATATGTGTGATCACAAAGACAGCAAGACAGCGGCTCTTCTTTCTGCGACGTCTGCGGAAATTTGGCATGGACCACAATATACTGACCAACTTTTACCGCTGTACAATAAAGAGCATTCTGACTGGTGGCATAACAACATGGTATGGTAACAGCACTGCCCAGGATCGAAAAGCGCTACAAAGAGTCATCAGATCAGCACAGCGTATTACAAGGACTGAGTTACCATCCATCCAGGACATCTACAGTCAGCGATGCAGAAGAAAGGCCAAGCGAATCGTTTCTGACTCCAGTCATCCCAGCCACCATCTCTTCACCCTCCTGCCTTCAGGCCGACGATACAAGAGCCTAAGGACCCGTACCAGCAGATACAAGGACAGTTTCTACCCTCAAGCCATCAGGATGCTGAACCGTCCTGGGAAACCCCCTTAAGATGGCACTTTTCTTCTTATTTATTTTTTTGTTCTTTCTAATTTATTTCTGGACACTTGAGCACAATGAAGCACAATGAGCACAATGAATCTCATTACTTATAAATTCTTTTTTAGGAGTATATGACAATAAACTTGAATTGAATTGAATAAAAAAAATAAAAATAATTAAAGCCTGAGAGTAAGAGAGAGTTCTGGCCTTAACCCTCTCTGTTCTGGCATACAGTACGATTCTAGAAGCCTGAGAGTTCTGGCATAGGATTCTAGAAGCCTGAGAGTTCTGGCATAGGATTCTAAAAGCCTGGGAGAGAGAGTTCTGGCATAGGATTCTAATCGGAATTGTGATGTCATAATCACAATGTTAACTCTATGGGGAAATTTTTATAGTTTTAATTAAATAGTTTAAAAAGTATAAAAGTTACAAAGTTGAAAAATACAAAGCTGAAGTCACCTAAGTAAGATCTACGCGACACAGTTTGAATGAAGTTTCAAGGTTAAACGGTTGAAGACGCATTAAAAGCATTTTTCGTTAGAAGAAAAAATAATAAGAAGAATAGTTCGGATAACAATAGAGTGCATTTTTCATGCACTCTAATTATTATAATAAGAAGATGTCGGATAACAGTAGAGTGCATTTTCATGCACTCTAACTAGAAAATGTAATTCCATGGAAGGAATTACCATTGCATGTAAATGCAAAAAGGTTGCTGACTGTGTAAAACATTGTATTTAGGCCTATAGTTAAAAAGACAACTAGGCTACACAGAAGAATAGATAAATAACAATTACCCAATTACAATTCCACTGAAATTACTTGGAAAGTCACATTTAAAAAGTGATTTATGAAAATGCATCAAAATTGTGGATATAGGCTATTTTGGAAAATAACTCTTCATTTATTAGAATTTAAAAGACTGAAATGAAGAAGTAGCCAACTTCAAACGAGTTGCAAGAGCTGACTTTAGTAGCCTACAGTGAAACGACTGGTAGGATAGCTTACATAGCCTTCATATCTACACTAATGCAAGTTAAAAGTAGGCCATAGGTTATAGACTCAGACACCATTGGAATACGGAATACAATCTCAAACAACGCCAACAGAGAGGGTTATAGTAATGAAGGATCTTTGACGCCAATCAACGATGTCAGATGCAGCAACAGGTAGGATCTAGCATGTAACGTTAGCTTACAGTGGGATATTTTATGTAGGCTAGCTACACATATTACAGGATGAGCTAGTATGTTCTTCAAAGTGTTTTCAGGGGTGTGATTGTCCTAATAGGAATGTACAATAAGCTGTTAACAAAGGTTTTTAATTTGTGAATGATACCGAAAGCTTTAAATGATCGCCTGGCTGGCAAGTCCCTATAGCTGAAACGACTAGCTTGCTAACAAACAAACAAACGTGAAAATGATAGCAATGCAGTTTGTACTTGAAACGACTGTGAGAAGAAGGCTTGAACCTAAATGGTGCAACTAGTAGGCCTTTCTATCAGGTTGGACTTCACTTAAAATGCTGGGTGAAGTCTGATCAGTGTCGTGTAGGCTGCTCTGTCGAGATGGCTAACTTGCTTGTCGTTAGCTAAATACGGTGTTTACGTTGACATTAGGTTAGATTGTCTTTAGCTGTTGATAACGTTACCGAGAGCGAACCGGTTACTGTAACGATATAAACAAATCAAGTAAGGAGTAGCCTAACAGGAGACAAGACATGTCCTGGTTTACAGCAGTTGTGGCATTCACAGCTGTTACAGCTGAATGAGTAGACGTACGGGCAATTCCATATCAGTTGGAACAGGTCCGACACCATGGTCCTCAGTTTTTCCTGATTTTTGGTGCACATGTTCCTCCATGTCTCATTAGAAGAACACCCAAATTTTAGCTTGGTATCTTGTTTAGTTTCTGAGATATGGCTCTTCAAATGTGGATAGACGAGTCCAAAAAAAGGCTGAAAATTCCTGTATTTAATGAGCACCACTTTTTTTTAAACCCCTCTCCTCTCTTAAAGCTACCATATTATTTTCTAAAAATTTGAACACTGGAGCAGTACCCTGTGTTGTTGTCCAAAATCACAAAGGAATTACAGTTCTTCCCACCATTGGAGACTTATTCGTTGAAACAAACCCATATTTTTTTGAAAGCAATGAAAAAAAAAACTGTTTTTGTTCTCTTATGGTCATGAATGGCTAGCACTCACATTTTTAAAACTCTACATATATTTAGTCCATGAGTAAGAGAACATGTTGACAAAAAATTGAGATGGTAAGTTTTTGTATTTCGAGGCTATGAGCCTTCAAAGTTGGCCAAAATGGTGTTTTTTCCTAAAAATGCCACTTTTATTGCCTTTTTCCAAGGACAAGATGAAATGCAAATCCAACATTTCTTTCTTTCTGCAATAGTGTGGCACTTTGTAGATCATGTGAATGTGGTAGATCCGACCCATCCAGTCTGAAGTTAGAAAAAATGAAAAAATGTCTTGGCTGAAGGAGGTGTTGGTTTGATTTGTATGAACCTCTTAGAAGGACAATATGGGGTGTAAACCCATTTTGTCTTTTTGAGGGATCAGAATGCCATCCTGTAAACAGGATAAAAATGTTATATCCCATTTTTACTCTTTATTGATCCCTTAGAATATGTCCAAAAGTTGTCATAAATGAAAAAAGGCAACTAAATTGAGGGGCTTAAATGGCCAAGTGGATCAAGTCACACAAGGCTAAAAATGAAATATAAGACAGAAGAGATACTGAGGGAGAACACTGTGAAATGTATAACCCCTGCTATGATGGCCTTTGAACCCACTGTGTCCCTAACTGAGGTTCATTCTCATTAACACTAGAAGCGCCAAGCGCCGGTCATTTGACCGCTGACGCGTATTCCTAGAAGCGCCGTGTGGGTTTGACCTAGATATACCTAGAACTGCCGGGCTGCGGTCATTTGACCGCAGCGATTACAAAAAAAAAAAAATCTTTTCACTCGATTAAATTCCAGGACCCTACGTTCACGACTTTTCCTAAATACGCGTGTTTTGTCACCCAGAATTTTTACATGATCAAAAGCACACCGGTACAAGCTAGTTTAGAGCTATTTTGCGCTCACTTATGTGACAACACTATGTTGTCTCGCGTTCGGCCATTTTTGTCCAGGCTGCTATTCTCTTTTCTCACAGCAGATGTCGCAAGGATTTCCTGTCAGTCGGGCATGAGAATAATATTTTACCATAAAACATATCGTTTATATATGTGCAATATGTATTATATATGTGCTTTATTTTAATAACTATTTTTCATTTACATGGCATAGTCTATGGAGGCGATTTACAGTGGTAAAATGCGAGTTTGTTTTGAAAACGTTGCGACAGGCCTACAGGTGTAAAACATATTTTCGTCGTAGGCCTAGCCTATTTATGTACGTAGGGCGCGTATGACTACGTACATTCATAGTTGTATATCTTATCTTCTATTTGTAGGCTATCTTTTAAAGCTCAGACTAATGTATAAGCATTTTCTTACATATTTGCTGGACTGACTGAGTTACGTCAGGTCAAATACCTATCCTAACGCAGGTTTTGTACAATGTCAAGTGGCGCAGCGTTAACACCCCTGTCTGCATCGCCAGAGACCCGTGTTCAAATCTTGGCAGGAGCGAAATACAGAATCTTATATCAATTTAATTTACTGACCGTTTTTCAACGTCGATGAACAATTATTTTTTGTTAATGGTTTTTAATAACAACCTATCTGAAATAAACGGATGAATCACAATATGTTTAGGCCTACCATTAACGAAAAATAATTTCGCCAGCCAATCATTTTCTGCCGCCATCTGACAACTAAGCCAGTTAGACTTTTTGCATCTAAAAATAATTATATCATAGTGACACGCGAAAAAATAAACGATAGCTTAGAAACTAGGCCTGCATGAGATTTTCCCACTGGACACACCACATCAGTATGTGCTCGTTGCTACGATACACAGGACTCACAGTGAGTTGACGACCAATGAAAATGACATGGGGAAAAGAAGGAAACAAAGTAGCCTGATTTTGATCTCACCTTAGGCCTACATACTTTCCTAATTCCTACGTTACTCAGACTTTTGTTAAATCGTCAGGGCCCGGTTGCACAAACACCAAAACCAAAGATTGATGATATGAACCAAATATTCTGGAACAGATGGATTTACAGCATTGAACGTGATAGGCTATTAGGCTACTGCTGCGACTTCCACCGTTTCCTTTCCAGAGATTGCTGCGCATTCACAACGCAATGAACGCATGCAGTCTACATTGAAGTGAAACGTGCAGAACGTTGTCCAAAACAATACAATAACATTGTGTGTTGATATCTAATACAATATACACATCTATAGACATGAAGTGGCAACTAAAACCATTATCAGTCATGAAAACTGTGGCGGCTGCATTAAGGTTTTGGCTGAGCCAGCTAGCCAGCCAACAACTTCATCAGCCAGCCGTTCTCAAAGCAAATGGCTTCGGGGTCATCCATTGCAGCCTATTTGAAACCGATCATCCCCCCTCCCCCATACACTCGTCTAGGCTAGGCTACAGACATCACCGAGATATTGAGTACAATTAACTGCCTCCCCACCCCCACCCCATCTATCTGTCCCTGCATAGGCCTACTAGTCTGTAGGCTGACTGTTTAGGCAACTCGTGGAAGAATGCGCAATGTTTCATCGCACATGCGCGTTTCAGAATGTTCGAATTTGCCAGCGTGCGTGTAGTTATGTGAATAGAAAAGAATAGAATATAGCCTACTTTATTGATGCTTTGTTCAAAAGGACTTCCGTCATGAATAGGTTGGGAATCGAACCAACACCCCTTGGGTCCTCAGGCCGAAGCTCTAACCAGTGAGCTACAGCCTTGCTTATCAGGCACGTGAAAATGTGTGTCTCAATGCTGAATCTCGAATTCATATAGAAGTTAGCTTAGAAAGAATAGGCCTATAGCTTTTTTCAGCAGACATCGCAAACATAGCCTACACATTCGCAAAACGGAGAATATCATTCACTCATTATTTTAAATTATGCTACTTCTCACGCCTATGCCTGCTCAGCATAGCTCTCTCTATCTCCCTCCCTCCGAGGTAGCTAGCCTAGACCCTATAAGATGCTTCTCCCTAAATGAATGAAAGTTGTTTTAGAAAGTAGCCACGGTAGCCTGTAAAATGCGGCATGAAATCCTGGCTACTGTGTAATTGAAACCAGACTGTTAGGCTCTTTGTTCCAGGTGACCAGGTCCGATCATTTTCGGCGGCGCGAACATATAGGCTACCTATTAAATGAATAGAAGTGGATTTGGGGAGTGAATTAGAACTAGCCACATTCACTTTTAGAGCATTTTAGTTGAAAGTCAAGTTTGCTTAAGGTTTGTTCAAGAACTCTTCCAAAGTTTTTACCTCAAACAACACAAATCAACACAAATACATGAACAGATAACTCAAACGTGCTGTATGTCATAATGAAACAAACAACCACAGATTATCAACAACACGGTCTGACACGAATGACACATGGCTTAGTGCAAACTGAATTTATGACCAAACGATTTCATTCGTGCACGAAGCGCCATCTAGCGATCATTATGTGTAAGTAAAAGCCTCCCAGTCTAAGGACTCAGCGGTCATTTGACCGCCTCGCCGCGCTTTAAGTAGTTCACAACAGCACGGCGCTTCTAGTAGGTCGTCAAAGCGGTCAAATGACCGGGGCGCGACGCTTCTAGGTATAAGTGGGTCAGAACGGCGCGGCGCTTCTAGTGTTAAACAAATTTCTTCTGCATGAAGCATATCGTCTCCTGGTTGCTGTTAGAGTTACCGTCGGATGCAGCATGCATTTAGCCTGATTACCATCGACTTTCAAAGGCTCTGCGAGACTTTAGTCTGACCAACAGCCTGTACTAACACGGTTTCTTGCAAGCGCTGGTTGACCCGCCTCCTTTAAGTGCCTGGATTTGCTACTGGTAGATGTCAGAAAGCGGTTTGCCGAGTTTAAACCAATAACAACACTCTTTCCTCTGCCTTGAACACGCCTCTACCCAGAGCCGTTGGAGCTGCTCAAAGTTGATTGGTTCTCGACCAAAGGGGGCAGTTCCGCAGATTTCGGGAACTCAGAAATCCTTCTCAATGAGCAGTTGACCAGACCAGCAGCAAAAGCCTGAAGGCGTTGCGTCACTGGGAGGGCGTGCCAGGCTAGCATGCATTGTGATTTGTTCTAATGGTATCCCTGGACAGTTATGGTTATGGTTATGGTTATGGTTATGGTTATTTAGCAGACGCCTTTGTCCAAAGCGACATACAAATAAATAACAATACAAATTAAATAACAGTGAACAATTACAAAAAGGGAGAATAGCAATATTATCAATAAAACAATCAATTAAGCACTAACCTAATGAGAAACAGTTAACCCGAGAACCACTTAGATAAACATAACCCTAGGACCAGTGAAAATCCTACACTTTTTGGTCATCCATATCCATCCCAAGTTAAACCCTAAGGGGGGATTTTTTTTATGTCACACAAAATGGGTACCAATTAACTCCAAATGGTCTGAAACATACTCCTACACAATATCTCAAACATGATTTTGGCCTCAACACTTTATTTCAGTTTTTTGTTTTTTCCCATTCGTTTCAATGGGAAATGTTTTTTGCGAACAACTCTTGAACGGAAGGCCGTAGACTCAATCTGATTTGCTCCATCAGACATAATTCGACCATGAGGATCAAGCAAGAAGTGAATGTTTATTTCTATGACCTTCCACTCTCTAGATAAAGCCTTTTTAAAGTTGATTTCCTGTTTTAAACCAACTTCCGGTTATCACAGGATATTAGGGATACAGTGGGTTCAAAGGCCATCGTAAAAGGGTTAAACATTTCACAGTGTTCTCCCTCAAGTATCTCATCTGTCTTATATTACATTTTTAGCTTTGTGTGACTTGATCCACTTGGCCATTTAAGCCCCTCAACAGCCGAGGCTGTTACTTACACATAATGATAGCTAGATGGCGCTTCGTGCACGAATCAAATCGTTTGGTCATAAATTTGTCAGACCGTGTAGTTGATAGTCTGTGGTTGTTTCATTATGACATAGGCCTACAGCACGTTTTAGTTATCTGTTAATTTATTTGTGTTGATCTGTGTTGCTTGAGGTAAAAACTCTGGAAGAGTTCTTGAACAAACCTTAAGCAAACTTGACTTTCAACTTTTTCATAGTATTTCATTTTTTATATTTCGTTTTTACATTTTGTATGCTACTTAGAAATGTTGGCTATTTTAAAACGGAGGCATACGCGTTCTGTGATTAGGAGCCTGACCCGACGGGAGGGGAAGGATGAAAAATGTCGACCCAACACCGGTGTTGTTGGATCTCGAGATCCGTAACCTAAGCTCTAAAATGAATGGGTGGCTAGTTCTAGTTCACTCCCCAAATTCACTTCTATTCATTGAATAGGTTTGCGCCGCCGAAAATGATCGGACCTGGAACAAAGAACCTAGTCTGGTTTCAATCACACAGTAGCCAGGATTTCATGCCGCATTTTACAGGCTACCGCGGCTACTTTCTAAAATAATGTTCATTCATTTAGGGAGAAGCATCTTGTAGGGTCCAGCTACCTCGGAGGGAGGGAGATAGAGAGAGCAGAAATGCTGAGCAGGCATAGGCGCGAGAAGTAGGCGAGTGAAAGATATTCTCCGTTTTGCGAATGTGTAGGCTATGTTTCGATGTCTGCTGAAAAAAAGCTATAGGCCTATTGTTTCTACAATTTAAGCTAACTTCTATGTGAATTCGTGATTCAGCATTGACACACACATTAACATCAGAAGCAGACAGAGCCATAGCCCACTGGTTAGAGCTTCAGCCCCTATGCCCAAGAGTTGCTGGTTCGATCCCCGACCTGTGTATGGCAGAAGTTCTTTTGAGCAAGGCATCAATAAAGTATATTCTATTCTTTTCTATTCACACAACTACACGCACGCTGGCGAATTCGAACATTCTAAAACGCACATAAGCGATGAAACATGATTGCACATTCTTCCACGAGTTGCATGTAGACAACAAACAGCCAGCCTACAGCCTATGCAGGGGGCAGAGAGAGGGGGTGGGGGTGGGGAGGCAGTTGTCAATGCTGCAGTGTCTGTAGCCTAAGATCATGTCCACACATAGCAAAACGACCCCCCCCCCCCCCCCCCTCCGTGAACTGGTTAGACGTGTATGGGGGAGGGGGAATGATCGGTTTCAAATAGGCTATGTTTGCAATGGATAGTGTGTTATGTATAGACGCCGAAGCCATTTGCTTTGAGAATAACGGCTGGCTGATGAAGTTAGTGGCTGGCTAGCTGGCTCAGCCAAAACCTAAATGCTGCTGCAGCCGCCAAAGTTTTCATGGCTGATAATGGCTTTAGTTGCCACTTCATGTTTACAGAACATGCAACTGAGTCCTGTGTAGCCTATAGCAACGAGCACAATACTGATGTGTTGTATCCAGTGGGAATCGTTTATAAGCTATCATTTATTTTTTGCGTGTGTCTCTATGATATAATTATTTTTAGATGCAAAAAGTCTAACTGGCTTAGCCAAAGTTTGTCAGATGGCGGCTCAATTTGTTCTAGAAAATTATTGGCTGGCGAAATTATTTTTCGTTAATGGTAAACAGTATTGTGATTCATCCGTTTATTTCAGATAGTTTGGTATTAAAAAGCATGAACAAAAAAATAATTGTTCGTTGACGTTCAGAAAAACGATCAGTGAGTTCAGTCAATATGAGATACAATATTTCGCTCGTGCCGAAATGTGAACCCGGGTCTCATGCATCGCAATCAAGTTAACGCTTGAGTTAACGCTGCGCCACTTAACATTTGGTACGCTGTTGGAAATAGCATAGGTCTTTGACGCGACGTAACTCAGTCAGTCCAGCAAATATGTAAGAAAATGCCAATACATTAGTCTGAGCTTTAAAAGATAGCCTACAAATAGAAGATAAGATATACAACTATGAATGTACGTAGGCATACGCGCCCTACGTACATAAAGGCTATGACGAATTTCAGCTGAAAATATTTTTTACACATGTAGGCCTGCCTAATAGAACAACGTCGCAACGTTTTCAAAACAAACTTGCATTTTACCACTGTAAATCGCCTCATAGACCATGCCATGTAAATGAAAAATAGTTATTAAAATAAATCACATAGGCCTACATAATACATATTGCACATATATAAACTATATGTTTTATGGTAAAATATTATTCTCATGCCCGACTGACAGGAAACCCTTGCAACATCTGCTGTGAGAAAAGAGAATAGCAGCCTGGACAAACATGGCCGAACGCGAGACAACATAGTGTTGTCACATAAGTGATCGCAAAATAGCTCTAAACTAGCTTGTACCGGTGTGCTTTCGATCATGTAAAAATTCTGGGTGACAAAACACGCGTATTTAGGAAAAAACATTTTTTGTAATCGCTGCGGTCAAAATACCGCAGCCCGGCAGTTCTAGGTATATCTAGGTCAAACCCACACGGCGCTTCTAGTAATACGCGTCAGAGGTCAAATGACCGGCGCTTGGCGCTTCTAGTGTTAATTATTGCGACCTCGGAATTCCCCCGATATTAGAAACTTGAAAAGCACTCCGAGAGCTAACAAACAGACAAATGTTATTTGTCAAAACATATCTCACATAAAACGCAAACCCTGATGAAAACATAGCCTACTCTCCTCCTCGGCGGAGTAGGCTAATAATTACATTGCATGTAAATGCAATGTACTGTTATCCCTGTTCTTCTTATTATTATGGGGATTATTCTTCTTCCGACCAAAATCAACGGTTTTTGACGCTAAAACCACTTAACCGTTTGACGTCATTCAAGCACTCATACAAAGGTCTTGTAACGGAGATTTGACGAATGTATTTTTCACAGTTGTGAACTTTATACTTTTTAAGATATTTACGATAAAAGAATGAAAAACTCTCATAGAGTTAACATTGAGAAGCTTTGGCGGCAACGAAGCCTCTGTTACGTCAGTGCTCAGCTGTCCGTAATCAAGGATCCACCACTGCGCTAGGCTGAACCTGAATGTTATATGTCTACTCATTAAGGGCGTGTTCACACGAGGATGATTTTTCACCAGTTGCGGGTGGATGTTTTACATTATATTCCTATGATACAGAGAGGTTTTCTTAAAAAAGGTACTGGGCGCTTTTTAAACCACCGCCACCGGCGTTTTTTTCCACCTACCCCGGGTGGTTTTCAAGTTGAGAAATCTCTACTCTCCAAGAAAAAACACCCCGCGTCAAGTGTTTTTTTGACAGCTGACCAATGAACGAGAGTTTGCGTCATAGTGAAACTTTATTGAAAGTTCTTTTTTCAGAAAAAAAAAATGGCGACCAAAACAAAGTAAAAAGATGCCAGCCGAACAGCTAGTTGTTCTTGTGAGTGAACATGTAGAGCTATACGACATGACCAACAAGTTATACCACAACATTTACCATAAGGAGACCATCTGGAGGTCGATTGGTGGGATTTTGGGCCATAATTGTAAAAATTAATTCTCCGTTTTCATCCGCTCACCTGGCAAGCTAATAAGCTAACCAGTAGCAATCACGTAACGGTACTTGTGCTCTAGAACGGCAGTTGTCATGGGAATTGAAATTAACGTTCGGTGCTGTTTTGGGGGAATAAAAAAGCCCCTGTCGGCTTTCTATCTTTTAAAAAAACACCCAGGTCAAGTGTTTTCTGTAAATAAAAACCTCCTCGTGTGAACACCTCCTAAGCTGTACTGTAACCCAGGACGTTGTCGTCTTGTCTCCTGTTAGGCTAGCTGCTACTCCTTACATTTGTTTGTATCATTACAGTAACCGGTTTGCTCTCGGTAACGTTATCAACACCTGAAGACAATCTAACCTAACGTCAACGTAAATTTAACACTGTATTTAGCTAATGACAACCAAACTTGCTCCAGGCTATAGGTTTAACGTCGGGTAGGCTGCAAGGCCAACAGGGCTTACACAAGGGCTTTTAGCCATCTCACAGAGCAGCCTATACGACACCGATCTTCACCCAGCGTTTTAAGTGAAGTCCAACCTGATAGACATTTAGGTTCAAGCCTACTCACAGTCGTTTCTAGCACAAACTGCATTGCTATATCATGTTCACGTTTGTTTGTTAGCAACCTAGCTGCTAGTCGTTTCAGCTATAGGGACTTGCCAGCCAGGCAATCATTTAAAGCTTTCGGTATCATTCACAAATTAAAAACCTTTGTTAACAGCTTATTGTGCATTCCTATTAGGACAATCACACACCTGGAGACACTTCGAAGAACATACTAGCTCGTCATCCTGTAATATAGCCTACATAACATCCTACTGTAAGCTAACGTTACATTTGCTAGATATCCTACCTGTTGCTGCATCATCGTTGATTGGCGTTGTTTGAGATTGTAGGTATTCTGTATTCCAATAGTTCCGTTATTCTAGCGAATTTAGATTTCCGGTTGTACCAAATTTGCTAAATAATGGTGTCTAAGTCTATAGCCTATGGCCTAGGCCTACTTTTAACCTGCAGTGTAGATATGAAGGCTATAGCTATCCTACCAGTCGTTTCAATGTAGGCTACTAAAGTGTCAGCTCTTGCAACTCGTTTGAAGTTGGCAACTTCATGTCAGTCTTTTAAATTCTAATAAATGAAGAGTTATTTTCCATAATAGCCTATATCCACAATTTTGATGCATTTTCATAGGCTATATCACTTTTTAAATGTGACTTTTCAGTGGAATTGTAATTGGGTTATAGTTATTTATCTATTCTTCTGTGTAGCCTAGTTGTCTTTTTAACTAGGCCTAATACAATGTTTTACACAGTCAGCAACCTTTTTGCATTTACATGCAATGGTAATTCCTTCCATGGAATTACATTTTCTAGTTATCAAATTGAAAGCACACTATAGCTATAGTGGTACTTGTGTGATCTCGTGTGATCACGCATGCATTTACAGGCAAATTTGTGTTAGTTAAAGATTGCACACAGCGATGGGACAGCTGTGAATGAGTGCTTCAAAAAAATTATTCAGAATAAATTCAGTGTCTGTTGTCTGTTAACTTTCTGGAAATGTAGGCGTAGTAAAGACAAATATTGCATTCAAGTACCATTCAAGTTAAGACTTTTTGGTAGGCCTATGTTACAAGCATACTTTCAAAACACTTGAAATGTAACAATAAATTGAATAGGCCTAGAAATGTACATGTGTTATTGATTTTATTAACATCAGGGTAGCCTCCACTATTTTGAGTGACAATTTAAGATTCGGACCTTTGCCGGGAGGATATTTTAGTAACTGGACCTCTTTGAATTTTAATTGAATACCCCTGATATAGACCTACATTTATCTCTTCATCTCTTCTGCTCTCTTCTTAATCAATTCTATATTTTCTCACACATTGAAACCAAATAGTATATTTCAATTAAACTGAAAGACCCTGTAAATCCCTTGCTTTGTGTGAAAACTCTTTCCAAAGGGGTTTAAAAAGTCACCAGGTCCTGACATCACCACTACTGCATTGGAGGATATTTCAGCACTATTTACATGGACAGCTCCCCTCAAGATCATCTTAGGAGCAGTGCATGCGTAGGGCCGACGGTAGCCTACAAGAATGTTCGGGAAACAGAAGGGGGAAAAAACAAACGAAACAAATCTTAAGATGACTCTTAGAATACATTCTAATATATCTGATATATCGGCTATCTATCGGAAACGAGCCAGACATGAGCTCTTGGATATCCATGCGTTTTTGTGCACGCTTCACACAACCTAAAATGTGAAGAGAAGCATAACGACACCTTTCCTCTACGTTGAACTCTATTTTAGCGCTACACTAGAGAATGTTTAATGAGGTAACGGGCTCTGGCTACAATTCTGAAACACATGGATAAACATATTGCTGTGTGTCACTTACGTTGGCCCTGTCAATTGATTAGGCTTATTTAGCCTACGTTTCACTCTTGCTTAGGCCTATCTTGTTTGTGGTGTAAATTCCAGTTATTCACAAGTTCTATCCAATGTGGTCAGCAGACCAGAGGTGTCACGCCACCGTGGCAATAGGCAACTAGTCCGATTTCCTATGTGGGGGAACGCAGTAGCCTATCATAGCCTGGTAAGCCTAGAACAAATTCAACATATTAGCCTAGTCATAGACGTAGGCTATTGAGAAAATAATAGGCTGTGGAACGAGGGCCTATGCCGCAAGCCTAAATTATATCATCAACAACAACAAGCATTTGCCTATTGAGGATTCCGGGCGCGTCACTATTCTTCACTGTTCCCATAACAACCAGCATTATAGATATTAACGCCGCCATCTTGGGAGTCAAAAAATAGCGGAGTCCAATAGCGACACACGTGAGATTGAACCAAAGTTTGCTTCATTGAGTATTTTAAATGACCTGGTGCAAGGTGATCGACTTCCTAGACCTCAAGTAAGATACTGTGACACTGATTATTTAGTTAACACCACGTCTTGATAAACGCTTGACCATTAAAGCTTAGAGTTTGAAGATATTTTCAGGCTGGATTTACGTTGGCTATCGATAACGCTGCAGGGAACAGCTTCTATTATCGGTCCTAAACAGTGGTATTTGTTCCTCAGGCTTGAACGTGACAGGTAGTCAGCCTACATGAATAAACAAAAATATGTGCCTAGGTATATTGCCTGAAAGACTGGACGTGCTAGCAGTGCATCCAAGCTGCTTACCACAGATCCTCCAGCGAACTGTTTTGACTGGCTATCAAACATATCAACGGGGTCTACAGTAGCCTAGGCCTATCTGGATTACATCTATTTATTTCGTTTAGCAAATGACAACTTGTTAACTACGCTACCGGTCGCTAGGATTAGTCTACATCTATTTATTTCGTTTGGCAAAATGACGACGTGTTAGCTGGTCGCTAGACGCTAGTTAGCAGGAGTCAGTAATTAGCCCACTGTTTCTAAATTAGGCATAGGCTACAAGTTATTTCAACTAAGTTTACAACACACTTGGATTAACCCTGAAAGACATCATGACGTTTACTGGATATCTGAGGATTTTTCTCCATGGACAACAAGCAGGAGAGAAGAAAGATGACAGAACAGAACTGGCCGTCAGTTTAGCTGGCTAGCTTTCAAGCAAGGTATAACTTTTCCCTCCAGTGCTAGCAAAGGCAGGATATTGTTATTCAGTTGTGTTATCATTTGCCTTTAAATTGAGTGAACGTATCTATTCAAAATAAACTAAACGTTTCCCCAATCACGTTTTAGTTTGGTGCCACCGATTCATGAGCAGTCGTGCAATGTGTGTGGTCCCTGCAGTGAAACCATACGAAGCTAGCAACGATATTTAACATACGATTGATTCCTGCAACTATACCCATGCAGCATAGGCAGACTGCTAATCCTTTTTTTGAAACGATTTAAGATGATATGATGGTGAAACGATTTAAGATGGTATGAACACAAATAGGCTATCCTTATGCATACATTTTGCAAACATGCTTTGGGTAGACAAAACGTTTTTGAATTTGATCTTACAGTTGTCATCATTTAGCCTAGCATAGTCTAGTTTAATTAGGCTATATTTTAGGCCTGCATAAATAACCTAGCCTTATAAGCTACCTCGAAACACCCCGACATTTGCTGTCCGTTCTAACACGAAGACATCACAGACAAAATTGTGAAAGCCTATGTCGAAATTGCTGCTTGTATAGCTTCGTTTAATGCTAAATTATAGGCTCTGAACGAAAAACACTGTGCGCACGGCGTTGGTATACGGCATATTTAAATGAAATCGGTTGAAAAATAAAGACTTGATAACTTAGGCTAAAGTTAATTGAGAGTGAAACCTCTAAGCTTGGACGCTATCCTTGGTGTTAAATTACAATAATGCCCATTGTTGACTCCCATCATGGCGAAACGGGGGCGAAACCTAGAATTCTCGCGTCTGTGACATCAGCTAGGAAACCTCAATAGCCTAGCCAAAATTGAACTGGCCGACACAGTAAACTCGCTGAGCAGCCTATAGGTTCGCCGAATCAGAGGGCAACTGCGGGCGCATTAGTGACTTCACGAAATAAAGACTGTCTAGTTCTCACCTTGATTATTTCGCCGTCAATTTCCACAGCTTTCTCTCTGAAATCCACACCAATCGTAGCCTCCGTTTTGTCAGGGAAGGATCCGCCAGTAAATCGGAAGGTTAGACACGTTTTGCCCACGTTAGAATCCCCGATTAAAATAATTTTGAATATACGCGTCTTGACACTGTGAACCAAAGATGAACTAATATCTAAAGATGATGTGAGATGAGAATTGGTCCTGTCTTTCCTGTCCTCCACTTCTTTTGCCATAACGAAGCAATGACGCTGGCTATCAATGATGAGGATGTGAAAGGGAGGGGTGGGGAAAAGAGAAAAGATAAATGTGTGGGATAGGCTAACGTCCTCATTCGAGATTTTAAGCCAGTAGGCTTATTTGCTAGACCTAGCCTACATTTGATTATCGGTGAATAATGTGAACCCTGTCAAACCTGTTGTGAAAACAGCCAGATGTTTGGACGGGCTTCCCCTATTCCAGAAGATTCTGTCGATTGAATTATGACCAAAGGTCAATAAAATATGCTACAAAAGAAAACTGCATAGGAGATTATTAGCCTATAGGCCTATATCATTGTTGTTGTTGTTGTTGTTGTTGTTTCCCACTGTTTAGTTGAATATTGCTGAATTGTTTTATTGAAATGAATATTATTGAGATCTTTTTTCCAGATACAGTGCCTATAGAAAGTCATCATACCCTTTTGAAATAGTTACTTTTTTTGTCTTACAGCCTGAAATCAAAACCCATTTTTAAAAAAATATTTTCCAGTTTTATTAACAAATTTAGCTGTACAACATCAAAATAATGAAAAAAAAGTCAGCAGTTCTGAAAATGAATAAAAAATTAAAAACTAGAATAACAGGGTTGGAAAAGTCATCATACCCCTGACTTAATACTTTGTAAAGCTTCCTTTTGCTTTCATTACAGCCATCAATCTGTTTGGATATGTTTCTATTTTAGCTTTGCACACCTAGATAGGGGAATATTTGCCCAATTTTCCGTGCAGAAATGTTCAAATTTAGTCAAATTCTGTAGGGAATGGCGATGGACTGCTCTCTTCAAGTCAATCCACAGATTTTCTATAGGATTTAAGCCAGGGCTCTGACTTTGCCACTCAAGGATATTCACCATCCTATCCTTAGGCCACTGCTTTGTTCTTTTGGCAGTAGGCTATATGTTTAGGATTATTGTCGTGTTGGAAGGCGAATGACCTCCCCATCCTCAGCTGTCTAGGAGAGGGACGCAGGTTTTCCTCAAGAATTTGGGTGTACTTGGCAGCATCCATTTTCCCTTCTATCCTGACCAATTGCCCAGTCCCCGCTGAAGAGAAACATCCCCAAAACATAATGTTGCCCCCACCATGCTTCACAGTAGGTATGGTGTGTTTTGGGTGTGTTTGGGTGTGTATACTGTGTTTGGTTAGCGCCTGGAGCCTAGTCCAAAAACTTCAATCTTAGTCTCAAAAAAGTTCGATCTTAGTCTCATCTGACCATAAAAGCTTTTTCCACATGGTAGCAGAATATTCCAGATGTGTTTTTGCACTGAACTCCAAGCGCAATGTTTGGCGAAAACCAACACAGTACACCACCCAAAAAACACTTTTTTATTAATTTTCAGAACTGTTGACTTTTTTTTCATTATGTTGATGTTGTACAGCTAAATTTGTTAATAAAACTGGAAAATATTTTTTTTTTAAATGGGTTTTGATTTCAGGCTGTAAGACAAAAAAAGTAACTATTTCAAAAGGGTATGATGACTTTCTATAGGCACTGTATTTGCAACGTTTTTTGCCCACATTACACTTATTTCCCATGATGTATTTTTGGCGGGCGCCAAAATGACACATTTGACTATTTCATATGTCATTATGTTCATTTTGACTTTGATGGCAGCCACACATTCAAAAACAAACAAACAAAAAAAAAAGGTTGGGGCGGGCTACAATAGAGACCAATCGGATTGCCCGATTGCAACAACCTTACAACTAAATTATTTTGCCTAATTACAGTGCATGAAAATGCACTGTACTGTTCTTCCTAGGCTTCAACTTCTTATTATTACAGTGCATGAAAATGCACTGTACTGTTCTTCCTATTCTTCTTATTGTTAAACTTCTTCTTCTAACGCTCTCAATTCAGCTTCAACCGTTTAACGTAGAAACTTTGTTGCGTAGGTCTTGCTTATGCCATATGTGCTTTGTATTTTTCAACTTTGTAACTTTTATACTTTTTAAACTATTAGTTAAAAACTATTACAATTTCCCCCATAGACTTAACATTGCTCATTATGACATCACGGCAGCAATTAGAATCTTACGCCAGGTGGCCGGCCACCTGGGCACCAACTGTCAGTTTCTCTCAGGCTTTAAGCATACAATCTCTGAAGACTACACATATCCTGTTAAACTGTTTCCTCTGTCCACAACTGTTTCAAAATAAAAGTCCTCACTGCAATAATACACTATTAAATCATTTAACCATTGAAACTACTCAACTATTGAACTGTTCAACCATTCCAACTGTCAGTTATCATCCACTATGCCTCCAGTCAACTACATGAAACCTCCATGTACCTAGCAACCAACATAGCAACCATTAAAATGAAGTGTTTATGACCGTTTCCATAGTAACCAACATGATTATACTGCAGTAACTTCTTGTTTCTTGATAGTGGCCACCATGGATACCCTAGCAACAAATGTTTCAAAATAAAAGTCCTCACTAGCAAGTTAGCTAGTTAGCATGGTTAGCATTGTTAGCATAGTTAGCATTTTTAGCATAACTGCAAAAAATCATCAACTAAGTTAGCTAATCAACCTGGTTAGCATTGTTAGCAAATTTAGCATTGTTAGCATAGTTAGCATTTTTAGCATTACTGCTAGAAATCATCGTTAGCTAATCAACCTGGTTAGCATTGCTAGCATAATTAGCATTTTTAGCGTAACTGCTAGAAATCATTAACTAAGTTAGCTAATCAACATTTTAACATGAATAGAAATCATTAGTTAAGTTAGAACTGGAATGTTTCAGCTTTAAACTGTCTACCTTCACACTATCAACTCTCTGTAAACTACACAACCACCATGTTTACCCTAGCTACACCTTAGTAACCATATCTACATTATCTATCTTTTTTTGCATTTTCATGCACTGGTAATTCCTTGGAATTGCATTTCTAGTTCTTCTTCTAACGCACGCAATTCAGCTTCAACCGCTTAACGTAGAAACTCCATTCAAACTATGTCGCGTAGGTCTTACTTACGCGATGTGTGCTTTGTATTTTTCAACTTTGTAACTTTTATACTTT
Organism: Sardina pilchardus; assembly: GCF_963854185.1. NCBI lineage: Eukaryota > Metazoa > Chordata > Actinopteri > Clupeiformes > Clupeidae > Sardina > Sardina pilchardus. Next base: position 30,479,193 of record NC_085014.1, on the reverse strand, counting down.
TTAAACTATTAGTTAAAAACTATTACAATTTCCCCCATAGACTTAACATTGCTCATTATGACATCACAGCAGCAATTAGAATCTTACGCCAGGTGGCCGGCCACCTGGGCACCAACTGTCAGTTTCTCTGGCTTTAAGCATACAGTCTCTTAGAAGACTACATATCCTGTTAACTGTTTCCACTGTCCACAACTGTTTCAAAATAAAAGTCCTCACTGCAATAATACACTATTAAATCATTTAACCATTGAAACTACTCAACTATTGAACTGTTCAACCATTCCAACTATCAGTTATCATCCACTATGCCTCCAGTCAACTACATGAAACCTCCATGTACCTAGCAACCAACATAACAACCATTAAAATTAAGTGTTTATGACCGTTTCCATAGCAACCAACATGATTATACTGCAGTAACTTCTTGTTTCCTGATAGTGGCCACCATGGATACCCTAGCAACAAATGTTTCAAAATAAAAGTCCTCACTAGCAAGTTAGCTAGTTAGCATGGTTAGCATAGTTAGCATTGTTAGCATAGTTAGCATTTTTTAGCATAACTGCAAAAAATCATCAACTAAGTTATCTAATCAACCTGGTTATCATTGTTAGCACATTTAGCATTGTTAGCATAGTTAGCATTTTTAGCATTACTGCTAGAAATCATCGGTTAAGTTAGCTAATCAACCTGGTTAGCATTGTTAGTAAAGTTAGCATTGCTAGCATAATTAGCATTTTTAACGTAACTGCTAGAAATCATTAGCTAAGTTAGCTAATCAATATTTTAACATGAATAAAAATCATTAGTTAAGTTAGAACTGGAATGTTTCATCTTTTAACTATCTACCTTCACACTATCAACTCTCTGTAAACAATGCAACCACCATGTTTACCCTAGCTACACCTTAGTAACCATATCTACATTATCTATCTATTTTTGCATTTTCATGCACTGGTAATTCCTTGGAATTGCATTTCTAGTTATTTTGCTTCTTATCTTATCACTCTCTTAACTTATATGCCCCCCCCCCCCCCCCCCCCTTACCTGCTCAGGGACTGGCGGATGGAAATGAGCTGTTAGCTATAATCTGGTGCAAGTCATCTCTTTACTATGTAACTAATGAACTTTGTACATGGTCCCTGCTTCAAATAAACTAAACTAACTAAACTAAAAGCTAGGCAGGGAAGGCTGTTCGGCGAAATTAATCAAACGATTGTAAACGAAACGAAATAAACCATTGTTGAAATGAATGAAAATGGTTATAGAAAATCGCTACAGCCTAACGCCGACACAGCTGATTCTTTGATTGATTCTAAGCTGTGTTGATGTAGTACCAGGCATTACTAGGAATCATGGAAACCAGACGCTTCTACAGGACATCCAAAGCCAAGACTCTCTTCCCACCCCACGAAAACTCATCTGGAGCCGTGGCGAAAAAACGGGTATGTTTATATTTAGTAGGCTAGCCTGTAAATGTGATTAAGCTCTAGGATAATCAGAAGTTACTTGTGCTGTCCATTAAAGTAGTCTAATTAAACAATGTAAACCATCATACATTATACAGCCTTTAACATTAGCCTGTGTAGGCTAGGCTACAACCTCTAATGTGAAATGTTTCTGTGTTACAGACTGCAGTTAAACGTCCGCCAGCATCATCTTTGCGGCAAGGCACAGGGAAGCGTCTCGTCACAAAAAAAGCGGTAGGCTTAAGTTTTTTTCTGTATAGTAGGCTAGCCTATGTAGCATATAGGCATAGTCTACAAGTGTACAAAAGCCGACAAGCCAGGCATCCTAGCTTTAACTAAGTCACGACTCATGACTTTTCCTTAGCCTACCAGCTACACATGGTGCCTACAGGAACGCTGTAGGCACCATGATAATGATATGGAAACGTGAAATTAAATATCATTTATAAACTCTATAGACTAGGTGTTCATCAAAAAGGGCGGCTTATTAAGCATGATGCCTGGAATATCGATGCATCAATAGAATGCGTTAATTTTGAATGTGTCGGGTGGATTGTCCGTGGGGAAAACAGTTTTGGAATGCATCTCTTGACAGACGTTGTATGCCTATTATAAGATATTATGTGGATGTAGTTAGCCTATGCAGGCTACTTTTTAGCTGACCAATGCACGAACCTAACCGGGAACCTAACTGCCAAGCATAAACAAATTTGGCATGAGCACAGCTGTTTATTCGTGTATGACAGAAGCAAGGTGTTCTCGCATTGTGCACAACCTTCCAGATCATTAGGCTAAATATAGCGCGATTGATTTTTTTCAGTCAGTCACACTGATTTGTTTTGTGCAAATCTAACAACTGAGATGCATCCCCTAATCATTAGGCTATAGGTCAAAAAAGACAAGTAGAACACACAAACAACCATATGATTCATGAGATCATATCCTTTTCAAATAAATTAAGTCACCGTTATTGCCTCCACGGGGCAATTGTGTTTCTTAGCGTCTTGAAACTTTCTTCTGTGAACTGAAAGTCCGATCAAACTTTATTCAAAGGCGGTCCATAATTCAAATGAAATAGTTTTCTAACGAAAAACTCCAAATAATAGAATATTTAAATAGGCAAGATGTTTGTGGTGCGTCGGGAAATGGGACATTTTATTTTTACTTGTTTCCCGCTTGATCAAAACCGTTCATTGTTGAACGTCCAAGGCAAATTTGTAAAATAAAATAGACCTAGGAGAAATTATATGGTTTATGCTCTCTTATGCTGTTTCATTCCGAGCCGAAAGCGAAGGAGGGAGAATGAATTACGAACGTTTCACTTTTGCATAGGCTAAATAATTCCTGAACGGTTTTAGTAAAATAGGCCTACAGGATTATGGTTTATATATGGTTTATGCTCTCTTGTGCTGTTTCATTAAAGACCGAAAGCGAAGGAGGGAGAATGAATTAGCCTACGAACGTTTCACAATTTAGGCTATGCAAAAGTGAAACGTTCGTAGGCTAATTCATTCTCCCTCCTTCGCTTTCGGTCTTTAATGAAACAGCACAAGAGAGCATAAACATAAACCATATTCCTGTAGGCCTATTTTACTTTACAAATTTGACAACTGTCAGCTTACATTTCAAACAAATATATAGCCTAATATAGGCAAGAGGTTTGTGGTGTGTTGAATTTTTTTTTTTTTAATTGTTTCCCGCATTTAGAATCAAGAATTACATTCGTGAACCATTTTGTTTTGTTGCCAGCATAAAAACAAGCGTAGGCTATGCATCAGCCTATCCACACATTTTAAATAAAATGTAATTGACCCAAATACGAGAACACAAGTTGCGCTTTGGACATATGTGGAATTTAGTGGAAACTGGCCTCGTGACCTCATGAAACCATGACAGCAAAACAAACCTAAACGAATCAGCCAGATGCCTCTTCATAAAATAGGCTAACAGAAGACACCTTCATAAACAATAACAAGTTTTGTCGTGAGACTAGGCTATTAAAAGCAGAAAAGATGTTCAGCTTGCTTCGGGATTGAATTCAATTTGGGACTGTATGCCGTCGGAATGCCGACATTCATAACCCTGCTCACAAGTGCCACCTGGTGGTTGTTTGGGACATTGCAGCTTCACTTGGGAAAAATAAATAAAATACACGTGATTCACACGTGATTCTCATGAGAATCTCACGTGAAAGCGGCCAATGTCAACCAACACCCACTGTAGTGTTCTTTATAGATCGGTGGGAACAAGCCGGAGAACTGAGGAAGGAAGGCGGATATGATAAAAAGACGAAATAACCCTAAGACATCCTAGACGGGGTGCCCAAAACTATCTCTAACAGGTAGTGAGTTTTTAAAGAAATTGAAAAAGGTTGCGCTAAGGTCGTGCCCGCCACATAATTGGCAGCTAATTCAAAGACCATCTAAACAACCTCTAAAAAGCTTGAAATTGGGTATGTTCCTTGGGTGATCCTAAGACATCCTAGAAGGAATGCCCCAAATATCTAGGGCTATCTAGGGTAAGAAGAACTGTCTTAAAAGAAAGGAAATTATGAAAAGAAATACACTATGGCTACCTATATATCCACTAACTATCTCAAGGATACTGTAAACACAGAGAAGTACCTCAGGCAGATCTCATAAAATCATAAAATGATGCACACATGTCCCCTGTAACTTTGTAAGATTACAGTAGTACATTAGTCATAGCCTACATACTGCATATTTTCATCTAGTCACATGCTCCAGCACATTGGCATAATGCTGTGCAAGGCAACCCAGCATCCTGGCATCGGCACTCGGCAGAGAGGCTCAGCTTTGCTGTCACATTAAGAAGTTCTCTACATACTTTCGCTGCCTCTGGTAAAAGTGTCCATAAAGGTGTCCAAGAATCATCTAATTTAGTCCATCCATATTTTTCAGGAGAAAGCACTGACTGGATAGCTTGCAGACCTTTGGACCAAATGTTAGCTTGGTACAGTACACTGCACTATTTGAATGCTGGATCAGTGCAGCCTGTGTGGTAGGGGTATTTTCCATTGAGAGACATTTTTGAGAAAATAAATCCTTCCTGAGATCATTGAATTTTTCAAGATTGGTTGTCTTATCGTAAAGAACACAAGTGTACCTCTCCAGTAATGCAAATATGTTTGTTTCCTGGCTAAGTAATTGAAAAAGATTTAATGTCATAGCAGTGAAGGCACTTTCCATGCAGCCCATACTGACTTTTTGCCCTAAAGGTTGTATCACAACCTGAAAAAGAGAGAAAACCTGGGAGAGCGGAACTTGCTCTTTTCCTCAAGGTTTTGAAAACACTATTGATGTGTATTTCCTGAAAGTTTTGCCCTATACCAAAAGCAACCTAAGTACTGTACACTAATTGCCAAAAGTGTTTGGTCACCTGCCTTGACTCACATATTTCAGTCACATCCCATTCTTAATCCATAGGGTTTAATATGATGTCGGTCCACCCTTTGCAGCTATAACAGCTTCAGGGAAGACTTTCCACAGTGTGTTTATCGGATTTTTTTTTACCATTCTTTCAGAAGCACATTTGTGAGGTCACACACTGATGTTGGATGAGTAAACAGCCTCTCAGTCCATCTAATTCATCCCAAAGGTGTTCTATTGGGTTGAGGTCAGGACCCTGTGCAGGCCAGTCAAGTTCATCCACACCAATCTCTGTCATCAATGCCTTTATGGACCTTGCTTTGTGCACTGGTGCACAGGGCTTGGTCCCTTAGTTCAAGTGAAAGGAACTTTGAATACTTCAGCATTTAACCAAGAGATTTTAGAATGTTTCATGCTCCCACCTTTGTGGGAAGTTTGGGCAAGGGCGTAACTTTGGGTCTACCATTGGGCGGGTTAAACTTGCGGCATATTTATCAATTTATTTATTTATTTAATAATTTTCTTGTGCAAAAGGTAACATGCTAATTTGCCGTTCCTTTATTAGAAATACATCATGATGATTTAGGCTAGGCTAAGCTGTTCACTTGACTGTTTGTGCCATAATGACACAGTAGTTAAATTCAGTGTGCTCACATGGACCGTCTTGTGTGTATAAAGTGCGCGCCTGCACTAGCCCTATGAGCCCTAAGCTGTTTTAAGGGCATTTTCAGTTAGAAGCATTTATCCTGGTCATTGTAAGTGCCATTCACACATGCTACATATTGGGGGTTTTTTTTTCAGCACAGTCTAGGCTACCCAGATCTATACATGTATTAATACTTGCATTGATTTGATTTAGTTTTTTAAATAATACAAATTTAAAAAGCATACTATACACATTCTTACATTTTGACATGTATCTCACCACAGCAAGCTGACAGCTCGACATGACTTGCATGGTTGTGTAGGCCTGTCTTGCAATAAGAACCATATTGGGTATAGCCTACTTTGGGGCTGAGCAATTTACAGAAATATGTGGTGTGTGCCTTAGAGAAATAAATGGCAATTTTTATTTAGTGATGAGAAATTACTTTTTGACACTTTTTGTGCTGCATATTTGCTGATCTGAAAAATGTGGATGCAATATGAGTCTTGAATTGGATACCATACAGGAGTTTGTTAGGATCTCAAAACCGTATTATGAACGTGACTTGCCATAGAGAAACTGAAACACATGATAACATTGGATTATGAACATAGGCTATTATGCCACACAAAAACATGGGGTAAGTGGAGCTAAATGAAGTTATTATTTTGCTGTCACTTCGTCTGTTTTATGGCCTAGAAGGTTCTATTTGGTATCTGTGGATAGCTCTAGCTCTCCTCTTTCATCTGACATACGTGCCATATCTTTCCGATGGCGGGTTCACGTGTAATTCAAGCGAGAGTACTGGATGCCTGGGTGAATGCAGAGCAAAGACTGTAAATATGATATACTTTGATTTAACTTCATGATTTTATTTTAGTTTCATACTTGATCGTACAGACAAGTGTCTAGTCTCGTTGGAAAGCCCCGGTTCTGCTCTTTCGTGCAATATAGGTCTCATCTCGCTGTGACTAATTATCCCGGAGCAATGTAACAGAGAAGAATGGGTGTGTTTTTGACGCACTTTGCGTCCGTCGGGCTCATAGGGCTAGCCAGCCAACTCCAGTCAACAAATCATCAGCTAATTTAACAGCTAACTTAGCAATAGAATAGGGGTATACCTCCATTTGGTCAGGATTTTTCCTATTTTTGGTTGGTGTCAACCAACAATGAAAAAATGCTGTTTGGCTGCCTTTCAACATCTTTTTAATCTTCCCACCTGAGTTGAGGGCTTTCTCCAACCATTCATCCCAGCGACTGCGCAACATAGTAAACAAACTTTCGTTAGAGAACGCAGGTTGGGTAATACCAAGTAGTCGGTGGGCAGGGGGGTACATTTCAGAATATTTAAAAAAATGATACTATCTTGCTGGAAAATGAAATGAATAAAGAAAAGAAACGAAAGTTATTCATTCAGAATATTTTATAATTTGATAATATTTTTGTATTATTATTTTTTGATTTGATATTGGGGGGGTTATATTAGCTGGATCTGATTTTTGCGGGGGTCATAACCCCCCTAACCCCCCCGCAAATTACGCCTATGAGTTTGGGGAAAGCCCCTTTTGGGACAGTACTAACCATCAAAAGTGAGCACTACGGCAGTAAGTGGTCAGTGCACATTAGCAGTGTACTGACGGAAGTAAGTGTAATGAGACACAGCCTTACTCAATGTACATTTTACACACCTTAGTAGCTGGCTACCATTACTGTACAAATCTAAATTTCATAGATCCTATAACATTATGCCCGAAAGAATACGACAATAACCCCCAGGAAGATCCAAAGGGCACAAATACGCAAAAAAAGACCCCAAGTGATCACAGGGACACAATTAGCCTAGGAATCTTTGTTTGCCCAGCTTTAACTCAACCCAGCTGGTGGGTCTACATTGGCTAATGCTAATGCTAATGCTAGCATAACATGAGTTGTGTTCCTATTTAGGGCTAGATCTCTGCTCATGTGGACAATTAAACAATAAGCTGTCTATTGAAAATGATTAAGTGATTCTCCCAAAAGTTTCTAAGAATATTAATGTTATGCATAAATGAATAACTAACTACTCAGGTGAGGATTCACTGTGGGAGTCATGCCATTCTGACCGTTTTAAGCCTGTTTTTTCCACTTTAAAGTTGTATAATAGACATGTAAGATTGTTTACATGGATTATCTTGCATATATTATTTGTTAACCATCTCTATATATTAAATGTGAAATGATAAAGTAGCAGAATAAATCAAGATGCCCAAACTATGCAATGTTTTATTATCCTAAGGCCGTTTCTGGCAGCCATCTTGGATTTTCCCTTAAAAAAAGACCTTAATGAACCAGAAATTTGGGGCACCCCTTCTGATATGATGAGATACATCATAAAGAGTGTCTGTACCAATTTTGGTGCTTCTATCCGACGCGTAACGATTAGGCCCTTTTTTGTTGATAATCCCCCCTACTAGTAGGGGATGGGTAAACTGGCGCGCTACAAACATGCTACCAATCAAATGTAATATTAGTAGGACTAGCCTACTTAGACACTTTAGTCATAGGCAACGTTGCCATGTTAATTTGGGCTAGAAGTGCTTGCTTGTGGTGGCGCTCCTGTCCGCTGCTTCTCCCGAATTGTGTTTGGCAAATTTGTTAACAATCAGCTTAAATGTCAAATCATATTTATTTCTCTTTGTCGCCATGGTAGGCTATTGGGGGAAACGAGATGGTCAGTCCTCGTATTTTTGCTTCACGTTTTGTTATAAGAAATATATAAGTAATAGTTAAAGTCTTCTTCCGTATTGAACAGATACGGGACGCTCTTTGTTCCGTTTTTTAAGGAACTACTCAATGCACACACACTACAATGAAAAACACACAAAGAAAACACTAAACATAATAGCCTACAACCTAATGACACTTTAATGCAGCGTTTCTCAAACTATGGGCCGCGAAACGTGGAGACTGATGCTGGTCCGCGAGTGAAATTAGGTCCGGAGCTTCATCTGATAATTTGCTGCGCAATTGACCCAGCAACCGTGGACCGACAGAATTTATTGTTTTTACAAAGTGCCATTATCATTGCCATATTCTCTTAAAACATAGGCTATATATTTGAAAACGAGTTGATTAAAGGTTTCTAATGGTGTTTCTATAATATGATAAAAGCAGAGATTGAGATGTGTGTTTGGAACAGTTTTTCAAATCCCCCGGGGGGTATTTAGACTCCAGGGTGTTAAGCACTCATTCACAACTGTCCCATCGCTAAATGCTCTCTTGTGTTGCGTGATCACACAAGTATACCTGTCGTAGTGTGCTTTTAATTTGATAGGCCTAATTATTATCTCCGCCAAGGAGGTTGTTTTCATCGGGGCTCAGTGTGAAAGGAACAGGTCAACCCCGCCATTAGGGGTGTGTGACTGATGACTTATTTGACAAGGCTATCATTAGGCTTACTATGCATGGCTGTAGGCAGCTATGAGGCCACTGAGATCTGGACCTCATCGGTTTTGAGAGCTGGAAATACATGTGTTTGCTAAATATCGGTATGCCATGGTAGACAAAAACACTCAAATAAAACAATAGCCTAAATAATTTTCTAGGTTCGCCATTTGGTAATATGACCTATCCTTACTGACAATAATTTAGATTGAGTACAACAAAGTTGCACGAAGGCAAAATACAGTCCTAAGCCTATGTATATAGCCTGGCCAATTAGCCTATATTGTAGATGTGCAAAACCAGCATTTGCCTGCGTGCTTGCCGGTGAGGTGTAGCCTACAAAAATGAGCATAAAATCTGATTATTAAAGTATGGCTGTAGGATATAGGCTATTGGTCAGAGAAGAGCTGGTTTAAAATTCAAGTGTGGTAAAAAAAGTTTGTGCACATCCCCGGTCAAGGTGCAGAACAAGAGTAGGCTAAATCATAAAAATTGGAAAAAGGTTCGCACACTTGAAATCCTTCTTTTTTGATTTTATTTTCTTTTCTTTTAGCACAAAGGAATGACATTTCGACTGTGTGGTATTCTTCAGATTAAAATTCAAGTAACGTGCGCTATTTAACCCCTCGAGACCGACTGTATTGCAGTCTGCTGACACAGCCAGGCGACGCTCCCAACCCAGAGAGAGAGAAAATCGACGGCCGCCTGTGAGATCCATTTCATGAAGAGCAATTGTCTTGTGCGATCATTCCCCCTCCCCCACACTCGTCTAACCAGTTCACTACATTATAGCCTACCTATATGCGGCATGAGGACGACTGCTACCCTCCCCCCTGTCATATAGCTGTCATATAGCTTGACGCACAGCAGCCTACGGTAGTCTATGTCTATATCTGAATCAACATGAACATGCATATGATACATAAGTTGCTAGAAACTTATTTTACGGAGCTAGGCCTACTAGTCGATGGTTACAATGAATCACCCTCACTGCCCTATCGCATATCTGACCATCCATTGATACAATGTTACAAAATGCGCAATCTTCTCCATGCATGTAGCCTATAAGTAAAGTGACAAGCATAGGCATGTATTAAAGATATTTCTGTTAAATACATTTTATTTTCAGTTGTCAAAAGTGGTGGGGACACAATCTGTGATAACAAGTGCTGGGTACATGTAGGCTACCCAGCGTCGCCGGTTAAAATGAACATGCCTCCGTTTTAAAATAGCCTATACACATTTCTAAGTATTCCTAGCATGTAAATGTAGTCTAAATGTCCATCTTGTCCATCTCTTTTGTCTTCGCCTTGACAATAATAGCCTATTCACGGAAATGCGGTCTTGTAACCGTATGAATTAATGAATTAATCTAAGGTTGCCTATCGAGTCTTTCAGGTTGAATTGAAGGCTATTTCCTTCTGATAGGCCTATAGGCGATTTTCTAAGATAATTTTCATTAATTTCAACAATGGTTTATTGAAACGTCGTTTGATTAATTTCACCAGTCATCACCTTCATTTTAATGATGAAATGAGACGAATATGCGGAGCATTTCTCTCCCTCTCCATTGACCAAAACGTTGCTCTGCCATCTCTACTGGACTGACTGAGTTATAGGCTACGTCGCGTGAGAGAGCTGTGAGGTAGGCTGTAAAACATTCGAAAACTCTGCAACTGCAATCGGACATGGTGAGCGTCATGTCTCTTTTCTCCACTTGTCACCAGCGCGGTGTCTTCGGGTTTTTCCGTGTTTTCCGGCAGGAGCCGAACCTTCATGTTATTAGGGCGGTCTTATGTTGCCCACTTGCGGTTGCAGTTTTAATTACAAAGTCCCGAACCTTTGGCATTCCCGATGTGCGGGAAAGAAAGGAGCATTCTCAACCCGTACCATCTGTACAACTTCAAAAATAGAAGGAGAAACTTTTTTTCGATAGTATTACCAAGCATTGATTTAGGCTACCTATTCGGTAGTTTCAAAGAATTTCTGAAAATTATGCAACTTACATTGTTTGAATTTATGTGTGTGGTCCAAGGCATATTGTGGCTCCGTGCAATTTGCGTCTCTCGTGGTGTCATGCGCAGCGTGACGGGATAACAATCTAAACATGTTTTGCGTGTTCTCGGGTTCGGTTCCCATGCGATGAATAGACACATGTTAACACATTAGGCTAATTTGCCATGTTTAGTTATACTCTTTAATGAAAGGCATATCACTATTGATAAAGGTCATGCACATTTAGTAGCTTGTTCAGTGACAGTACAGGCTATCAGTGGGCTATATCTGATGCCAGTATAGCCTAATTCTGTAGCCTTTATAGGCTATAATAATTAAAACCGCTTCATGTAGTCTATTGATAAGGCCTAGGCTAGTTCATGGATATCAAATCAACTGTAGGCTATTACACAAATTAAATATTAAAGCCAGTATTGCATTTCAGATAATTATATTTCACAAACACTTTGGCAGAACTATACTTATGGGAGACAATAGGTTTTCTCCCAATACTCCCAGGACAATACTGATTTATTTTATGACCACCGACAAAACATTTTAGAGTGAACCCTTTTAATCTACAAACGTAGGTTATCTTTAATGTTGAATAGCTGCCAAAGTTGTTTTGAGTTTAAATAGCCTACTTATTCACTCGTTTTGTTCAGAGTGAAGACAATCAAAGTCCCAATTCAAACCATCATAATTATTGTTTAGCGATTTACAGTACGATTTCGTTATTCTCCTTTTTAGGCAACTACAGTGTGGGTACGGGTTGAGAATGCACCTTCTCCCGCGGGACTCCCGAAGAGATCCCGCAGTGCGTCAAGCCGATTTTTTTCGAGGCTAAGGCAATGTAACCAAACAACCACCAGGTGGCAGAAAGTTTCAACTGCATTTAATGATGAAGACCGCATATCCGTCAATAGTCAACTCCTTAATCTCATTGAATCATTAAAATGAAGGTGATGACTGGCGAAATTATTCAAACGACACTTCAATGAACCATTGTTGAAATGAATGAAAATGGTTATAGAAATCGCCTACAGCCAGCGTTATAAGAAATATATAAGTAATAGTTAAAGTCTTCTTCCGTATTAAACAGATAGCCTACGGGACGCTCTTTGTTCCGTAGGCTATTTTAAGGAACTACTCAATGCACACACACTGGGTAAACTGGCGCGCTACAAACATTAAAATGTCAAATCATATTTATTTCTCTTTGTCGCCATGATATTGGGGGAAACGCGGAGAGGCGAGATGGTCAGTCCTCGTAAACTGGCGCGCTACAAACATTAATATGTCAAATCATATTTATTTCTCTTTGTCGCCATGGTATTGGGGGAAACGCAGAGAGGCGAGATGGTCAGTCCTCGTATTTTTTCTTCGCGTTTCGTTATAAGAAATATATAAGTAATAGTTAAAGTCTTCTTCTGTATTAAACAGATAGCCTACGGGACGCTCTTTGTTCCGTATTTTAAGGAACTACACAATGCACACACACTGGGTAAACTGGCGCGCTACAAACATTAAAATGTCAAATCATATTTATTTCTCTTTGTCGCCTCCGTTGGCCCTCTCTGCCACATTCGACAACAGCATTCAAGTTCCTTCTCAGCACGAAGACGTGACTTTGCTTGCTGTTGGCCCAGAACAACATGCTCGGATTCACCAACAGAGTCGCGGCAACGTTGGTAGATACGGATGCCTGCTCTTCAGAGCCATCACCACAAAGGAGCACTACAGAGCCTGGTGCAAAACCACCAACTGGGATGGATCGAAGGGCAAGCAAGCACTGCCACACAACGTCAAGACCTTTGTGTTGTCAACACTAAGCAGAAAGTTCCCTACGATGGGGAGAAGTGGCCGCAAGGACTGCATCGATAAGATCAACGAATGCCTTCGCAAGCCCCGAAACCCTGGCCATACATTTTCTTTCCTTTAATTCAATAAAACATTGTTTATCTGAAGAACTTTTCCGAGGTTGTCTTGTCTACCAAATCCTAAACTTAAATAGAGTAAACATTTTATCTTATGAAAAAACTCTTAGGGGGAACAGTTAGGCAGCCCTTCCTCCATTATCGTATTTATTAATTAATCAATTTATTAGAGGGGTAAAAAAAAACTCATAAAGTAGGCTAGACTAAATGTGTCACTTTAGTGATTGGCTCTTTCAAATGCAAATTAGGTGGATGGGATGGGATTGAATGGGCCTGCTGCAGGTGAGAGGACAAATCCTAAGAATTTATTGTTTTTAGAAAGTGCCATTATCATTGCCATATTCTCTTAAAACATAGGCTATATATTTGAAAACGAGTTGATTAAAGGCTTCTAATGGTGTTTCTATAATATGATAAAAGCAGAGATTGAGATGTGTGTTTGGAACAGTTTTTCAAATCCCCCGGGGGTATTTAGACTCCAGGGTGTTAAGCATTCACAACTGTCCCATCGCTAAATGCTCTCTTGTGTTGCGTGATCACACAAGTATACCTGTCGTAGTGTGCTTTTAATTTGATAGGCCTAATTATTATCTCCGCCAAGGATATAACAAAGTCTGATTTGCTATCCAGTAGCCTAATAATTAGGCTATGTGCCACGTCCGATTTCGCAAGTGGTGTAGTAGGCTACATTTAAAAATCGACAGCCGCCTGTGAGATTCAGTTCATGAAGAGCAATTGTCTTGTGCGATCATTCCCCCTCCCCCACACTCGTCTAACCAGTTCACTACATTATAGCCAGAGGGGTTACCAGGATGCAATCTTTGGGGGGGCATTTGGCTTACTTGGGGTGGCAACAAAAAAAGCACGATCTTTTAGCGCGTGGCCACTTGGCAGACTCACAGGGCCCATAGGCCCTAGACTAAACAATGTAGTCGTTGTTAAACCAGGTGAATAAATGTATGGGTTTCCCGATATCATTTGTAGTGGCGTTGTGACTGATACAACTCACATTCAATACAATAATATGTAGGCTATACAGAATCATAGATGATCTGTAGCCATTCTTCTATCTATCAATCTGTCTATCTATCTATCATGCATCAGCCAGGAGACATAGTCAATGAAAAATACATAAGACTATTAGTGTGTCACAATTGTTTTGATACTGATAATAAGTTAAGAATTTTGATACTTTCTTGATTTGATTTGGGAGTCCCACCACACCAGTGGAGATCAAAGACATTACAAGGCATATTCTTCCCCCAACACATTCAGTGAAAAGGTGGCTTTGTTTGTATTTCAAACATTTTGAAATTCATATTAAGTTTACATTATGATAGGCTAGCCTATGCGTAATTAGTTATATTAAGTTGACTATTTCATATAGATTTTTTTTATTTTGACTCACATTTTACATGATTGTCATATTGATTTACATGTATCTTTAATGTCATTGAGTGCCTGTCACTTTAAGAGAACGTGAGAGTAATTAGGCTTCAGTAATGATATTCGGCTAGTCTAAAATAGGCATAATGCATAGAAATATGTGGAAGCAATGCGTTGATTCTATGTGGTTTAAATAAACGTTCAAAAAAACAAACAAGAAGAGCACAATATGCATGCAGTGATTATTGTGGGGTGCTATTACATACAGAGCGAAGTTGGAGACCTGTGTATGTGCAATTTAAAAGCTGGATTACTCGGGAATGGCTTATTGTACAAATTAATGCTTTATAGCCTCGTAGTTGGTAAGGTCTGCCATTTGTTTTGATATGGTTTGCCACGTGTAGGTTGAACGAAGAGCTTGAGATATTTTACCGAGGGTAATGTTGTGGAGATGGAATAAAAACGATTACATTTCATGTAAATTCAGGTTGATTTTCTCGCGAACTGTGTATTACAACAACTAGTGTTTAATATCATCGGAAAGCTAAGATCGTGCTCTGTCAGGTGATATGCATATGATATCGGTGTGATTAGAACTTCGTGAGCAATCCAATACAGAAGAATGGGTGTGCATTTGGCACTTTTCGCAGATAATGCGAATGTTAATGCAGCCCTTGCCTAAATTCATATTGATTTTCTCGCGAACCGTTTTTAGGCTACAGCAACTAAGTTCTTAATACCATCAGAAAGCTAAGATCGTGCTCTGTCAACAAGTGACACTATATATTAGTATGACTAGAACTTCGTGAGTAATCCAACAGAGAAGTGGGTGTGCATTTTCCATTTGTCGCCCGTCGCAGATCATTTCTCTGGGGTGGCAGAGGTTATCTTTGGGGAGGCATTGCCTCCCCCAGCCTCCCCCTAGACACACCCCTGTAGCCTACCTTTATGCGGCACTGAGGACTACACTTGAGCCCGACACTATGTCAATGTTAAAATGTGCGTGAGTGCGCGCTGATCCACGAATTAACATATTAACTTTTCTTTTCAGCAGACATCGCAATAAAAAGGATCCTTTTTTAACAAATCTATGCATTTTGGTTTAATGGTTTCCGGAGAGGTTCCTAGACTGGGTTTCGAACCCCGGTCGCTGGCGTACGACACCTATGCTTCAACCACTTGTGCCACAGCTGGATGTGAACTCCGACAAGCTTTATTCGGCAAATGTACTTGAAACGCCGATCAAAAGTTCTGACATGTTAAACTGACGTTAGTTATTAATTCACCACATGATAAAATGCTGTCATATAGCTTGACGCCCAGCAGCCTATGGTAGTCTATGCCTATCTCTGAATCAACATGAACATGCATACGATACATACGTTGCTAGAAACTTATTTTGCGGAGCTAGGCCTGCTAGTCGATGGTTACAATGAATTACCCTCACTGCCCTATCGCATATCTGACCATCCATTGTTACAATGTTACAAAATGCGCGATCTTCTCCATGCATGTAGCCTACGGTTATAAGTAAAGTGACAAGCATAGGCATGTATTAAAGAGATTTCTGTTAAATACATTTTATTTTCAGTCGTCAAAAGTGGTGGGGACAAAATCTGTGATAACAAGTGCTGGGTACATGTAGGCTACCCAGCGTCGCCGGTTAAAATGAACATGCCTCCGTTTTAAAATAGCCTACACATTTCTAAGTATTCCTAGCATGTAAATGTTGCCAAAATGTCCATCTTGTCCATCTCTTTCGTCTTCGCCTTGACGTTGACAATAATAGCCTATTCACGGAAATGCGGTCTTGTAACCGTAATGAATTCATGAATTAATCTAAGGTTGCCTTTCGAGTATTTCAGGTTGAATTGAAGGCTATTTCCTTCTGATAGGCCTATATGTTTCTAAAACCATTTTCATTCATTTCAACAATGGTTTATTGAAACGTCGTTTGATTAATTTCGCCAGTCATCACTTTCATTTTAATGATTAAATGAGACGGATATGCGGAGCATTTCTCTCCCTCTCCATTGACCAAAACGTTGCTCTGGCATCTCTGCTGGACTGACTGAGTTATAGGCTACGTCGAGTGAGAGAGCTGTGAGATAGGCTGTAAACATTCGAAAACTCTGCAACTGCAATCTAACATGCCGAGCGTCATGTCTCTTTTCTCCGCTTGTCACCAGCACGGTGTCCTCGGGTTTTTCCATGAGCCGAACCTTCATATTATTAGGGCGGTCTATGTTGCCCCCTTGCGGTTGCAGTTTTCCCGATGCTTCGGGAGTCCCGATGTGCGGGAAAGAAAGGAGCATTCTCAACCCGTACCATCTGTATCTATGTTTTTCTCTCGTGTTCAATTTGATTACTTCCGATGAAAATCCTGTAGATGGCACTTGTAAATCAAACTGAAATCTTCTAGTTTGCCTTAATTTTACGACATGTATCCTCTTTTCGTCAATCTATGGTTTTGGTCTTCTTATCTACCTCGTGCACGAGCAGACATGAAGCTGATTTTAGCCTCGTTTGAATAAACGAGGGCAAGATGCAGCTAACTTGAGTTAATGGAACGGCTTCAGCCTGAAGTGAAAGTATACGCTAGTTCAAGCCAGGCTAGTTCTTTTGAGCGCCGCCTTGTTTAGCGAGGTTCATGGAATACCCCCCAGGTACCTCATTTACCGGGCTTAATTTGAGCCGGAACACAACGGGACATGTTCTAGTCATGTTTCTAAACAATTTCACATGGCCTCAACTTATTGCGGGAGCAAGGCCTGGCAAGGCGGCTGCTGAGCAGCGGCGCAGCAGCCCTCTAGGTACTGCGGAGCCTAGACCCTGCCTTCATGACATCAGGTCTTTGCCCTAATTGGCTTTTACATCCCTGACGTATGTGCAGGTGTTTAGATGCCTCTTCATATCCACAAGGGTCCATGCGGGTCCGTGCCTCATGTTCTATTTCATCCCTACTGACCGCCAGAGGCGGTGCTTCAAGCACTGAATGATACATCTCGCGCATGCGTAGTTCGAGTGTTTATACCAACAAAGTCACACGTGACCCCTGATGACCCTGGAGAAACCATATCTTCCGGTGACATCAGAGGATCTGTTCCTTTTCATCTTCTCGCTTCGTAGGTTCGTGGGTATAGTGCTAAGGATCTAAGCTAAAAGCTATTATCGTTTTTCATCTTTCGTTCGTTGCTGGTGGCCTTGTGGAAATTATTTTTTTCGGAGCTGCGGGCTGCGAGCTGCTCGCCCTTCAGAGGCTGCAACGGACTCCAACCGAGAGGTTTGTAGGCTATCTTGTGTCTTCCTCGGCTGGTTATGTTAACTGTTATTGGTGGTTTACTTGTGTGTCGGTGCAGCGTTTTCGCTCCTTTCCCTGGCATTGTGCAACCTATGTGAGTCAGTTTGTTTGTTGTTACGTTTGTTGGTGAAGGCTGTGTTTTCGCTCCCTCTCCCAGCATTGGTAACCTGCGTTATTATTATTCTGTTGGAAGCTAACTAGGGTGTGCTTGCGGTAAGTACTGTATCGTGGATTGGTGTGCTTGCAGTAAGTAGGCTACTGTCAGTGTTGGGGAGTAACGCATTACATGTAATTGAGTTACGTAATTTAATTACAAAATAAATGTAACAGTAATATATTACAGTTACTGTAGAAAAAATTGTAATTCAATTACAGGTACTTTTGAAATTTTTCAAAATTACAATTTGAATTACATCTCAATATTGTCAGCAAAACTTTGCAAAGAAAATTGTATGTAAAAAGAACTGTTTCCCTCCACAGCCATAATTTGATACGGGACCTTCTGATAGGCTCTATCACGTCTACAGCGCCATCAGCGTAGGCCTACATGCCTGCCTGTAAACGTGTTATGATTATCATTATATTATCCTCACAAAAAATGTGATGCCAATTCATGTATTGAATGCCCTTGCTGCCTTTTGCGCTTGTACAGAACTGCTCGGCAGCCTGTAGACCAAGGCCGAAATATTCGCATGGATTTGGGGACTATATATATCATTCAAAAATCGGAAAAGTAATCAAAAAGTAATCAAAAGTAATTAGTTACGTTACTCAGAAAAAGTAATTCAAATAGTTACACTACTATTACATTTTAAACAGAGTAACTTGTAACTGTAACTCATTACATTTCTAAAGTAACCTTCCCAGTATCGTAGATTGTAGCTTGGTATTGTAGGCTACTCATTGCATGCCCATTTAGCCTTTCATTTAGCCTCTAACGCTGCGTTCTTTTAGTTGACTGTCGTCGGCGTCTTTTGCTTTGACTGTGCTTTGCTGTTTTCGTGCCAACTCGGTTGTGCCGGTTTCATTGTTTGATATAGCTACTCTTTGTGGATAGAGGTTATTATTTGGTTTCTACTGAAACATTAAATAAATAACTTAATAATAATAATGAAAAAATAATATATATAGGCCTACTATAAGCTATATATATAGCGGTGTTGACTCCTTGTTTTTTTGCTACGTTTATTGGTGAAGGTTGTGCTTTCGCTCCCTCTCCCAGTTTCTGTCGCTGTTGTGTTTTTTGTCACATTTATTGGTGAAGGTTGTGCTTTCGCTCCCTCTCCCAGTTTCTGTCACTGTTGTTTTTTGCCACATTTATTGGTGAAGGTTGTGCTTTCGCTCCCTCTCCCAGTTTCTGTCGCTTTTGCCAGTTGTCACTATGGATGGCGACCGCTTCTGCTCATCTTGTATGGCTCCCCTGCAGCTTGAGGCTGGCCATGATTCATGTCCCTCCTGCCTTGGCCTTGAGCATCTTAGGGAGGGTCTTTCTGACGATCCTTGCATGAACTGTGGTATCATGCCTCGGGCAGTCAGGGTTACTAGGCTGGCTGAAGTGGAGCAGCTGTTAGGCCTTGCTTCATCTCCTGGACAGTTGACCCCAGCCCAGCGACTGGCTCCTGCACGGGCTGGTCCATCTCGACGTCGGGCTGCTGAGACCTCAGGCCCCACTTCCGGGAAGAAGGCTAGGGTGTCTGGGCTTGCCACCAAGGTGGACCAATTAACAGTGGAGCTCGACAACATGAAGTCCCTCCTCCTGGCCTTCCAATCTGGGACTGGAGCGGGGCAATCAGGTTCTCTTGCTACTCCGACAGCCTCATTGGTTTCGGAGGAGGATGTGCTTTCTATGGCAGCGTCGGCTGCCCAGTTTCATGACAGACGTGCTCCAGTTGGATGGATCCTCCCATCCCTCTGCGGTCGGCTCCCGATCTTCGGCCCATGGATCTGGTAGTACTACTGGTTGTGTTGAGGACTGCTCAATGGGGGCCACCATTCGCATGGCCCTTGCCCGTCTGCAGTTGGACGTGCCACAGGCTCAGCCAGCTACAGCCACTGCTTTCTTCAGACGTGTCCCAGCCCCTGTTCACTTTACTGTGCCTCCGTCAGAGGAATATCTGAGGGAGTTACAAGCATGCTGGAGGGATTCTAGGGCCCTCTCTCATGCAACATCTGATGGTCGAACCCTGGCAGCTATGCAGGATGCGTCCAAGTTTGGCTTGGACCGCATGCCTGTGGTTGAGCCGACTATAGCGGCTTTGATTGTATCACCCGATGAGGCTCTGAGACAGGATGCAAGGTGTCCTCGTCCCCAGTGTCGGGTTACTGATGACTTGCTGTCAAAGGCCTGTGATGCAGCGGCTCGCATGGCTTCCATGTCCCACCTCCTGCTTGCCCTGTCAGCATCCCTACAGGAGCTTCCATCCATGCTTCCATCCACAGCTTCAGCGATGCTTCCCTTCAGGCCTTTGCTTTAATGTCTAGAGAGTTAGGGCGAGTAATGTCTACTCTTGTTCAGGCTCGCCGGCAGGTTTGGCTGGCGCAATCTCCCCTCACTGAGGCCTGCAGGAGAACCCTCCGCAGTGTCCCAGTCTCAGGTGGCCCTGGACACAACGTGTCTTCTCTCCCACGTGGCCCGCTTGGGCCTCAGGGTGAATTTCACAAAGAGTTTTTCTCGGGGTGACTCTCAATGCGGTCACCATGAATTCAATTCAATTTCAATTTAATGTCGCTTATAGAGCGCCAATACATTACACATGTCTCAAGGCGCTTTACAGAGTGTTAGACATTCAAAGAGAGCCCATGAGTAACAGGGGCAAGGAAAAACTCCCTAGAATTGAAGATACATATAGGAAGAAACCTCAGACAGACCCACGACTCAAGGGCCCAACCCATCTGCCTTGGGTCAGTTACAGTACAGTCATTTGTAGTTTGAAAGTTACAATGAGAATGAACGTTCAAATAGTCCAGTGTAGGGAATAAATTGTCCATTAGTAATCCATTAGTTATTTCGGAAGGTGATGGGTCGCTGAGATCCGAGGGCCAAAGATTCGGGCAGGGAACCACAGCAGGCGATGGTAGGGCAGTCATAGGGATGTGACTTCAGGTGTGATGAGGGACAGGCACAGAGATGATTGATGGCTGGTAATGGTTTACCTCACAGGTGAGGTATAGGGGAAAGGGAAGAGAAATAGAGTGTGTTAGTATTACTGTAAGTCATATTAAGTATTAATAAGTATATCAATGGTGATATAAATGGTTATACTATAGAGGGTTTACAAAACGCTTTTACACACCTCTTTTGTGGGGACAGGTGCGTAGGAATAGGTTACCCAGTTAAACCCGAAGAGGCATCCCGCACATCGTCCACCACGCATGCAAACATCCACCCACCCACCACGCACGCAACATCCACCCACCCACAATGCCCCCCCCAATGCCTCCCCCCCAGGCGAACCCACACACCACCCCTGAACCGCGCGTCGGAGCAGCATGGCTGAGCATGGCCAGCCAGAGTCCGCCCACAGGCGGCGCCACCCATCCGCAGACAACCCCCCACCACCATCCGCGAGCAGAGAGAACGGGGCCCGCGCCAGCCCCACCCCAACCACAACACCGCGCGAACACACACCACGGCCCGACCAGGACACACAATCTGATCCGCCCCGCCGCCCAGGCCCCCCGGTAGCAGCGCCCCCAGAGCAAAAGTCCAGAATGCTCATGAAGCTTCATGAAGGCTTGCCCGTCGCCACGGCGGGTGGACGACATCATCTGCCGCCTCCTCCTGTTTCGGGAGGGCAGGCTGTTCCATTATGTGGAGTTCTTGTGCATCCTGGGAAAACTGACAGCTGCTGCTGCAGTGGTTCCTTTAGGACTGCTGTCGTTGCGTCCCCTCCAGAGGTGGTTGCTCAGCTTTTGTCTGGATGTCCAGAGGCACCGGCACAGGAGACTCAAGGTGTCCCACCGTTGCCTTCTTGCTCTGGCCCCGTGGAGGGAGCGTTCATTTCTCCTCCAAGGCATGCCCATGGGTTCCATTGCATCCCGTCGGGAGACGGTCACAACAGATGCCTCCCTCTCAGGGTGGGGTGCTGTGTGGCAGAACCGGACTGCTCAGGGGCTGTGGTCTGCACGGGACCGCTCACAGCATATCAATGTTCTGGAGCTGCGGGCTGTGCACAGGGCATTGCAAGCTTTTCTTCCTCTCCTGGGAGGCTGACATGTGCTTGTGCGGTCCGACAATGTCTCGACCGTCTCTCACATAAACCACCAAGGTGGCACCAGGTCTGCCCAGCTACTACAAGCATCCCGGGACCTCCTGCTGTGGGCGGCTCCACGCCTGGCCAGCTTGAGGGCGATGTATTTGCCTGGGGACCGGAATCAGGCGGCGGACTTACTCTCCCATTGCAAGCCTCCACCGGGGGTGGCAGCCTCATCCAGAGGTGGTTCTCAATATCTGGGGCATGTTCGGCAGGGCAAGGGTGGACCTTTTTGCTTTGGAGGAATCGACCCATTGCCCCCTATGGTTCTCCTGGACAGAGGAGAGCAGTCCTCTGGGCCAGGATGCTCTCGCCCATGATTGGCCGGAAGTTCTCCTCTACGCGTTTCCGCCGATCCCTCTGATTTTTTTCCGACACTACAGAGGGTCCTCCAGCAGGGTCACAGGCTGCTGTTGGTAGCCCCGTTTTGGCCAGGGAGAAAGTGGTTTCCACTGCTGCACAGGCCCTCAGCAGTTCACCATGGCGCCTCCCCGACAGGTCGGATCTCCTGTCTCAGTTACAGATCTGGCATCCCAACCCTCTCTGCCTGCAGCTGTGGGTCTGGCCACTGCAGGGCCCGACCCGCTGCTGACTGAGTGTTCGAATTATGTCTGCAATACCATACTGAATGCGAGGGCGCCTTCTACCCGGGCGCAGTATGAGTATACAGTGCCCTCCATTATTATTGGCACCCCTGGTTAAGATGTGTTCTTTAGCTTCTAATAAATTCATTTTTTTTCCAAATGATATAGGACCACAATGAAAAAAAGTGTCAAATCCAACCTTTAATACAAGTGCATTATTTAGAAGGAAAAAAATCCCACATTAAGAAATAATTATTTTACATCAAATCATGTGTGCCACAATTATTGGCACCCCTGATGTTAATGCTTTGTATAACCCCCTTTTGCTAATAAAATAGCACCTAATATTGTCTTATAATGTTTCACAAGATTAGAGAAAACAGAAAGAGGGATCTTCGACCATTCCTCTTTGCACAAAATCTCCAAATCATCCAACGACCTGGGTTCTCTCCTCTGCACTCTCCTCTTCAACTCACCCCACAGGTTTTCAATGGGGTTGAGGTCTGGGAACTGAGATGGCCATGGTAGGAGCTTGATACGGTGTCTGGTGAACCATTTCTGTGTAGACTTGGCCATATGTTTAGGGTCATTATCTTGCTGAAAGACCCAGTGACGACCCATCTTCAGCTTTCGGGCAGAGGCCACCAGATTTTGATTTGTGCTTATGATTTTGAGTGAGAAAGGTTTTTTTCCCTGCATGCCTCCCAAACAACTTGTTGGCATGTAGATAGCGCCTGATGGTTGTTTTGGAGACTTTGTGACCCCAAGGTGCAACCATTTGATGCAATTCTGTAACAGTGAGTTTTGGAGATTTTTTTATTTCTCTTACCATCCTCCTCACTGTGCGTGGTGGCAAAATAAACATGCGTCCTCTTCCAGGCTTGTTTACCACTGTTCCAGTTATTTTAAACTTCTTAACGATTCCTCTGACCATAGATATGGACAGGTGTGCGAGTGGCTATTTTCTTATAGCCATTGCCTTACTTGTGAAGGTCGACACACATCTGCCTTACTTGGAACAGTGTGTTCCTTGTTCCAGTGAGAAATGGCCTCTGTGTCACGTCATATTGATAGCACAGGGAAACAGGATGTTAAGAATTACTAATTAAATGTTCCTACATACTCTGATTGACTTTGTAAATGTTAGGAAAATCTTCCCAATATTATGACACAAGAACCACAGACAAGTAGTATAATTTTCAGTATACTCTGGCGCCAAGAGGAGAGACATAGAGAGGACTTGCTTTACCTCTCCGAAACAGTCTCTGAGCTCTTGGACGCAAAGAGGCTCTTTTATTAAAGAAAAGCAGAGAGCAAAACAAGTCAGCATGACCTTGGTCGAAACCTCCCTAAAATCCTCCTCTCGCTCATGTCCAGTTTCTTATCTGCAGGTGCATAGCGTTCCTGTGAGGTTCCCATGTGCAACTGTGAATAGCAACTTTGAACACACATATGAAAGTGTGGATTATAACTTTGACGCACACAAATGAAGTTCATAATGATAAATATATAAATTTCTTTGTCATTTCCCTCCTGTTTATCATTAGTAAACTTCACAATAATTTGTTCCATTGCTACATACTGTAGATTCAACCATAAATCAAATCAAAGCGTGTAGTAATTATTACCAACTCGAATAGCAAGTTTCAAACCTTTTGATGGAAGCGAAAACCTTACCGGAAAACCTCAGTCATGATTGATCTTAATTTGAGGAGAAAACCGTTGAAGGAAAAATTCTTCCATTACCCTGCTATAGCAGCGGCACTTGTTTACACAAGCAAAAGGAGAAAAACTCACCTTCTACTACACATATGTTTTTCCCAGCCCCATATTATCACAACAATCAAGCAAGCAAATTCACATCAACATTTTGATGGGCTATATGCAATGAGGGCTAGTCCTCAAATAATCAAAGCTTAATTCTACAAAATGTAGGGCTACATTCTAAACTTCACTGATAACACCTGTAGAGAGGCAAACTCCCCACCGGCACAGAACCATCTCTGAAAGAACACAGTGGGAATCTTGTTCTAGGTTTAACAGTGGCATACAGTAAGGGGTCAATGTTACACTACACTTTATGTACTTCAAAGGGTGTGTCCCTGCACAAGGTTCACAGATCATGTTAATACCATTTTTATGTATTGTCATGTGGGATGAATTATAAGTCATCTTTGCCAGACTTCCCTTCATCTATACATAAGCTCTGTCTAGGAGGAATTTTACGGCTGTTAAACGGGAATGATAAACAGATATTGGCATCAGAGAACACACATAGATATCAGACACATTATTCAAATCAGCCAGCATTTGAGCATAACGATACCATGAATTTAAATGATACACATGTGTGATGTAGGTATGCACATCCTCTGACAAAATCAATCTCTTTTTTTTTTTCGGCTTCCTTTGTCTTTCAAGAAAAAAGTCTTTGTTCAGTCCTTAACAAAATTGTCAGCAAGGTGAGAATGATAGCCGCTCCCAGGACCATCCTCCACACTAAAAGTCTGTTATCTCAAGGCATCGTCACTAAGCTTAGGAGGATCCAAAATCTTCACCGACGTTGAGACGACTAGATTCTAAACCTCTAATCCCCTTTGCAGTCGGGCTTCCCCTCCTCAGCGGTTGACTGGAACCTTACAGTGAGAGAGATGCGTCCAGCGTCCTTCACTGCAGTGGGTGTAGATAGGATGATTCGGTGGGGTCCTTCCCAACGCGGGTCAGACCCGCACTTTTTCTTTATGACTTTGATGAACACCCAATCTTCTGGTTTCACTCTGGGATCCTGTGGAAAAACAGAGAGAGAGGGAGCAGTATCCGTGTCCACATATTCCTTTGAACACAGTGTTTTAATTAGTTGTTCCACTACTCCTACATCAATACAGTACATATGATGCACTGATAACAAACATTTTGTGAGTAGTTTGTAAATCTATACGTTATAGTGTTTGTCTACTAGTTCACACATCCCTCCTGTTGAGACATGGCTCTGCCCATGACTCAAAATTGCTACCCATTTGTACATTGATTTCAGCAATGTAAGACACAGCAAAGGCATATTGGCTGTCTGTGTATATTGTCACTTTCTTTTTGGCAAAAAGCTCACATGCTACCTGTGCAGAGCATGTGGCAGACAAAAGTTTAACTTCTAATTTAGCAGTTAGTCACTGCATAAGCTGCTTTGTTTACACCATATTTAATGTGTGGTTGTGATAACAATACTGTCATACGAGATAAGAATGTCATATTAGTTTATAACAGCAGTAGGGAGACGGCATGTGGGATTTTCACAGTCAATGGGTGAAAAAGCACAACTTCAACAGAATTGAAATATTTAATTTAAATGTTTAGTTTAATATGTAGGCTTTCTTTCTTCACTTTCTTAGTCATTTAAACACACATCAGCTCTAGTCTAGAAATTCTTCAAACATTTCTAGCTCTTCTCCTTCTCCACTTTCTTTTTATTTTTCACTGTTTTCTCTGCATGTTTAGCATGTTCCATAAAATCTGGCAGTTCTGCTGTTTTGAAAATAACAAAATGTTTCTCTATCCAGCCTTTTATCTCTGGTCTGAAACTTTGGAGTAATGCTTGTTTTAAATGCTGTCCATAAATTATCTTATCTTCTGCACTCCCTGACTTCAGGCCGCTATAGGCTTTAAACACTTTTTCAAATCTGTCTCTAAACTCTCAGACATCTTCATTATCTTTCTGTGTGGTGGCGTGTATTTTGGTGTATTTGCAATGTTTTTTAAACACATCTTTACATTTATTCTCTAGGCTTTGGACTTGTTGATTTAAATCCAGAGAACCAGGCGCATACGCTGTACCAGCCTGATGGGCTAAAAAGCTATCTTTAACACGGCTCCAATCAGAGCCCATTTTAAAGCGGAACATCCTTTCGACCTCGAAACCATTCAGGTGGTACACCGCTATTATGTTTTTCATTTCGTCGCAAAATTCTTCAATTTGGGCTTTATGAGATGGAATTCCCTCCACTGCTTTTTTTACGTCGTCCTGTGTCCATGTTCTATAGACATACATTAACCGTGGATTATTTTGACCCTCAGCCACGTCTGGCTTAAATGTTGGATTGGGCAGTTCTACCATTGGAAATGCCTCCACCGGAGGCGGCGGTGAGGGCCAATTTGGAGTTTTACCGTAATCATCATCATCGTCATACAGGTGCACTTCTGCATGGCATGATGATAATTTTGGTTTTAGTTTGCAAATTTGAATTTATTTTTCCATCGTAATAGCCAATTTTCTGTTCCTGGATGGACTCTAGCTATGAATTTGGCATCGCCTTTCAAAAGTTGTCCTTTATCTTGAGTATTCTCCATTTTGCACAAATAAGAGATTGTTCTGTGTCGTCCTCTTAGGGCAAACAACAAGCCTGGGAAGCGAGCTTCTAGACCTTAGTCCGGCTTCCCCTGGGTGTTTTATCTCTCATAGGCTCTGTTGTTCGTTTTAACTCACAGACAATCCCTTCACACACACTTCTCAGTCACACTCCTTCTTTGATAGCTTAGGTGGGACTTCAGGCCCCCCAGCTCAGGTGGGACTTCAGGCCCCCTTTTTAGATAAACTAAGCGGCATCCATAGCCCCTTTACATCAGATAAACTAAGCGGCATCCATAGCCCCTTCAAGCGGCATCCATAGCCCCTTTACATCAGATAAACTAAGCGGCATCCATAGCCCCTTTAAGCGGCATCCATAGCCCCTTTACATCAGATAAACTAAGCGGCATCCATAGCCCCTTTAAGCGGCATCCATAGCCCCTTTACATCAGGCGGGACTGAAACCCCCCTGGAAAGTTTATCTAATTTTACAGCTGTATTAAGAGAACGGCAACTTAATGCGACTTTTCTCTTGGGAACGGCAACTTAATGCGACTTTTCCCTAGGCCTATGAAATTATACTCACACTGTTATGGTTCTGCTCTGTAGTTCGGAAGTCGTCAATCCAGTCTAGGAGCTGGTCGCCGTCGGCTGGCCAGCACGGAATTCACCGTGCGGGGCTTTTCCACGGTTGTAGTCCGCGGGCTGCTGCAGTCTTCAACTTCCGACGATCAGTTCCAGAAAGGATATATTGACATCCGGCTTCGAAGGACCAAAGAATGTTAGGAAAATCTTCCCAATATTATGACACAAGAACCACAGACAAGTAGTATAATTTTCAGTATACTCTGGCGCCAAGAGGAGAGACATAGAGAGGACTTGCTTTACCTCTCCGAAACAGTCTCTGAGCTCTTGGACGCAAAGAGGCTCTTTTATTAAAGAAAAGCAGAGAGCAAAACAAGTCAGCATGACCTTGGTCGAAACCTCCCTAAAATCCTCCTCTCGCTCATGTCCAGTTTCTTATCTGCAGGTGCATAGCGTTCCTGTGAGGTTCCCATGTGCAACTGTGAATAGCAACTTTGAACACACATATGAAAGTGTGGATTATAACTTTGACGCACACAAATGAAGTTCATAATGATAAATATATAAATTTCTTTGTCAGTAAACTACTGTAGAAATGACAGAAATGACAGAAATACTTTAATTACATTTATTTCCTAGGCATTGTTAGGGGTGCCAATAATTGTGGAACAGGTGATTTTATGAAGAGTAATTATTTCTCAGTCAGGGATTTTTTTCCCACCTTAAAATTCTCTTGAGTTGAAGGTTACATTTTTCTACAATTTTCAGTGTGAGAGTATGCTTCTACAATAAAAAAAAAATATTTATTTTAAGGCTTTTAACGCATCTTAACCAGGGGTTCCAATAATTGTGGAGGGCTCTGTAGGTGGCAGCTGTGTACTGCATGGTGTTCGGACAGGGAGGAGGACCCTGTGCATTGTCCCATTCCAAGGATTTTGGAGTTCCTCCAGTCACTCCTTGATGGTGGCCGGTCCCCCGCTACTCTGAGGGTGTATGTGGCGGCCATTTCCTCTCGACATGTTCGGGTGGATAATGGCACGGTGGGCTGCCACAGACTGGTGTCCCTTTTCCTGAAGGGTGCGTGGCGGTTGCGCCCCCCACGAGTGTGCCGCGCCCCTGCCTGGGATTTGCACTTGGTGCTCGATGCTCTGTGTTTGCCTCCCTTTGAACCCCTGGCTCAGGCGGAGCTGAAGTGGGTCTCTGCTAAAGCTGCCTTTCTCCTCGCCATTATGTCAGCGAAACGTGTCGGGGAGCTTCATGCTCTGTCTGTGAGCGACTCTTGCATGAGGTTGAACTCAGATGGCTCAGGGGTTTCCCTGTGGCCGAACTCAGCTTTTCTTCCGAAGGTTCTGTCATCATCGAACCTCAACAGTCCTATCCACCTGGCACAATTTGTTCCTCCAGAGGGAGAGGACAGGTTGCAACCGTTGTGTCCTGTGCGGGCTCTGAGAGCCTATGTAGCCGCGACTGCCAGTATCAGGCAGTCGGACCAGCTCTTCCTTTGCTATGGTGGTCCTAGGAGGGGCTGTGCCCTCTCCAAGCAGCGCCTGTCTCATTGGGTGGTGGACGTCATTACCCAGGCGTATAAAGGAGGTTGTCACCCCCCGCCATTGGGGGTGAGGTGCCACTCTACCAGGGCGGTTTCAACATCGTGGGCAGCCTTGCGTGGCGTGCCCCTGGAGGACATCTGTGGGGCAGCATCATGGGCATCGCCGAGTACTTTCTCCAGGTTCTACCGGGTGAATGTTGCTGCTCCCCATCCGTTAGGTGTGGTCCTGTTGCCAGACTTTGCGGGTTCATCTCACTGAGGTGTGTATTGGATTTCCTTGTGACTTTTTTGGTATGAGTGCTTGAAGCACCGCCTCTGGCGGTCAGTAAGGATGAAATAGAACGGAAGTTACGTATGTAACTACGGTTCTATGAATCCTGGATGACCGCCAGAGCGTTCTGTCACTCAGAATCCTTGTGTACTCGCGAGAAGAATCTGTAGGAACAGATCCTCTGATGTCACCGGAAGATATGGTTTCTCCGGGGTCATCAGGGGTCACGTGTGACTTTGTTGGTATAAACACTCAAACTACGCATGCGCGAGATGTATCATTCAGTGCTTGAAGCACCGCCTCTGGCGGTC
This sequence comes from Sardina pilchardus, assembly GCF_963854185.1. Lineage (NCBI taxonomy): Eukaryota > Metazoa > Chordata > Actinopteri > Clupeiformes > Clupeidae > Sardina > Sardina pilchardus. Next base: position 30,449,758 of record NC_085014.1, on the reverse strand, counting down.
ATCCAGGATTCATAGAACCGTAGTTACATACGTAACTTTCGTTTCGTCACATGGTCAAGTCTAGACTACGGGAAGTAGAGTGTACAACTTCATAGCAGCGTTTCTATCCCCTCCCCTGCTGTCACCGGCAGCTCTCATTGCTGCAAGAGGTCATTTGGAGTTGAACTTGAACGCGCCTATTGACCTATGGCTAAACCACGCCCCTGAAAGCGATGAGCCAATCACAGTGCGCATAGCTAACAATACACTCGGACATTCTTGGCTTCCACGTCCATTGAAATGCATTGCAGTTAGTCAGTTTTCATTCGTTTTTATATGTTTTTTCTTGACATTTTATGTCTTAAATGGTAAAACGGTGTGCATGGGGTACATGCAACTCCGACACAGAGGCCGGCCAGGTGTGTATTTTTTACCATTTCCCAAGCCACATTTCAACCGAGATAAGCGTCTGCTCAATAAGTTAGGCGGTAGACAACACAAACTAGACGTGGATAAAATGAATAAGGATTCCCAAGTCAACAACGTTATGAACGCTATGTTTGACATCACAGAAATTTGGAAGTCTTCAGCTTGAAAACTTTTTGAGATAATGACATCTGAACTTTGCTGCAGATTTAGATGAGGGCGCCAATGTGCCAAAAATCAGAAGGGGGGTACCATGTTCAAAAATGTTTTTCTCTGGATGTAATAGGTATACCAATCGAATATTTTGGCTAAGTTAGTTTAAATGGTTACTCTGTAGATGGTAAAAGCAAATCTGACATGGTCAAGCAGAAATTTTCTCTAAAATCCGTTGAATTGAGGTGGAATGACCCATAGGCTACGACTTAAGCCTACCTTACATTGACAGACTTTGCAAAGATTTGGAAAAGATTTTTGAAAGACTACAGTCTCAGACCCTCTCACATCTAAAGACAATTCATTGAGTTTTTAGTCACAGTCTAGTCACAGGCCAGTCTCAGATTAGGATTTTGCAAAGACTGTGGGTCACTATTTACAAGACTGCTGCTAGATTCCTTCAAATTATTTCCATCGTGCAATAGGCTACACGTCATCATTAACAGGAAATCACATGATAGCCTACTCATATCAAAGTATTTTTTTCGCGTTTCTGCAGCATTGTTTGATGTGTGACATCACTAACAGATATAGAGTTGTTTGTCTCGTAGAATAGCCGACTAATAAATTATAAGAAATGAAATAACAAATAATCATACAGGCTATGCTGTCGCCTATTTTGCCCCTTCCTGTTTTCGTGTTCGCGAGAGGTTACTATTGGTTTTTAATGTTCACGTCAGTATTTGCATGAGCCACGACTGAAAAGACTTCCGATAATATCAAACATGTTTGATATTGTCGTAACGGCAAAACTAGAGAAAGACTGCCTCCGACGGACTTAAAACCGCTAAGATTGGCACCTTACACTAAACGATTTAGATGACGGGAGCGCGCTGCGATTCTAGCACAACTCTCAAGATTTCCGCCCGATTTTGTAAATGTAGTCGCCGACTGTTAAAACAGGCCAAAATCGTGCAATGTAAGCCAGCCTTTAGGTTAACACTTGGAGGTCCAGGGCCTTTTCAGGCACTTTGGCTGTGTTCAGACTGCAGACGAATCTGATTCAAATCTGATTCCTTCTGATATCCTTCTGATATTTTTAGGGCTGACTGTTCACACTGCCTTTAGCAAGTGTCCAAATCGGATATGGCTCTGTTCAGACTGGGTCACATTAGTAACAGATCTGACAGGTTGCTGTAGCAACGGAAACATTTATCTGCCATCAGGAGGAAATACTTGCTAATTTGGTGTGATTAAACATAGAACAATACAACTAGGTGAGTGTTCATTGAATGCATGCATACGTGTGCGCATTTGCGCGACAGAAACCGAAACTAATCAGTGGTAAGCTCCGCTTCAAACTGTTGGAAGGCTATTTAATTATTTAACTGCATTTAATAGAACAATGTGGATTCTTGCAACTTCCATAAAACAGAGCAGAGACTGTATAATGCTCTATTTAGCATTGAGTATTGTTAACTCACGTTTAATATTAACATAGTCAAAAGACATAACAGTAACGTTGCTCCACAACTCGAAATAGGTGGGCGGTCACGCACGTAAAGTCACGTCACGGACATTCAAATCCGATCTGAGTGTTGGGAGCTGTTCAGACTGAGACGCATCTGTCCATATCCGATACGAATGCGATATGAAACTACCTCCTGGATGTGGTTTGCAACCGTTTCGCAAAAATCGGATTTCATGTGACCTGTCACTGTTCAGACTTCAAAAGTGACATCCGATACAAATCTGAATGGGCTAAAAATCGGATTTTGGCCGGCAGTCTGAACGCAGCCATAAGCCTACCTTACATTGACAGACTTTGCAAAGATTTGGAAAAGATTTTTGAAAGACTACAGTCTCAGACCCTCTCACATTTAAAGACAATTTATTGAATTTTTAGTCATAGTCTAGTCACAGGCCAGTCTCAGATTAGGATTTTGCAAAGACTGTGGGTCACTATTTACAAGACTGCTGCTAGATTCCTTCAAATTATTTCCATCGTGCACTAGGCTACACGTCATCATCAACAGGAACTCACATGATAGCCTACTCATATCAAAGTAATTTTTTCGTGTTTCTGCAACATTGTTTCATGTGTGACATCCCCTACAGCAGGGGTCGGCAATTAAGTTTGGCCTCGGGCCAGATATTTGCCAAGCCATTACATAGCGGGCCACAAGTTCACAACCAAAACAATTGCTAATTTAATTAATTAATATCGGAGGAGGTAAAAATGATAGGCGCTCTTGAAATGTCAGAGCAGAGACATTCAAGCAGGCTGATGTAGGTTAAATTTGTCGACTGGTCATTGGGGGCGCTATAGCCTGAAAACACCAGAAAAACATTTCCACGCGTTGCTGTTAGCTGTAAAAAAATGGCACTATCAAAAAATCTGAAGAGACAAGTTAACAGCGAAAACAGGATCTTTAATGATGAATGGACAGAGAACTATGCCTTCATCCTCCCTAATTTTATTAATGCAAAGCCCACATGCCTGATTTGTAACAACTAGGTGTCTCTGCATGCAAAGAGTACAAGACGGCACCACGAAACTAAGCATGCTCCGCTTTAACCCTCTCTGATTTAAAGGTTGCGTTCCTAACACGCACGCGTTTGAAACTCGTGTTTTACTTTTCACAGTTCTATGTGCGTAAATTGCCTGTTTGATGTCAGGCCTGTTTAAAAGAAGTCGTGTTTTAATTATCACCATAAGCTTATGTCCGTTGTTTGAATGACAACAAGCGTTTTAGGGACTAGCTTGGAATTTGAGAACCAGCGCTGTCGCCTTCATTTGTTTTTGCATGTTGTGCGGTCACGCTGCACCTCGCTGCGTGCTTCTTCACTCGTATTCAGATGAAACAAATAGCTAAGCATTTAGATTGATTGAAATTCTTCTGTTCTGGAAAGTTACGTTTCAAAATAAAGAGCATGTTTGAGACTGGCAGTCCGATTTTTAAAAAGTGTTTTTTTTTTTTAATTCTCTGGTTCAAAAGATCTCGCGGGCCAGATGTTCTTTGCTTGCGGGCCGCATCTGGCCCGCGGGCCGCCTATTGCCGACCCCTGCCCTACAGATAGAGCTGTTCTGTCACGTACAATAATTAGACTAATAATTTATAAGAAATGACATAACAAATAATCATATAAGCTACAGCTGTCGCCTATTTTGCCCCTTCCTGTTTCGTGTTGGAGCAAGGTCACTATTGGTTTTTAATGTTCACGTCACTATTTGCATGAGCCACGACTGAAAAGACGATAATATCAAACATGTTTGATATTGTCGTAATGGCAAAATTAGAAAAAGACTGCCTCCGACGGACTTAAAACGGCTAAGATTGGCACCTTACACTAAACGATTTAGTTGACGGGAGCGCGCCTCGATTCCAGTACAACTCCCATGATTTTCTCCCGATTTTGGAAATGTAGTCGCCGACTGTTAAAACAGACCAAAATCGTACAATGTAAGCCAGCCTTAAATTAAAAATAGGTGACAAAATTAACACTATTCACCAGCTTAAAGGGTCATTATGTAGGATTTTAAGTGTTTTAGTACCTCAAATCAACATCTTCATTCATAAATAGATCCTCTTTGGTGTAAAATAACATATGCCAATGATCTGACTTGTCCTCCTGGCCAAAGAATCACTTCCCGGCATTTACATTGAAAGGGACGTTCACCGGAAGGCTTCCATGTCTTTCCGGTGTATAGAAAAATGTGAACTGCCGAGAGGGACATAAAACACTACCTGTTAATACCGCTAGGGAAAAATGCGTTTTTGCATTTCGCGTTACTCAGAGAAGCAGCGCGAAGACAGTCATACAGTACTTAACCTAGATAAGCACTGCACTTTTGGCCATCATGCAAGACCACACATACACTGGTGCAAAGGAGAGCGAATCATCATCATCTAAAAAGTGGAAAGGAGAAGCAAAAAGAGAACGGGACCGGCGAAGTAACCTAACAAGGATAAACATAGGGGCCGTGTTTCCGAGGTGGAAAGCGCTAATGGCAGAGAAAGCTTTCGAAAGGAACGCAGAGCTTGCCTGCTTTCTTCTCGACAGTTAAGTCATGTTACATAGCATAACAGGCTAAATTGAAATGTGTCATTGTTTGATTGTGAAAATCATAACGTTGGCGGTATAATAGTACTGTGGGTATAGTTAAAAGCAAACTCGTTGCTGGCTGGTTACGTTTGATTTAATGCTAACATAAGCTAGGGTATAGTATTTTCATATCATTGCCTAGCATCACCATCAGTATTATCTTTTTAGAAAACCGACAACATCCCGCTTATATTATTATGGTCTCCTTGAAGGGGTATTGTCAGAGACGGGTTAGTCAGTATCTTTGGTATTATTATTGTATATCCCTGAGACATAATTTACGCTATTCAATCAAGATTGCTCCTGAATGCAAATGTATTGTGGGAGATGGATTGGGTCAAGTGCATAAAGTGCAAAGATTGACGTAGTGTAATGGTCACCAATTATGTGTTCTGCTTTGAGCATGTACTCATTGAATGGTTTTACTATTTAAATAATATCTAAATAATAATAGTGTTATTGGAATGAATGGTATTGTTATTTATGTATAAATAATAACGAACTTAAATGAGTCATGAACATAAGACACCAGTTAATAATGTAAACACACGGATAAAGGACTGCGGTGACTTCATACAGGTATTTTGACAAGACTCCCATTGATTGGCCTGTCAATCAACGGGAGGCGTTCGTGGGACAGGGAAAAGTTTTCTTTAGTTCTGCCGTCAGGTTAGGTTGGGGCAGCGCGAACAGGTAGGCCTGTTGTTTGTTGGACTACGCGAGTGTGGAAGCTCTATCGCACTTCACCAGTGGCGGTTGCTGCTCATTGGAATAGGGGAAGCTCTGATAAAAATGGTCAACTATTAAATTAATATTATTGCTGCTGGGGGGGGGGGGGGGGGGGGGGGGGGGGATATATCCTAAAACAGAATAGACCAAACAGTAGCCTATAGACGAATCCGGCGCTGGATTCGTCAGATACGTAGGGTAGACATTGCAGCTGGCTTGGTTAGATTAGAACTAAGCTTACATTTTACCAGTTCACTTTGGGGGGTTAAATATGCTATTTGGTAGCCTACTAGAGTTATAGTGCGTGACTATTCTACGTTTAATGCCTTGCTGTTTCATTTGGAATCTCCCATGGTGGGGAATGCTATCAAATAGCTTATACAATTCAAGTAAACATTAGCAATTTAGCCAAGCAACACAGTTATTATAGCGAGCTATGTGGCTAGCCTACAACTTAGCCTAAATACACAACTGAAACAAATGCAAATCACGAACTCTGTAACTCCACATTACGGTTTTATTGATAGGATATGTTGTGTAGGCTACAACATGCAATAGAATTAAACATTTGAGCCTTGCCTCTCGAGTTCACCTGCCAAACATGTAAGGTTCCGTAACTTCCACGCATCCCTGAGACCAGAGCCCGTCTCTGTTGAAACTTCCTGTGCAATCGCGAAATATGCTTGTCAATCAAAAAAAATGACGGTTCCTCCAATCATCATACAGAAGCTCGGCATCCGAGCCATCCCACTGTCCCATTCACCCCCAGAGAGGCCGGGCTTCCCTGGATATGACGATTTTGCGGCGTTTATCCAATATTAATCTAGCTTTTCCTGCACTAAGACCAGCCCACTCCGTAGTGCCATCGAAGTCCAGTGAGGCCGAGCCTCTATGGGGATTTTAATGGATCGTGTCGTCACAGCAATGCATTAGACGTGCGAAATCGCAATAGATGACAGGCAAAACCTTGTTGCAAAACGAAACTATAACGATATAGCCATGAAGTTGAACACGTTTTTAGCATGTTCTAGTTGGAATATTAGGCTTGCTAATGTAGCTCATAATAGGCATTATTTCATGCAATTTTCCGTGATATTTTAGAGGAGGCTGAGCCTCCCCTGCACTCAATGAGCAATCGCCTCTGCACTTCACGGATTACCCTCTTTTCTGGGACTTGGGATTACTTTTGGACATTTGTGTATTTTTTCGTTATATCGGGGGTTTCTAAATCCGGACAATCGTTTGCCAACAAGGACAGGATGGTGAGACGCGGGGTTTTTTAAACAGGACCGCCGAGTCCCTTATGCGTTCGCGGAAGAGCTGCCCTTCCTAAAAGACATTGTTGTTTGTTTGATTGTATGACAGTGCTCGGACATGTAACTACGTTCAGCCTCTTTAATGGTTGAATGATTTCTTTTTATTTGTTTTGTGGGTTGCTTTGGGGAATTAAGTGTTGATGCGCGATGCGCGCTCTTTGTTTGTTTAATGAATGAATGACTGAAGCGGGCCTAGCTGGATAACCCGCCAGTACAACGGGTATACAGTGGGTACGGGTTGAGAATGCACCTTCTCCCGCGGGACTCCCGAAGAGATCCCGCAGTGCGTCAAGCCGATTTTTTTCGAGGCTAAGGCAATGTACCCAAACAACCACCAGGTGGCAGAAAGTTTCAACTGCATTTAATGATGAAGACCGCATATCCGTCAATAGTCGACTCCTTAATCTCATTGAATCATTAAAATGAAGGTGATGACTGGCGAAATCATTCAAACGACACTTCAATAAACCATTGTTGAAATGAATGAAAATGGTTATAGAAATCGCCTACAGCCAGCGTTATAAGAAATATATAAGTAATAGTTAGTCTTCTTCCGTATTAAACAGATAGTCTACGGGACGCTCGTTCCGTAGGCTATTTTAAGGAACTACTCAATGCAGCGTTTCGTTATAAGAAATATATAAGTAATAGTTAAAGTCTTCTTCTGTATTGAACAGATAGCCCTACGGGACGCTCTTTGATCCATATTTTAAGGAACTACTCAATGCACACACACTGGGTAAACTAGCGCGCTACAAACATTAAAATGTCAAATCATATTTATTTCTCTTTGCCGCCATGGTATTGGGGGAAACGCGGAGAGGCGAGATGGTCAGTCCTCGTATTTTTTCTTCGCGTTTCGTTATAAGAAATATATAAGTAATAGTTAAAGTCTTTTTCTTTATTGAACAGATAGCCTATGGGACGCTCTTTGTTCCGTATTTTAAGGAACTACTCAATGCACACACACTGGGTAAACTGGCGCGCTACAAACATTAAAATGTCCAATCATATTTATTTCTCTTTGTCGCCATGATATTGGGGGAAACGCGGAGAGGCGAGATGGTCAGTCCTCGTATTTTTTCTTCGCGTTTCGTTATAAGAAATATATAAGTAAAAGTCTTCTTCTGTATTGAACAGATAGCCTACGGGACGCTCTTTGTTCCGTATTTTAAGGAACTACTCAATGCAAACACACTACAATGCAAAACACACAAAGAAAACACTAAACATATAGCCTACAACTTAATGACACTTTAATGCAGCGTTTCTCAAACTATGGGCCGCGAAACGTGGAGACTGCTGCTGGTCCGCGAGACATGGAGTGAAATTAGGTCCGCTTCATCTGATAATTTGCTGCGCAATTGACCAAGCAACCGCGGACCGACAGAAAAAAAAAGCAAACGTTGCTGCTATCGGGAGGAAATGCTTGCTAATTTGATGTGTTCAAACATAGAGCCATACAATTAGGTGTGTCTGTTATTATGATAATTTTCGAGCATAACTGCTTGTCCATAGCTCAGTGACAGGTGTTAATAGCCTTGCCATAAGCACTGCTGCAGGTGCTTCTTTTATTATGCGGTTAGAGCATAAGCGCTTACTCATATAGACTATAACTCAGGGACAGGTGCAAAACCACCAACTGGGATGGATCGAAGGGCAAGCAAGCACTGCCACACAACGTGAAGGCCTTTGTGTTGTCAACACTAAACAGAAAGTTAAACACTAAACATTAATAGGCTATTAATGTCATAACTATTAGGCTATCATTAGGCTTACTATGCATGGCTGTAGGCAGCTTTGAGTCCACTGAGATCTGGACCTCATCGGTTTTGAGAGCTGGAAATGCATGTGTTTGCTAAATATCGGTTGTTGTGCATGTTGCGTTCGCGACTCGGGGAAGTGAAAGCAGTTCTGTAAAGACATTGCAAGTTTTCATGCGCAGCTGTAGCTGATTGTGAAAGCCGATTGGAAATACATAAGTTTAGAGCGAACGTTTCAACTATGTTTGCCATGGTAGACAAAAATACTCAAATAAAACAATAGCCTAAAAAATAACTGCATGCGTAATGGACACGGCTCTATATCCTAAATAATTTTCGAGGTTCGCCATTTGGTAATATGACCTATTCTTACTGACAATAATTTAGATTGAGCACAACTAAAGTTGCACGAAGGCAGAATACAGTCCTAAAAGCCTATTCTATATAGCCTGGCCAATATTGTAGATGTGCAATAAAAGCAGCATTTGCGTGCGTGCTTGCCGGTGAGGTGTAGCCTACAAAAATGAGCATAACATCTGATTATTAAAGTATGGCTATAGGATGGTTGGTTGTAGTAAAAAAGTTTGTGCACATCCCCGGTCAAGGTGCAGAACAAGAGTAGGCTAAATCATAAAAAAATGGAAAAAGGTTCGCACACTTGAAATCCTTCTTTTTTGATTTTATTTTATTTTCTTTATCACAAAGGAATGACGTTTCGACCGTGTGGTCTTCTTCAGATTAAAATTCAAGTACGTGCGTTATTTAACCCCTCGAGACCGACTGCAGTCTGCTGACACAGCCAGACGACTCTCCCAACCCATTCATTCGTTTTGGCCGATATAACCCATTCATTCGTTTTGTGCGTATATACACTGCTCAAAAAAATAAAGGGAACACTGGTTCATAGGAGTATAGCATCAAGTCAGTCACACTTGTGGGATATTGATCTGGACAGTTATGTAACAGAGGTGGTTGTGAATCAGGTTGACCCGCTTTGATGTCAACAAAATTTACTGCAGGTGTACTAGAGGGCCAACTGTGAGACGACCCCCAAAACAGGAATGTTTTTACAGGTGGTGGCAACTGGTAATTTTTCCATCTTCATCCTTCTTGACTGATTTTTCACTAGTTTTGCATTTGGATAGGGTCAGTGTTACTACTGGTAGCATAAGCCAGTATCTGGAGCCTACAGAGGTTGCACAGGGTAGTCCAACTCCTCCAGAATGGCACACCAATACTTGTCATTGCCAAAAAGATTGATGTGTCTCCCATTGCAGTCTCAAGAGCATGGAAGAGATTCCAGGAGACAGGCAGTTGCTCTAGGAGAGCAGGGCAGAGTGGTAGAAGGTCGTTAACCCAATAGCAGGACCAGTATCTGCTCATTTGTGCAAGGAGGAACAGTAGGAGTTTTGCTAGAGCCCTACAGAATGACCTCCAGCAGGCCGCTGGTGTTAATGTCTTAGACCACATTGTCAGAAACGGACTTTATGAGGTTGACCCGAGGGCCCGATAGCCTCTAGAGGGACCTGTGTTCACTACCCTGTTCTGTGCATCCCTCCAAGGGTATGCCTCCCCAGACCATTACTGACCCACCACCAAACCGGTCATGCTGAATGATGCTGAATGATGTTGCAGGCAGCATAACGTTCTCCACGACATCTCCAGACCCTTCAATGTCTGTCACATGTGCTCAGGGTGAACCTGCTCTCATCTGTGAAAAGTACAGGGCACTAGTGTTAGACCTGCCAATATTGCATTCTATGGCAAATGTCAATTGAGCTCCACAGTGCTGGGCAGGGAGCACAGGTCCCTCTAGAGGCCATCGGGCCCTCAGGCCACCTTCATGAAGTCTGTTTCTGGCAGTGTGGCCAGAGACATTCACACCAGTGACCTGCTAGAGGTCATTCTGTAAGGCTCTATTAGGGCTTCTACTGTTCCTCCTTGCACAAAGGAGCAGATACTGGTCCTGCTACTGGGTTAAGGATCTTCTACCACTCTGCCCTGCTCTCCTAGAGCAATTGCCTGTCTCCTGGAATCTCTTCCATGCTCTTGAGACTGCAGGGGGAGACACAGCAGTCATTTTGGCAATGGAACGTATTGGTGTGCCAATCTGAAGGAGTTGGACTATCCTGTGCAACCTCTGTAGGCTCCAGATACTGGCTTATGCTACCGGTGGGAACACTGACCTTATCCAAATGCAAAACTAGTGACAAATCAGTCAAGAAGGATGAAGATGGAAAAATTACCAGGTGCCACCACCTGCAAAAACATTCCTGTTTTGGGGGTCGTCTCACAGTTGGCCCTCTAGTACACCAGTAGAAAATTTTGTTGACATCAAAGCAGGTCAACTTGATTCACAAACCACCTCTGTTACATAACTGGCCAAATTAATATCTCACAAGTGTGACTGACTTGATGCTATACTCCTATGAACCAGTGTTCCCTTTATTTTTTTGAGCAGTGTAGATTCCTGCATGCTGCATTACCGTGACCCTTAGCCTACCTTGTGGATGATTTTTTCTCATTGGAATACAGCAGGACAGAATGCCTTTTATCTAACAAACGCAAAAGCTGAGATTGTTGGAAGGACTAGGCTACTCAACAAACTTGTTTTTCGTTTCTGGGAGATCTCGTTATCGTTTTGTATTGTCGAATTTTTATACTTATTGTTTGGACTTATGGACAATGAACTTTGAGGGGTGGTTGTTAGTGCTTTACAAAGCTTTGTGTTAATAAGTGTCGGTCCTCCTATCCTTCAGCTCACTGCGCGATGCAGTTGCGCATAGTGGCCACGAAGTCATTAACTGTTTACGACACAATACATGATATTTGTGTTTTTCGTGTTACTCTTGATTATAATAAGAGGCAAATTGTTACAGGACAACTTAAACTGACTTCCCCAATGCTTCCCCGCAGCACATTACATTTTAATATAGGATGAACAAAGTATATGGACTTGCTATATTAAATCCAGTAGCCTAATAATTCTATGTGCCACGTCCGATTTCGCAAGTGATGTAGTAGGCTACGTTTAAACATCGACAAACGTCTGTGAGACTACCCATTTCATGAAGAGCCATTGTCTTGTGCGATCATTCCCCCTCCCCCACACTTGTCTAACCAGTTCACTAGACATTATAGCCTACCTATATGCTGCATTGAGGACGATTGCCTCCCTCCCCCCTCTCTCTCGACAGACACTTCCTGACACTAGGGCTCGGGATCATGACATCAAAACTTCGCGGGCACAGCCACATTGGCAGCTTCACTCCTTAGTTTACTATGGATTACTATGGATTTACTCCCGCCTTTTAGTGTGTTCCTGTTACTTAGTTTTTGCCTTCTTGGTCGTATGTTGCTGTGTAGTGGGGTGTAACAGTGCAACCCACGATCGCAAGAGGAAAATAATAAATCGCTACTATATTTCTGCTTCTTGTCTTGTGCATCTGAATGAATGGATATTACGTTCAGTGCGCTACCAAATGGCGGCGATATTCCTAGAGTTCAAGGCGTGTGCCCGAGCCCTATTATGTAAATGTAAAAATGTGTGTGTGTGTGTGTGTGTGTGTGTGTGTGTGTGTGTGCGCGCGCGCTGAACCACGAATTCACATATTAACTTTTCTTTTCAGCAAACATCGCAATCATAAAAAAAATCGCAAAACTTTTTAATTGAATAATGCCTCTTGTCTTAATGGGTTCCGGAGGTTCGTAGAGTAAGTTTTGAACCCCGGTCGCTGACGTGTGATTAGGATGCCTCATCCAGTTACGCCACCGTTCGAGTATCAATATCTTCGCACTTAGCCAAGAAATATAAAGGATTCAGTCAGTCGAGTTAATTTATTCGCAGCATGCACTTGAAACGCCGATCAAAAGTTCTGACATGTTAAACTGACGTTAGTCATTAATTCACCACATGATAAAATGCTGTTATATTGACGCACAGTATCCCACGGTAGTCTATGTCTATCTCTGAATCAACATGAACATGCATAACGAGATCCATATATTCTAAGTTGCTAGAAACTTCTTTTGCGGAACTAGGCCTACTAGTCGATGGTTACAGTGAATCACCCTCACTGCCCTATCGCATCTGACCATCCATACAATGTTACAAAATGCGCGATCTTCTCCATGCATGTAGCCTACGGTTATAAGTAAAGTGACATGATAGGCATGTATGCCTATTAAAGATATTTCTGTTAAATACATTTTATTTTCAGTTGTCAAAAGTGGTGGGGACAAAATCTGTGATAAAGTGCTGGGTAAGCTACCCAGCGTCGCCGGTTAAAATGAACATGCCTCCGTTTTAAAATAGCCTATAGGCCTACACATTTCTAAGTATTCCTAGCATAAATGTAGCCTAAATGTCCATCTTGTCCATCTCTTTCGTCTTCGCCTTGACAATAATAGCCTATTCACGGAAATGCGGTTTGTAACCGTAATGAATTAATGAATTAATCTAAGGTTGCCTATCGAGTCTTTCAGGTTGAATTGAAGGCTTCTAAAACCATTTTCATTAATTTCAACAATGGTTTATTGAAACGTCGTTTGATTATAATTTCGCCAGTCATCACCTTCATTTTAATGATTAAATGAGACGGATTAAATGAGACGGATATGCGGAGCATTTCTCTCCCTCTCCATTGACCAAAACGTTGCTCTGGCATCTCTGCTGGACTGACTGAATTATAGGCTACGTCGAGTGAGAGAGCCAGCTGTGAGGTAGGCTGTACATTCGAAAACTCTGAAACTGCAATCTGACATGCCGAGCGTGATGTCTCTTTTCTCCGCTCGTCACCAGCGCGGTCTCCTCGGGTTTTTCCATGAGCCGAACCTTCATATTATTAGGGCGGTCTATGTTGCCCCCTTGCGGTTGCAGTTTTCCCGATGCTTCGGGAGTCCCGATGTGCGGGAAAGAAAGGAGCATTCTCAACCCGTACCATCTGTATAAATATTTTGAGTTCAACGTAATTGTGTGGATCCTTGTGCCTTGAATAGTTATTAACGTCTTAGGTTTATGATGTGCACAATCTTTATTTCCTTTTTGAGCTGTGTCACGCATGTCCACTACATTGCAGCCTAGTGGAATGACATAGTTTCCCCGCGCCTTTTGTTGCGTATTGTAGCCCTCTCTTTTGGATAGTATTTGAGAGCGTTTGTTACAGATTGGTGGCCAGTACGGGGACGGGGAATATTAAGACTTTGTTTTGTTTGTTACGTGCAACATTTGCTTGGGCATATTGAAAGTAGGTTACAGCCTATATTTTTGTACATACGTTTACAATACATTGCAATACAATACACGTACAGTACAGTACATCACTGATTCTTGAGATAAGGGACAAAAGACGTCCCCCATCAAAATGTTGCCATTTTCCTTAAAAAACTATAAATAATTTAATTTAAAAAGGCTTTAAAAGTTGGACATGAAAGATTTGTGTATGTTCAGACCCATAGTTTTGTATATATTTATATTATTTCATAGTAAATTCATAAAATACCGGCACTGTACTATGAAAGCCCATGCAAATGAACTTGTCCTCCGTAAAGGTGACAGAATCAAACTACAAAAATAAAGTGTTTAAAATGACCAGAATGCACAATTATGACTATGAGGTTAATTGGATGACTTAGTAAAATATCACAAAATACTTTAAGTGAACATTGCATTATTTTATACATTAACAACAGCCTTTCAAAATCTGTCCTCAATTTATGTCAACTCCGTCAGATATTTTTCAAATTCGAAATAAATCAGGCATATTTTGGTCAGCTTTAACCCTGAGGACCCCCTTAGACTTCTTCCTGTTGATGGATGCAGCAGTCCAACACATGGCCTCGCTAGTTTAAAAAAAATGTCAATATTCAGCAAAAAAGTTGAAAACCCTGTGGTCACAGCTTTTTTGTGTCAACACTGTCTTCAAAGTAGGGATGAATTCAATCAAGAAGTTTGAAATAAAAGTTGGTATTTTGGTTTAGTTTAGTGGCAGCTAGCAACTAAGGAAAATCAGAACGGCTACCATCTACTACACATGATTAAGTAAAAAAAAACATGTTGTTTTGTCAACTCCATCAGACGTCAACTCTGTCAGATATTTCGTCTGACGGTGTTGACATGTAAGCTGATGGAGTGGAAAAGTGCTCCCAAATACTCATTAAAGGGATATTCCGCCATTTTTGGAAATACGCTCATTTTCCACCTTCCCTCGAGCAAAACAATCGATATTTACCTTGTTCCCGTTCATCCAGCCATTCTGTGAGTCTGGCGATACAACTTTTAGCTTCAGCCTAGCATAGATCATTGAATCAGATTAGACCATTAGCTTCTCGCCTGCTAGCTTCATGTTTAAAAGTGACTAAGATTTCTGGTAATTTTCCCATTTAAAACGTGTCTCCTCTCAAGTTAGAAAGTGCAATAAGACCAACTGAAAATGAAACCTGGCGTTTTTCTAGGCTGATTTGACATGGAACTACACTCTCATCTGGCGTAATAATCAAGGCAACTTGCAGCTACTGGCACTACTACTGCTTGTTGTCTATGGGGACTATTTTCAGATGCTGCGTAAGATATCACTGCGCCTATGGTACGTTTGCAAGTTGCCTTGATTATTACGCCAGATGAGAGTGTAGTTCCATGTCAAATCAGCCTAGAAAAACGCCAGGTTTCATTTTCAGTTGGTCTTATTGCACTTTCTAACTTGAGAGGAGACACGTTTTAAATGGGAAAATTACCAGAAATCTTAGTCACTTTTAAACATGAAGCTAGCAGGCGAGAAGCTAATGGTCTAATCCGATTCAATGATCTATGCTAGGCTGAAGCTAAAAGTTGTATCGCCAGACTCACAGAATGGCTGGATGAACGGGAACAAGGTAAATATCGATTGTTTTGCTCGAGGGGAGGTGGAAAATGAGCGTATTTCCAAAAATGGCGGAATATCCCTTTAAGTAACATATAACAACTGCAAAACATGATAATACTGCAAAGTTTGCATGTTGATTGACTTCAGAAATATCTAATATACCCAAATGCCAAATAATAACTTTAACTAGATGTACTGCAAAGCGGTACACAATATGACTACCACTCAGTTCCGCACAATCTCTCCGCAAAAATAAATCACACTTGTCAATTTGTTTCCATCTCCTATTCCATCTCCTACTGCAACTTTTATGTATGTAAATGTGTGTGTGTGTGCATGTGTGTGCTTGCTTTTGTGTATGTGTGCTTCTCTGTCTGTGAGTTTTCGCTTGTGTGTATGTCTGTGTATGTGTGTGTGCGTCTGCTTACCTGTATTTGTGTGTGTTTTGTGTCTGTGTGTGTGTGTGTGTGTGTGTGTGTGTGTGTATGTTCACTTGTGAGAGTGTGTGTGTGTGTGTGTGTGTGTGTGAGAGTGTGTGTGGGTAATGGTGTGTGTGTGTGTGTGTGAGTGTGTGTGTGTGTGTGTGTGTACAGGTGTGTTTGTGCATGCGTGCGTGTACGTGTTTACGTGTGTGTGTGTGTGTGTGCAGGTCCGTGTGTGCGTTTGTACGCCTGCCTGTCTACTGTGTGTGTGTCTTTGTGTTTATGCGTGTGTGTGTGTGTACATGCATGTTTATGAGTGTGTGCGTACCTGTGTGTATGTATGTGTGTGGATGTGTGTGTCTGTGTTTATGCGTGTGTGTGTGTGTGTGTGTGTGTGTGTGTACATGCATGTTTGTGAATATGTGCGTGGATGTGTGTGTCTTTGTGTTTATGCATGTGTGTGTGTGTGTACATGCATGTTTGTGTACATGTTGTGTGTACATGTGCGTACCTGTGTGTATGTATTTATGTGCATGTGTGTGTCTGTGTGTACATGTGTGTCTGTGCGTGCATTCGTGTGTGTGTGTGTCTGTGTGTACATGTGTGTCTGTGCGTGCGTTTGTGTGTGTATGTGTGTGTGTATGTGCATGTTTGTGAGTGTGTGCGTACCTGTGTGTGTGTGTACTGTATGTATGCATGTGCATGTGTGTGTGTGTTTATGTTGTGTGTGTGTCTGCTTGTCTGTGTTTGTTTATGTGTGTGTTTGTGTGTGTGCTTGTGTGTGTGCGCGCGTGTGTGTGCATGTATCTTTATGTGTGTGTGTGTGTGTGTATGCGTGTGCGTAGTGTACAGCCACTTAATGTACGTATATTGATTTATTGTATGGTCCCCCATGAACCAAATGACAGAAAACTTGGCATACATTCAGAGGGTGTCATCAAGATCCTACACTTCAAATTTCATGCAGTTTTGACTAGGTGGCGCTAAACATTAAATGAGTGGTTATGTGATGGGTTGACATGACCCCTAGGCTCTGCAGTTCTCAAGATATTCACAGAAAACTGTGTCCAACCATCTACAGGCCAATTTTCACCTAAATATGGGAGGAGAGATGTCTGTTTCTGTCCAGTAAAAGACTCTGAAACTAACGGGGACAGCTTGGCCCCTCCAAGCAAGCCAGACCAAGGAGCTCCTGATATGCCATAGCCCCTAATGTTATGGACTTCATAGAGCATAGGCATGTTCAACATCTCTTGTCCAATACCCAAGTCAAGCAGGTTAGACAACCTATCAGTGATGGGCAGTAGCTTCACTACTTGTTGCAAAGCTACTAGCTTATCAGTAGCTTGATGCGTAACTATTTTCTGAAGCAGATCGTTTTTCAATAGATTAGCTATTTTGTTTTACTGTGTAGTGCAGTAGCTTTTACAGTCGCTACATTTTCCAGAGGATCTGTGGAGCTCACAGTAGAGCTTCATTCTGGCGACCCATAAATGTATCATTTAGGCTACAGTATATTCTGTATAAACTTGAAAAACAAACAAATTTTCCAAGCCAGAGATGAAGCAACAAAATTGTACTTGAAAAGATGTTGGTGGTAGCAGTTTTGTTAAGCAAAGTCTATGAAATAGGCTGTCAAAATTGGTTGCATTAGTTTTAACTTGCTCATGGTAAAGATAAACTGAATGGGTAATTGTACTTTTAAATGCAGCACCAACATTTCAGCGAAGTAGAATGAAACTGGGGTAATCAAGAGGTGAAGCTTAGAGTTAAGAGCTTGAGTTGTAGTAAAAAGTTAGCTTGCCGTTTATCCTGCCAACTTAAGAAATTACAAAATTTAATTTGGGCTACATATGTACACTCTCTCAGTAGGCCCTACCATATTTTCACTACGTGGAGCCTGTTTTTCTCAAATTAGTTTTGGTTATCGTTTTTGAACTGAACATACTGTATGTTATAGCCCACATGTGAAATTCAAGGTAATTAAGTTACTGTATTTGTTGTGCTGATTATGTTGGCTAGGTGACTGACTTGGCATGAAGCTGGTTTACTTGGTTGTTGTTCATTGTTTTGTAAATTACATAGCTTCTGTAAATTACATAAATTATGTCGTTTCTGACGTAGTAAACTACTTTTACGAAAGTTATTACTTAGCTTGCATTTACTGTAGAGTAACTGGTAGCTTAGGTCACTACATCTTCTAAGTAGCTTGCCCATCACTGCAAACTATTATATAAAAATATCTAATACTTGGCTCTACATTGAAGGCAGTAATGGCCGATAAAACTCTGTCTATGTATTTACTTACTTGCTGAAAGAAATAGAAGCAAATCAAAGAACTCACCTGCCTGAGACACTGTAGATACCCTTTCCCTTGATACTCTCTCCCTTTGCCATGTCAAAACTAGGTACATATCTTTAATTAGTTCGATTCTCGATTAGTTTGTCAACTCCGTCAATTGTGTGTCAACACCGTCAGTTGTGTGTCAACACCGTAAGATGGAGGTTTTTCATTTATATAAACAAATGTATGTTTCTTTTCTTCAATTGACTGTGTTCATACATTAAAACACCAATGTATCTACATGCATCAGTGTCTTGTGTGCACTAAACCACTGACTGTATATATTAGAAATGAAAAAATAGTCAACTAAATTAAGATAATTTAAAAAGGCTCACTCCAAAACAATGTAAAATTATATTAAAAGTGTATGCAATGCAATTTCTCACTAAAACTTGCTAAGGCTCACCATTTCTACACACTTAAAGCCTTTACAGTGTTGTTGAATTGATCAAACACACAAAAAAACATATTTTCATATGTCTGACGGAGTTGACAAATGTTAAGTTCCTAAGTGAGTAAATGTCAATTTTTATGAAAAATGGTTTAATAAAAAACCTGTGCCTTTTCATGGTATGATAGTTGAGACCTGTGTTTATGAATATATCCAATTCAAATTAATGTAGTATAGATTTTTTGTTGGTCACCTTTCAAAAGCACTTTTGTCCCTAATCTCAAGAATCAGTGACATACGTTTACAATACATTACAATACAGTACAATTACATTTATTGTTTGTAGCTTAACATTGCAATACTCTTTCATTACATACCATTCATAAACATTAATACCAACATAAACTCACAGCATAACATTCAACATGTTTAGTGAGTCTCCTCCAGATACGGATGAACTTGACGGTGATTTGTTATCACCTATAGACATTCACAAGAATGGACAGTTTCAAAATCTCATGCCACACCGTCATGTGACAATTAGAGCTGAGCGTAGTGGTGTCAGTGAGATAAGCAGTCTTTTGGATGGTCTGTATTTGAATGAGCCCGACGCTGAGGAGGAACAACAGGGCGTTTTGGATGAAGGCGCAGTAAACGCTATTGATGAACAGTTGGAAAGCTTTAAGAGTCGTATGGATGCTCTGGAGGAGCAACAGAAGCAATCAATTGATAGTGCATTGAGTCGTGAGGAAGGAATGAGAGCTTCAATTGATACCCTGGCAGTGGAATTTAAAGAATATGCTGATAGTAGAATAAAAAAGCTGGATGAAGCTATAGTGGCTTGTTTACAACGGCGGGACAAACGGTGGCAGGAGCAGATCCAGAAAACCATAAATAAATCACGGTTGTCCTGGCGGCCCACTGCTTTCTCCACACCTTTCACTGTCGGGGATACCGATGGCTCAAACTTAGGCCTTCAGCCTGTCCGCAGTAAACCACCCATCCGCCTTGACTTTCCCCAGTTCGGCTTGGAGGGAAAGTCCAGTTCAGTGGATGCCACAGAGTTTGTAGAGCAATGTGAAAACTTTTTGTCGCTAAGACCACTGAGTGACCATGAACTTATTGATGCACTTAGTACTGTCCTGAAGGGGTCAGCGCATAGTTGGTGGGTCGCTACTCGTTCAGGCATCACAAACTGGGCTGAATTCAAGAAAGCCTTTCTGGTAGCCTTTCTGCCTTCAGATTATCAGTCAGAAATTGAGGAACAGTTAAGGACCAAGGTTCAAACTCCATCACAGTGCCTGAGAGATTTCTCATATGATTATCGAGCCTTGTGTCTCAAGTTGCGCACTGATATGTCTGAAGAGGAAATGGTGCGGCGTATTTTGGCTAATTGTAACCCACGGCTAGCCAGTGGACTAAGGGGCATTGTTCGTACAGTAGAACAACTTGTAAAGGTTGGGTCCTTGATAGAGAAAGACTGGAGTAACACAAAAGAGTATTGGTCACGTGTGCAGCAAGCTGGCCCGTCAGACAAAAAACTCCAAAAAGCTGCAAAAAAGGGTCCTGAAAAGAACAAAGATGCAGATCTAGCAGTGGTTCAAGGCATGCCAGATCTCCTGGTGGTTCCTGTGGAAGTCAGAGGCATTGTAGGAGATGCTGTTGTAGACACTGGATGCACATACACACTTATGAGAAGAAGCCTGTGGGAAAAGATAAAAAAAAAGATGAACCATTGAGCACAGGTTTGAGTCAGAGATTTATTATGGCTAATGGACAGGAAAGTACAGCTATCGGTACAACAACATTGCTCTTTCGGTTGCATGACTTACAACTTTCTGCTGCTGTATATGTCCTGGATGATAAACATCTGTATATGCCACTGTTGCTGGGATTGGACTTCTTATGTGCCAGTCAAATGGTTTTGAAGCCGCATATGGGAAAATTCAGTTTACCCAGCGGGAAAGAATATAAGTTCACACGAAAATCCCGTAACGCTCTACAATGGGGCCAAGATGGTCCAGGAGTCCACTTTTATCTTGCTGTCACAGAGGCTACAGACACCAAATCAACCACCTCCCTGATGCTGGAGGCTCAGTCAGAAGTAGTGAGACCATTGCTGCAGAAATGGCCTTCTGTCTGGACAGAGTCCAAAGGTGTCACTAACGTGCTCAAGCATAAGATCTTAACTTTAGATGAGGTGCCAGTAAGACAAAGGGCGTATAGAGTGTCCCCACAAAAGCAGTGCATCATAGCAGAACACATCCAGAAGATGTTAAAGGATGGTGTCATAGAGCCGTCCTCATCAGCTTGGGCCTCTCCAACAGTCCTGGTGCCCAAAAAAGATGGCACTTACAGATTCTGTGTTGACTTTCGCAAGCTGAATTCCAAAACCCACCATGATGCATATCCTATGCCTCTCGTGCATGAGATCCTAGAGTCAATGCAAGGTGCGAGTGTCTTTAGTTCATTGGACCTGCAAAGTGGATACTGGCAGGTGAAGATGGATGAAGACAGCAAGAGGAAGACGGCAGTGATAACACACATGGGCCTGTATCATTTCAAAGTCATGCCATTTGGGCTACGTAACGCTGGCGCCTCCTTCCAGCGACTCATGGAACATGTCTTAGGCGAGCTAAGAGGCAAAATTTGCTTTGTGTACATTGACGACATAGTCGTATTCTCTAGAACCATAGAACAGCACCTTAGTGACCTAGAGGCAGTGTTCCAGAAGCTCCATCAAGCTCACCTCACTCTCAACATCAAGAAATGCCACCTTATGCAGTCCCAGTTAAAAATTCTGGGACATGTCGTGTCAGGCAAGGGAGTGCAGGTAGATTCATCTAAAGTGGAAGCTATTAGCAATTACCCAGCACCCACTGACTTGAAAACATTGCAACGGTTTCTTGGCCTTGTGGGCTGGTATCATAAATTCATCCCAAATCTGGCCGACGTGTCAGCTCCGATGAACCAGCTGAAGAGGAAGGGGGTGGTTTGGAACTGGACTGCCAACTGCCAAGCAGCGTTTGAGCATCTGAAGCTGGCTTTGCAGGCTCCACCTGTCCTTGCGCATCCCCACATCCATCTTCCATTTTAGGTGCACACTGACGCGAGTGATGTAGGGGTGGGTGCCGTCCTCACCCAGAATGTTGATGGAGAGGAAAGGGCCATTGCATATGCCTCCAGAGCTCTGAAGGATGCAGAAGTGAGATACTCTACAGCAGAAAAAGAATGCCTGGCTGTAGTGTGGGCAGTGGAGAAGTGGAGGCATTATTTAGAGGGGAGCACCTTTGATGTCTTCACCGACCACAGTGCTCTTTCCTGGGTGTTCAACTGCCCAAAAACCTCATCCAGGCTTACACGTTGGACTTTGAGATTGCAGCCTTTTTCATTCCGTGTCCGTTATAAGAAAGGATGTTGCAACATCGTCCCTGATGCCCTCTCCCGATCACCTGCAGGGGACATTTGCATTGCCATGGCCAAAACACACTGGGCTGAACTGCCAACAACTCTGCAGGAGATCGAGGAGGCCCAGCAGGCAGATCCTGTATGTGAAGAGCTGAGGCGAGAAGACCCAAGAGCAAGCCCGGGCCGAATCCACTATCAAGACCAACAGGGAGTCTTGTATCGTGGAGTGCCGTCCAAATACACTGGATTTAATTACCAGCTGGTGGTCCCGGTCAAGATGGTGGAAGAGTTCCTTGCTTACTTTCACAATAGCCCTTTCGGAGGCCATCTTGGAAGGATGAAAACCCTCCTCAGGATCCTGGAGGTGGCCTGGTGGCCATCTATACGAAGAGATGTGTGGGATCATGTCCGCTCGTGTCAGAAATGCCAGCAATATAAAGCAACGAATGAAAGGCCTGCTGGCCAGTTACAACAGACGAATGTCCAGACTCCGGGAGAAATGATTGGAGTAGATTTTATGGGCCCGCTCCAACTCAGTAAGGCTCGGAACACGATGCTCATGGTTGTGGTGGATTATTACACCACGTGGGTGGAGTTGTTCCCAATGAAAGACGCGAAGACTCCACGGGTCTGTAAAATCCTGAAGGATGAAGTCTTCACAAGGTGGGGTGTGCCAGCCTACATGGTCTCAGACCGTGGACCCCAGTTCACCAGTCAAGTCATGTCCTCTCTATGCGAGTCATGGGGCGTTATGCAAAAGCTGTCCACGGCGTACCACCCTCAAACTAACATGACAGAAAGGGTGAACAGAACCATGAAAACCATGATAGCATCATTTGTGGAGCAGCATCATCAAAACTGGGACAGATGGCTCCCAGAGTTCCGTCTGGCCATTAACAGTGCCACACACGAAACAACTGGTGTGACACCAGCATTGTTGGCGCTAGGGCGTAGCATTAAGGGGCCATTCGAGCGTCTCATTTCCAAAACACCAACACCTACCTCACCTGCATACACAACACTGCACAGACAGCAACACATTCATGAAGATGTTCAGCGACATGTAGGTTTAGCCAAAGCCAGACAAGCCAGATACTACAATGCACGCCGTAGGGATGTACACTTTATGGTTGGGGATCTGGTCTGGCTTAGGACGCACCCATTGTCGAAAGCAGCTGTTAAATTTTCTGCCAAACTTGCACCTCGTTGGTCGGGGCCTGCTAAGGTGGAAAAAAGATTAGGTCCAGTTAACTACCGTGTGCGCTGGGTGTCTGATAATTCGAAGGTAGACACAGTCAATGTGGTGGACATGAAACCCTTCTTTGGTCCAGAGATGCCGCTGGCTGGGGGGGGGGGAATGTAATGGTCACCAATTATGTGTTCTGCTTTGAGCATGTACTCATTGAATGGTTTTACTATTTAAATAATATCTAAATAATAATAGTGTTATTGGAATGAATGGTATTGTTATTTATGTATAAATAATAACGAACTTAAATGAGTCATGAACATAAGACACCAGTTAATAATGTAAACATACGGATAAAGGACTGCGGTGACTTCATACAGGTATTTTGACAAGACTCCCATTGATTGGCCTGTCAATCAACGGGAGGCGTTCGTGGGACAGGGAAAAGTTTTCTTTAGTTCTGCCGTCAGGTTAGGTCGGGGCAGCGCGAACAGGTAGGCCTGTTGTTTGTTGGACTACGCGAGTGTGGAAGCTCTATCGCACTTCACGGATTACCCTCTTTTCTGGGACTTGGGATTACTTTTGGACATTTGTGTATTTTTTCGTTATATCGGGGGTTTCTAAATCCGGACAATCGTTTGCCAACAAGGACAGGATGGTGAGACGCGGGGTTTTTTAAACAGGACCGCCGAGTCCCTTATGCGTTCGCGGAAGAGCTGCCCTTCCTAAAAGACATTATTGTTTGTTTGATTGTATGACAGTGCTCGGACATGTAACTACGTTCCGCCTCTTTAATGGTTGAATGATTTCTTTTTATTTGTTTTGTGGGTTGCTTTGGGGAATTAAGTGTTGATGCGCGATGCGCGCTCTTTGTTTGTTTAATGAATGAATGACTGAAGCGGGCCTAGCTGGATAACCCGCCAGTACAACGGGTATATAAATATTTTGAGTTCAACGTAATTGTGTGGATCCTTGTGCCTTGAATAGTTATTAACGTCTTAGGTTTATGATGTGCACGATCTTTATTTCCTTTTTGAGCTGTATCACGCATGTCCACTACATTGCAGCCTAGTGGAATGACATAGTTTCCCCGCGCCTTTTGTTGCGTATTGTAGCCCTCTCTTTTGGATAGTATTAGAGAGCGTTTGTTACAGTAGTACGTTTTAGAAAAGCAACAAGCCACTCGAGTCCGTGGTTTATAATGTAATCGAACAGAAAATGTAGGGCTTATTGATGTATCATCTGTATGTTTAGTGTTATTTGTCTTATTTGGTGTCAACTTCTGGACTCAAGTTAATTGTTTGTAAAAGAAAATTCTTGGTCAATAAACCTGATATGATTTGTCCATCTAATTTGTCCAGTTATGAGAGAACTCTTGGGATTCGGAATACATCTACCCCTATGAAGTCAAACCGTTATGAAGTGCCAGGTGCTCCAATATTGTCTAGTATTTCCAGTGGAACAGAAAGGCAAGTCATAACATTGAATTAATGGTCATTGTTTGTTTTGAGTACCAGTTTCATATTAATCATGTACCTGTACCTGATAGTGTGTTATGTTGTTTTTAGAGATGAGCATCTAAGCGCAATTGCAGAGGCCCCGGAAATGGACATCCTTGAGCAGAGGTAGCCCATAAACTTTCATATTGTTTTTTTTTTTTTTTTTAGCCAATTGGTGTATTATACAGTATTTCTAATCATATGCTTTTAAATATCAATTATGCTCCTAGCCTGCATGACATGAGCATTGTGGAAGAGGAGCTGGATGAAGATGCCTTCAATGACCACATGAACAGTGTGTAAGTGGGCTTCTATTCTATTCTGTCATTGGTCTCTATTGAGTTGTGTAGGCTTCCCTCATTAAAGTCTGTTCTGAATATGTTGTGATTAAGGATTGATTGGGCAGAAGAGGGGCCCAAATTTCACAGTGACCCGGAGGACAGCTCTGAAGAGGAATATCTTCCACCAATTTCTTTGCGGTAAGTCCAAAGATGATGCTTTACCTTACTTTGTTTTACAGTTCAGGCATTGGCTCTCTTTGGGTGATGTTCCTATTTACTATAAAAGTAGAAAAGTTTTACGTAAAAATTGAATTTCACCAGTGCTGTTAATAGGCCTAAATTGCTGGCGTCTTGTTGCTCGAGTGGGTGCTCACGGCTACAGTTAGAACCGTCTGTTCCCCGTCATACACCCTGTTGCCAAATTGATTCTCACCTATAGATCTAGTATGCTGTATACCCAATTCCCAGTGATGTGCCACACCCAGTACAATGCTCTTTCATGTGGCTGAAATAAGTAATGACTAAATTAACCAACTAAAAGGTGAACATAAATGTCTCCTACTGTTTTCACATGTAATCAGTGTGAAGTACCATTCTTCGGTGTATTTCTATTCTTGTTGACACAGAAGTTTAGATTGTAGCTACAGTTATGTGCTGAAAAGTTATGGAATTTCTTTGATTGAACTGTCTATGATCCCAGATGTTCTGCTTTTCCAGAATGGGTGGTGCTCTGAAGGGAGCACAGGTAATTGACAATCTGCCAGCTATTGGGATCGATGAGACTGTCCACGACCTGCGTGCCCCTGAAGTCCTTTCCAATGAGCCCTTGAGTCTCGAGCAGCCAATTTTGCCAGGCCCCCAGAAGGTACTTCATGAGGACGATATCGTTGGTGTGAGAGCAGCACTCATCTATGAGAACAGCTTGAGGCAGCTGGTCTCATTTTTAACTCTGCCTGTGGACACATGCACTGGTGTCTTGAGGAATGGTGTGGTGTGTAACAGTGTTGCTCCCTTTCCAACATAAACATCAAGGGCACTGCAATGAGCGTTGAATGGGTAAGCCGTGACTGTCAGAACCCAGAATTGGAATCAAGCGCAGATCCAGTCAAACTCAATGGTAGCGACTTTTAATTGTAACAGTTCAGACTGCAGGCAATACACAATCCAGGGACAGGCAGAGTTTGTAGGTCAGTAGGCAGACAGGCACAGGCGAACAGTCTAGGGGTGGCACGGTTTTTGAAAAATGCTCCGAACCGTGCGGTTCGCATGTCACGGTTCGGAGTGTGTGTTCGTCGTACGGTCCTACGGTTCAGGCTAGTTATGGCATGCGCAATTGATTCCCATATGTGACGACGTGTTTCCCTTACGTGCGAGAGTAGGAGTATGGCGTTTTGAGTGCTGCGCGCAAGGTTTTAGAAATGGCAAGTGCAAGAGATCATCCCTAGCGTGGTCAAAATGATGCACCTGACCCTGCTCGGGTGGAAGCATGTTCTTCCGCAACTGTAGACTATGCGTGCAACTTTACCAAACAGTAGAAGTAAACTCATTCTCCTTGCGCGTTCAATGGACACCCGCCCTCGACATGCACAGTAATCCAAATAGAACATTCACAATCGTGAACGCAATGTTATGTTGCTAAAATAACGACTAGTCTTCACTTCATGGATGCAGAAACGCACTTGTTTATTTTCTCCAAAACCTCACACAATTAGCGCCCACCTACGGTGGCCTTACAGTGTCAAAAGTGCAACGTAAAACAGGCATCCAAAGTAATAGAATTAGAACTGTAAAAGTATGTATGTATACTGTATTACATGAACACAACACGCAATGACGCACAGAAGACGATTAGCTAAATTACTGTTAAAAACGGTTAGCATCATTAGAAGGCTATTGCATTCAAGTTGACTGACCATCTCAATACCAATGTTTTCAACTCCAAGGCTTAAAAGGGCCTGTCCCAAGGAGAAAAAGTATTAGCTTACCTTGAAATTAAAACACATGTGGGAAAACTGAACAGTCCAACCAGTAAAGTATGATGAGCTTAGCCTGCTACTTTGTTTACAATATTGTGAGGCTTCAGCCAGACAGCTGAATTTAAGAGGTGGAGTTATAATGAATAGTAGGCTATATAATCTGCATAAAGTTTGCTGTTATGAATATCAGACATGTCAGTATATAGAATGTATAAATAATTACATAATGTGTGTGTGTTTCAAATAAAGACAAGCTTTACATCTTGTTAAAAAATCATTCACACTATATGAAAGGAGAGCGATGAAAAGGCGATGCAATGAAAAATATGGGTGGACGACCTACATTTTGTGCTGGTGCACCATCCCTGCCAAATAAATTAAAAGATTGTTGAAATCATCAATGTCTTCCCTCTTGCTTTATCAAAATCTCAACTGAAGCTTAAAGTTTCCTCCGACAATAATGTGCTTTATGTGAAGTCAAATTCAGTTTGTGCATTATTACATGATAACTATTCTCTAAATCAGTGTTTTTCAACCTGTTTTGAGCCAAGGCACACTTTTTTCATTGAAAAAATCCTGAGGCACACCACCAGCCGACAATTGTAAATAAAATGAAATTTTATTGAAAATGAAATTAAATAAACATCTGTAGCCCGCATTAACGATATCAAGTCATTCTTGTCAAAGTGTCTTGAATAGGAATCAAATGAACACAAAGAAAATTATTTCTATTTACTCTTTTTTAGACCACTTAGGTGAAATTGGATAATTTCCCACGGCACAGTGGTTGAAAAACACTGCTCTAAATACTCTAGCCTAATTGTGGATGATTAAGCTATATGCTGAAATATGTTTCTGGAGTGTTAAAGAGTAAAAGAAAAAATAACAACAAGAACCGTACCGAACCGAAAACCGTGACCCTAAACCGTGATACGAACCGAACCGTGGATTTTGTGAACCGTGCCACCCCTAGAACAGTCCATAAACAACAGGCAGGGTTCACAGGCAGACAGGGTTCAGGTAAGCAATCCAAAAACGACAGGCAGAGGCTGGGTCAAAGACAGGCAGCTCTTACTTGAGTCAGGCAGCAAACAGCATAAACTGTGACGATCCGACAAACTAAACTAACAAAGGCAGGGTTTAAATACCCAAACTGATTGGCAATGATTGGACACAGGTGAAGACAAAATGGAGGGAACACAACAAAGACAGGAAGTTACCCAAATAAGGACATGGGTGTGGCCCTTGGCACACAACAGAAGCACACGGCTAGATCAACAAAACAAGGAGCTAACATTACATTGACAGGTAGGGGGAGACAAAACTAAAAGTCCAAGTGCAGATCCTGACAGTGACACTAACTTAAAATGAAAATGAATGTTGAAAGACCTCACTGTATATGCATTGTGAATTTATAAGGTGACTTTTTCTGACCATTAGATCTGCCCTAATGGACATTGTCTATGGCGGTGGAACTCCCAACCCATGCTACATTTTGGCATGCAGGCTGGGGACTTTCTACTTTCAACAAACATCTTGCTGTCTGGAAACAATTACGCCAAGGTTGCCCTCCTTTTGAAATTTATGAACATCCGAATGGTCAACCCAACTACTCACTACACAATCCAGGACACATACTGTGTTGACGCTATTAAAGAATACTGGGAAGAGAAGAGGTTAGAGGTCATCAGCCGACTTCAAGGGAAAGACGTTGTGCTCTTGGGTATGTATATTTATATTTCATCTTGTTCAACATACATTTGTATATACACAATGACACCGATTGTACGATAATCTGTACTGTCATACTGTATATGAGTCGTATTTTGTATGACCATCTATTTCTAGGTGATGGCAGGAATGACTCCCCAGGGCATTGTGCACAATACTGCAGCTACACGACCATGGAGCTTGATAGCAAGGAAATTGTCTATGTGACCAGTATAGACAAGCGGCAAACTGGAACTCCAATGCTATGGAAAAGGAAGGTTTTATCCAGACTCTAACTAACCAAAACTAACAACTAACAAAATTTATCCAGACTCTAACTAACAAAAACTAACCAAAGAGATAAAGGTTGTGGAGTTCTCCACCGATGCCCATGTCCAGATTGGAGCCCTTTTGAGTAAGTGGTCAACAGATAAATGTACTGTACACAAATAATAAAATGCTAATTCAGACACCTGGAAATAATATCCCTTACTTCACAGACCCAGACAAAGGCAAGTATAAGGAGCTGGGGATTCACCACAGCCTGGACATATGGCATGGTGCAAAAAACCTGTCCAAGAAAATTGCTGCTGTAAGTTAACTTCTAATACACCCAATTTCACTCATAATTCGTTTCTGTACCAGCATACGACAGTGGAATTATGTTATGCCTCCATGCTAAAATTACATGCATGGAATAACTTGCATTGTTTGTGCTTTGTTTATGCCCTCAAGGCAGGAAAGCTGAAAGGCCAGTCCATTCTTCTTCATTGGTTGAAGGATGTAGTCAACCATTTCTGGTGGTGCTGCAAGACAGCAGATACATTTCAGCAGTTTCTTGTAAGCAAGATTAGTACACATATTTGAGCAATTCCATGTAAAACTGGCCATAACAGCAGCACAATTCCAATACTGTAGTAAGATGTGAATGATGATCACTTAAAAATTTGAGCATTCACTCTTGCGTTGTAGAATGAATTTCATGAAACTTATCAGTGTGTGTATACACTATATTGCCAAAGTATTCGCTCACCTGCCTTGACTCAGATATGAACTTCACTCACATCCCATCCTTAACACTAGAAGCGCCAAGCGCCGGTCATTTGACCGCTGACGCGTATTCCTAGAAGCGCCGTGTGGGTTTGACCTAGATATACCTAGAACTGCCGGGCTGCGGTCATTTGACCGCAGCGATTACAAAAAAAAAAAAATCTATTCTCTTTTCTCACAGCAGATGTCGCAAGGGTTTCCTGACAGTCGGGCATGAGAATAATATTTTACCATAAAACATATAGTTTATATATGTGCAATATGTATTATATGTGATTTATTTTAATAACTATTTTTCATTTACATGGCATAGTCTATGGAGGCGATTTACAGTGGTAAAATGCGAGTTTGTTTTGAAAATGTTGCGACGTTCTATTAGGCAGGCCTACATGTGTAAAACATATTTTCAGCTGAAATTCGTCCGTCGTAGCCTATTTATGTACGTAGGGCGCGTATGCCTACGTACATTCATAGTTGTATATCTTATCTTGTATTTGTATGGAGTGAGATAGCTGTCAATATATTCGTGTCATAGATTTGATGCAGGTTCGTATTTGTCTGTAGGCCTAGTCGTGCATAAAATAAATATTTGTGAGTTCTCAAATGAGTCCAGTCGTGCATAAAATATATTGTGTGTATTTTATCCATCAGAATACGGATGGGGAAAAAAACGAATTCAAAAATTACAAGTAGGCTACGAAATCAAACTTTACAGGTAGGCCTAGGCTTTCATTTCTGAGTAGCCTACGACTTCGCACAAATGACTGAACTGTCAAAATACGTCATCGCCACACAACCACTCTCATTGTCGTTGGTGGATGTAAAGAGCAACACCAGCACGGCCCTCTTTTATACTCCAGATTTTGCTGAGAGCAAAACTGAGACATTACTTGTTTGCTGGACTCACTGAGTTACATCGTAGGGTGATAAGAATGGCAAGTGGCGCAGCGGTAACTTCCCTGACTACGACGCAGAAGACCCGTGTTCACATCCTGGCAGGGATGTGATATTATAGTGCATTGACTGAATTCACTGACCGATTTTGAACGTCGACGAATAATTATTTTTTGTTAATGTTTTTTAATAACTCTCTGAAATTTGTTTACCATTAACGAAAAATTATTTCGCCAGCCAATAATTTTCTAAGCCAAATTGAGCCGCCATGGCTAAGCCAGTTAGACTTTTTGCATCTAAAAATAATTATATCAGAGACACACGCGAAAAATAAACGCGAGCCTATAAACGATTCCCACTGGATACACCATATCAGTAGGCCTATTGTGCTCGTTGCTACGATAGGCTACTCAGGACTCAGTTGCATGTTCTGTAGACATGAAGTGGCAACTAAAGCCATCATCAGCCATGAAAACTTCAGCCAGCCGTTATTCTCAAAGCAAATGGCTTCGGGGTCTATAGGCTACATAACACACATTGCAAACATAGCCTATTTGAAACCGATCATTCCCCCTCCCCCATACACGTCTAACCAGTTCATGGAGGGAGGTGGAGGTCGTTTTGCTACGTGTGGACATGATCTTAGGCTACAGACATCACTGTGGCATTGGCAAATGCCTCCCCACCCCCACTGCATGGCTGTAGGCTGGCTGTTTGTTGTTTACATGCAACTCGTGGAAGAATGCGCAATCATGTTTCATCGTATATGCGCGTTTTAGAATGTTCGAATTCGCCAGCGTGCGTGTAGGCCTAGTTGTGTGAATAGAAAATAACAGAATATACTTTATTGATGCCTTGCTCAAAAGTACATCTGCCAAAGCTTACATAGGTCGGGGATCGAACCAGCAACTCTTGGGCGTTAGGGCTGAAGCGCTAACCAGTGGGCTACGGCTTTGTCCCTTCGTAACGTTAATCTGTGTCAATACAAATAGACCTATGTCAAAACAATAGACCTATAGCTGTTTTTCAGCAGACATCGAAACATAGCCTACACATTCGCAAAACGGAGAATATCTTTTTCACTCATCATTTTTAATTAGCCTAGGCTACTTCTCGCGCCTATGCCTGCTCAGCATTTCTGCTCTCTCTATCTCCCTCCCTCCGAGGTAGCTAGACCCTAGATGCTTCTCCCTAAATGAATGAACATTGTCTTAGAAAGTAGCCGCGGTAGCCTGTAAAATGCGGCATGAAATCCTGGCTACTGTGTAATTGAAACCAGACTAGGTTAGGCTCTTTGTTCGGTCCGGTCATTTTCGGCGGCGCGAACATAGCTACCTATTAATGAATGAATAAATGAATAGAAGTGTATTTGGGGAGTGAATTAGAACTAGCCACCCATTCATTTTAGAGCTTAGATTATCTGCCCAAACCCGAACTGCGGGTTACGGATCTCGAGATCCAACAACACCGGTGCTGGGTCGACATTTGTCATCCTTCCCCTCCCGTCGGGTCAGGCTCCTAATCACAGAATGCGTAGGCCCTATGCCTCCGTTTTAAAATAGCCAAGATTTCTAAGTAGGCTAGCATACAAAATGTAAAAAACGAAATATTAAAAATGAAATACTATGAAAAAGTTGAAAGTCAAGTTTGCTCAAGGTTTGTTCAAGAACTCCTCCAGAGTTTTTTCCTCAAACAACACAAATCAATACAAATAAATGAACAGATAACTCAAACGTGCTGTAGGCCTATGTCATAATGAAACAACCACAGACAACACAGTCTGACAAATGTATTCAAACGATTTGATTCGTGCACGAAGCGCCATCTAGCTGTCATTATGTGTAAGTAACAGCCTCCCAGTCTAAGGACTCAGCGGTCTTTTGACCGCCTCGCCGCGCTTTAAGTAGTTCACAACAGCACGGCGCTTCTAGTAGGTCGTCAAAGCGGTCAAATGACCGGGGCGCGGCGCTTCTAGGTATAAGTGGGTCAGAGGGGCGCGGCGCTTCTAGTGTTAATCCATAGGGTTTATTATTATGTTTGTCCACTCTTTGCACCTGTAACAGCTTCAATTCTTCTGGGAAGACTTTCCACAAAGTTTAGGAGTGTGTTTATGGGATTTTTTTAACATTCTTTCAGAAGTGCATTTGTGAGGTCACACACTGATGTTGGACGAGGCGATTGGCTCTCTGGATCCACTCTAATTCATCTCAAAGGTGTTCTATTGGGTTGAGGTCAGGCTAGTCAAGTTCATCCACACCAAACTCTGCCTTTATGGACCTTGCTTTGTGCTCTGGTGTACAGTCATGTTGGAACATGAAGTGGCCATTCCCAAACTTCCCACAAAGTTGGGAGCATGGAATTGTCCGAAATCTCTTGGTTAATGCTGTAGCATTCAGAGTTCCTTTCACTGGAACTAAGGGACCAAGCCCAGCTCAGGGATGGCCCCTTCCTGTTCCATCATGACTGTGCACCAGTGCACAAAGCCAGGTCCATAAAGACATGGATGAGTTTGATGTGGATGAACTTGACTGGCCTGCACAGAGTCCTGACCTCTACCCAATAGAACACCTTTGGGATGAATTAGAGTGGATCCTGAGAACCAGTCGCCTTGTCCAACATCAGTGTGTGACCTCACAAATGCGCTTCTGAAAGAATGGTCAAAAAATCCCATAAACTAATAATCTTTGGAGCTGAAGCTGTTACAGCTGCAAAGAGTGAACAAACATCATAATAAACCCTATTTTTTTCAGTTCCATGATCCATCATTTTTTCTTGTTCATTTGTTTTTTTTTCCCTTAGGCACTTTGGATTGGGGTTCTGCACCATGTGTGCAACCAGCATACCTGGGCGACTGGAAGTTGCCAACATGATCACCTTGAGGACACTCATGGGAAACAGTGGATTGAGAGAGATTCCCAGAGCCACAAAGCGCTAGTGAGCATTGTCCTCAACAAACGCTGGCAGAAGAATGTCCATAAGTTTCTGCGCTTCAGGTAGAGTGCAGGTACATGACCATTAAACAGAAATGTCATAGCCGTAAAGAAATGTGTGGGTGAGTATTTATTGTTCTAATATCTTTTGTATTCATCTAGATCAACATCACATCTGGAGTCATTTCAGAACCATATCCTGATGTATGCCAGCAAGCGCCTGGCCTTCCCTCCTCAAGGGTATCAGTCTAGAGTTTTGCTTGCTGCTCTGGACTACAATTTCAACTGCATGCGTCCAACTTACAGGACGGCTGAGGGCCAACAAGTGTATGTTGAAAAAATTTTGGTATTCCTATTGTCAAACAAATATGAGTGTTTTTGTCATAATGACTAATAATATTTTCTTTTTTATTTAGTCTTCGGAAGAAGTACAATAAAAATGCCAGAAGATACAGCCTATATGCCTTGAACTGTGGAAAATCCTATGACTACATCCCTGAGTTGCAAGCCCGGATTGTGAAAGGAAGAGTTGGAAGCGGAGTTGGGATGCCGCGAAAGAGGACCCTATGCCCGGATGATCCAAGGCAGCTTGGTGTTGTGCCCCCAATACCTCCACCACCAATGTCTGAGTTGATACACACACATGTCAGCAGAGGTCTAGGTCAGTGAGAAACATCTACAAGCTATCATTTCAGTTCAGTACATTTGAATGATAATCCATTATGTGCACATGACTAATGGAACTCCATGTCTTTTACAGGATCAGCCTTTGATGTTGCCACCAACATACAGTCAGATTAAGTTGTTTGGTAAACTACAGCAAGTGTTTGTAAATACTGTAAATATGATCAATAAATGAATCTTTTGTTTTTCAAAAAGCATTCATATGGTATTGTTATATATTCAAATAGTATTGTTTCTATTGCATCTTATTGTGACATGTCAATGCTTTTTCTAAATCAAATACAGCAGCCACAGGTTCAATAACAAATATTTTATTCTTCAAACAACAATAGAACTCTAGCAAATAAAAAACTTTCAAACCCAACTATTTACAGAAAGAATCACCCCAATTTCAGATGCCAGGGATGTAGCCGGTATACTGTCCTTGAGGGTCAGGGAATTTGTCCCTAATTTTGTGAACACAGCAGCTGGGAATCACTCTCCTGCTCCCTGGTCCCAATGCGCCATGCTGCCAGAAAATAAAATGTCTGTATGCAGCATGTCGCTCCATCAGCAAGTCAAAGATCAGCCCCGGCTGCCTCTCCAACATTCCCACAGCGAGACACTGAAGGTCTTCCAGATCCATCTCCAGCATAAGTCTCTGAAGAAATTAAAGACAATGGTTAGAGATGCGGTTAGGCATGTACAGGTAGGCATGTAGCCAACAGGTTGAACAGCATGTTTCACAGTAGGCTACAGTGCACAGAGGGTGATGCAGTGTAAAGGATCTCACTTCAATCAATGGTGACAGAAGACAACCTCATGTGCAAAAGAAAATCTCTTTGCCCATGATACTAAATTACAGTAGCTCATGTTATGACTAGTTTCGCTACATTCATAAGACTGGGCAACCGGATGGAAATGTTTTATAGTAGCCTATAATACACAAAAGGCAATGCAGTGTAAATTCTCATCTGTACTGATATTGACAATTTCATTAGTGTGCAAAAGATAATGTGATTGTGGTTTCGCTATTTAGAATTGCATTGAATTTGACAGAGATAGGATATCCATAACCTGTTCATTTGCTGCTACATGTAGTCATATAAATTGTACAAACCTCTGTAACTTCTCTTCTCTGCCTTTGGAGACCTTCAATCCTTTCACGATCCAAGGGATCGCTAGCTGCCGTACCTCTTCCTCGTCGTCCTCCTCTTCCTCCACGTCTACCTGACCCCCTGCCTCTACCTCTTCCTCTTCCTCTCGATGTATCGCCCGATGATGATCTCTAACAATGCACGGACATTGAAAAATAAATGACTGAAGAATATATTACGAATTAGCACATAGTTCATGCCTTTAGAGCAATACAAGCATTAGCCTATACTGTAATGTCAAGTTGTTAGCTGCTGCTATGCTAATATTACGATAGTAAGCTAATGTAAAAACAACATAAGCATGAGAACGTAATTCACTATGTTGCTTGAGGAGTAATTACTCATACATGATCATACAAATTATTCAAAGAACTTTGGAATAACTTACATCATCACCGTAAAGAAAACTCGATGAAGAGGTCGACGACATCTTGAATGAATCTCGACCCATCCAACTTCCCGTAGTTCTGGCCAGGTTGCAACGCACATTTGAAAACGCGTGGCGCTAGAGCGTGCATGCAAAATCAAATTTAACCACTAGATGGGAGAAAAAACTACATAGTGTACGTTTAAAGAGACCCTATGCAACTTTTTCAGTCATAAAATCGCTTAGAAATCGTTGTTTTGCTTGACTGACCAGTTTTATCGAAAACATTAATATTTCCTCCTGCCCCCAGCAATGTTCCCTCTAATAGATTTTCAGACCGCGCATATTTTTCAGACCGCACAAACTATTTTTTATTTTTCAGGTGCTAAAAATTTGACTATCAAACGCGATGTAGCCTAGTTAAAAAAACATTTAAAATACTGACATGTCTGACAACCAAGTCAGATGTAGACAACGTTTGAATATTTACAAAGTAGGCCTATCCTTAAAGGTCCTATAGAATGGATGAATTGAGTATTGCACTGTGTTCTCTGATGTTAAAATAGTATATATTCAACTTTGATTTAAAAAAATAAACTCAATTGCAATTTTACAAGACTAATTAAAACCATATATTTAGGCTGGGTATTGAAATGGTCTGTTTGACTAAATGGCGCCCTCTTTGGCATCCCCAATTGAACTTCAATGGCTTTGCGAGGTCTGACATCACAAGCAAGCAGTTTTGCTGAATCGCCCATTTTTTAGTGTCTATTTCTAAGTTCAAGATTTCCATATGAAGGAGGGCTCAACCATGCTTCATGTTCATGATAGCTCTTTGTTTATGCACAACCTCTCATAATTCATGAAAACCAAGAAAAAAATATTTCCATTCTAGGTCACCTTTAACCTATGAGCCCGACTGACGCAAAGTGCGTCAAAAAACACACCCATTCTTCTCTGTTACATTGCTCCGCAATTGTTAGTCGCACCGAGATGAGACCTTTATTGCACGAAAGAGCAGAATCGGGGCTTTCAAATGAGACTAGGCACTTGTCTGTACAATCAGGTATGACAATGAAAAAAATCATGAAGTTAAATCAAGTATATCATATTTACAGTCTAAATTGCTCTGCTTTCACCGGCGCATCCAGTACTCCCGGCATCGCACAGACATGCTACGCATATCAAACGAAACAGGAGAAACAGAGCTTTCCATTGATACCAAATACATCGATCCCTTTGTGTTATGAAAACAGACGAAGTGACAAACAAATAATAATGCCATATAGTTTAGGCTGCCATTACTCTCGTTTGATTTACTCGTGCAACCGAGTAGGCCTATCAAAAAGATATGGCACGCATGTCAGATGAAAGAGGAGAGCTAGAGCTATCCACAGATACCAAATACAACCTTCTAAGCCATAAAACAGACGAAGTGACGGCAAAATAATAATTTAATTTAGCTCCACTTACCATGTTTTTGTGTGGCATAATAGCCTATGTTCATAATCCAACGTTCTCATGTATTTTTATATGGCAAGGCACGCTCATAATACGATTTTTAGATCCTATCAAGCTCCTGTATGGTATCCAATTCAAGACTCATATTGAATCCAAATTTGTTTTACAAATAAACACTTTAATGCCTTTACTTTGTTCATTGCAATGCAGTAAAAAATTATTATAGAGAATCATGTGCATGTCATGTGTGTTACTAGCTACCACCATAGATGTATACTGTATATGTCTATGGCTACCACGCAAACACGTCAGGTCACATCAGCTTGTGTCACAAGCATCACATATGGAGTGCAAAAAGTGTGAAAAAGTTTTTTTTTTTTCATCACTAAATATAAATGGCCATTTATTTATGAATCCAGCTGGCTTGTCATTGTTGATAATTAATATCTCCATTTTATAAGAAACGTTAAAAAGAAAAACGAAAAGACAACAGTAGTTGCACTCCTGAGCATTATCAACTGTGAGAGGGCCATAGACACAGCAGAGTGCTGGCAAGAGTTTTAAAGTGACAGTGCACCATTTATAAATGAATTAAACAGCATCATATTAACCGTATTTAACAAAATGACTTTCTCATTATTATCATGTAAATTATATGTATATATATTGGAAGGGGGGGGGCATGGTCAATTTTGGCAGGTCGCGTGGTTGCGAATTGCTCACAGCGCTAAAACCTGCGCTCAGAAAAAAAAAAATTGCTCAGTGCTGAAAAAAATTAGAGGGAACATTGGCCCCCAGTGTCCCTATCCGCTATTGCAGCCTTGCAGTTTGTCCAGGAAGCGATTGCTCCTTGTTTACACCTGGAAGTCTGAGACGCGTAAGGAACAAGAAGAACCACGCTTGCAATTTCTATATATTTATATAGCCTATATGTATAAATATACACGCTAAAGCTGTAGGGGAAGCTCTGCAGAGAAATGTGCAAGCATAAAACGAGCGATAACGAAAAGATACCGAAACCGGAGATGAAATCGCCAATCCTGCATAGTTTCTCTTTAAAGCAGATATAGCAGGCTCGGACTGGCAATCTGTGCAGTCGGGCAAATGCCCGGTGGGCCGGTGCTCATGTGGGCCGGTGGACTCCGAGATTCTTTTTTTTTTTTTTATGGCAAAATGTTTAAGTTATTTATTTGCGGCCCGTCATGTATAAATTGCTGTAGCCTAACATCATTGCTATGTAGTCCGCTGACAATTACGGCGGGGTTGGTGCTTCTTTCATTCATAGGCTATCACTCATTGCAAACTTTGTCCGTTAGGCTATATCTAGTGGATTTCATTGAAAGTGAAAGCAGACGGGTTGATCTGCGTTCTGCAAGTGTTCGATGTGTGTGATGCACTAGGCTATTTGTTTCTTAGCAGAAGCCATGAAACGGTAAAGGTCAAATTATTTATTTAAAAATACATCATTTAGGAAGTTGGTTTTTTGTTGGCTTTGCTCGCGTTCGCGTCCAGTTTGACTTGTCAGGATTTTCCGATAATGACTGCAATCTCGTGATGCTGATAGCCTATATTGACTTATTTTCTGTGCGTGTAAACTATAGTGTAGGCTACTGTGGTTGAAACTGTGCCAGACTAGCCTAGGCCTACTGGTTTTCATCATTTTAACCACAAAGCCTGTCTACAGGTATACTAAATTGTTTAGCACCTTGTCATTTCGCGTTTGTCCAGCCGTTCACCTCCGTGCAGTGCGCCCCATGTCTTTCAAAACATATTTCGGGATAGTAGTAGTAGGCTACTATGCGAAAACGTATGATGATAGTAGGCTACTAAGAGATTAACACTTTGGCATGCTTGGCAAACATCAGTCTTGTACATAATATTGAGATAAAGTTTTTAGTGGAAAAGTAGCCTATTTAAAGGCACAGTCTGCATTTTAATCCTATAGCTCTCCATCAGTGTGTGCGCAATTGTAAAACTATGATGCCTACACAATCCTGGCATAGTAGCCTACAGTATAACAGGTATAGGACATGTTACTTTGGAAGGAGAGGGAGTGGTGCAATTTGATTTTCTATGGAACTTAAATAAATATCAACAACCTTCAAGCAACCTCTTTAATCAGCATCAATATCAATAGGCCTATATGGTTCACTATAGGCTATTGTACAAGACTAGAGGACTGTAAGGGGGCAGGCTATATATTATCATCAAGTAGGCCTATACTAAATAATGTAGTCAAAATTAGAACTTTATGTTGGTTTAAGTTCAAACAAAACATGTCATGAACTGAGAAAATCCATGGTTCTACATCATTGTTGGCAAAATGATCATGATAGCCTATATATTTCAGCCATATCTGGTTTAGAGTAGGCCTAGCTACTTTGCTCCATTATAAATGAATTTTCTTTAGGCCTTATAGACTATATTGTAATATGCTATAATGTTTGAAACATGTAGGCCTATCTCAATGTATCAATAATTCTCATAAAAGTCATCAGATGTCGTCATTTAAGGGGTTATTAAAATTTTCGGGATTGAATTCAATTTGGGACTGTTTGGGTAGTGGTAAATGCCGACATTCCTAACCCTGCTCACAAGTGCCACCTGGTGGTTGTTTGGGGCATTGCAGCTTCACTTGGGAAAAATAAATAAAATACACGTGATTCACGTGTGATTCTCATGAGAATCTCACGTGAAAGCGGCCAATGTCAACCAACGCCCACTGTACTAGAAGCGCCGTGCTGTTGTGAACTACTTAAAGCACGGCGAGGCGGTCAAAAGACCGCTGAGTCCTTAGACTGGGAGGCTGTTACTTACACATAATGACAGCTAGATGGCGCTTCGTGCACGAATCAAATCGTTTGGTCATAAATTTGTCAGACTGTGTTGTCTGTGGTTGTTTCATTATGACATACAGCACGTTTGAGTGATCTGTTCATTTATTTGTGTTGATTTGTGTTGTTTGAGGTAAAAACTCTGGAGGAGTTCTTGAACAAACCTTGAGCAAACTCGACTTTCAACTTTTTCATAGTATTTCATTTTTTATATTTCGTTTTTACATTTTGTATGCTAGCCTACTTAGAAATGTTGGCTATTTTAAAACGGAGGCATACGCGTTCTGTGATTAGGAGCCTGACCCGACTGGAGGGGAAGGATGAAAAATGTCGACCCAACACCGGTGTTGTTGGATCTCGAGATCCGTAACCCGCAGTTCAGTTTTGGGCAGATAATCTAAGCTCTAAAATGAATGGGTGGCTAGTTCTAATTCACTCCCCAAATTCACTTCTATTCATTTAATAGGTAGCCTAGGCTATGTTCGTGCCGCCGAAAATGATCGGACCGAACAAAGAGCCTACCTAGTCTGGTTTCAATTACACAGTAGCCAGGATTTCATGCTTTACAGGCTACCGCGGCTACTTTCTAAAACAGTGTTCATTCATTTAGGGAGAAGCATCTAGGGTCTAGCTACCTCGGAGGGAGGGAGATTGAGAGAGCAGAAATGCTGAGCAGGCATATAGGCGCGAGAAGTAGGCTAATTAAAAATGCCTGCTGAAAAACAGCTATAGGCCTATTGTTTCTACAATTTAAGCTAACTTCTATGTGAATTCGTGATTGAGTATTGAGACACACATTAACATCATGAAGGGAC
The DNA here is from genome assembly GCF_963854185.1 of Sardina pilchardus. Classification (NCBI taxonomy): domain Eukaryota; kingdom Metazoa; phylum Chordata; class Actinopteri; order Clupeiformes; family Clupeidae; genus Sardina; species Sardina pilchardus. Next base: position 30,409,034 of record NC_085014.1, on the reverse strand, counting down.
AGGGCCGTAGCCCACTGGTTAGAGCTTCAGCCCTTACGCTCAAGAGTTGCTGGTTCGATCCCCGACCTGGGTAGTCTATGGCAGAAGTACTTTTGAGCAAGGCATCAATAAAGTATATTCTATTCTATTCTTTTCTATTCACACAACTAGGCCTACACGCACGCTGGCGAATTCGAACATTCTAAAACGCGCATATGCGATGAAACATGATTGCGCATTCTTCCACGAGTTGCATGTAAACAACAAACAGCCAGCCTAATGCCATGCAGGAGGCAGGGTGGGGGTGGGGAGGCATTTGTCAATGCCGCAGTGATGTCTGTATAGCCCAAGATCATGTCCACACGTAGCAAAACGACCCCCACCCCCCTCCGTGAACTGGTTAGACGTGTATGGGGGAGGGAGAATGATCGGTTTCAAATAGGCTATGTTTGCAATAGTGTGTTATGTAGCCTATAGACCCCGAAGCCATTTGCTTTGAGAATAACGGCTGGCTGATGAAGTTTTCATGGCTGATAATGGCTTTAGTTGCCACTTCATGTCTACAGAACACGTACAGAGTCCTGTGTAGCCTATCGTAGCAACAAGCACAATACTGATGTGGTGTATCCAGTGGGAATCGTTTATAGGCTCGCGTTTATTTTTCGCGTGTCTCTGATATAATTATTTTTAGATGCAAAAAGTCTAACTGGCTTAGCCAAAGTTTGTCAGATGGCGGCTCAATTTGGCTTAGAAAATTATTGGCTGGCGAAATAATTTTTCGTTAATGGTAAACAAATTTCAGAGAGTTTGTTATTAAAAAACATTAACAAAAAATAATTGTTCGTCGACGTTCAAAAACGGTCAGTGAATTCAATCATTATGAGCTATATCATTTTGCCCCTGCCAGGTTGTGAACCCGGGCCTTCAGCGTCGCAGTCAAGGAGGTTAACGCTGCGCCACTTGCCATTTAATCACCCCGCAATTGGAAATACGATAGGTCTTTGACGCAACGTAACTCAGTCAGTCCAGCAAACAAGTATGTCTCTGAATGTGGCGATGACGTATTTTGACAGTTCAAGTCTTGTGCGAAGTCGTACTCATAAATGAAAGCCTACCTGTAAAGTTTGATTTCGTACTTGTAATTTTTGAATTCGTATTTTTTTCCCATCCGTATTCTGATGGATAAAATACACACAATATATTTTATGCACGACTGGACTCATGAGAACTCACAAATATTTATTTTATGCACGACTACAGACAAATACGAACGTGCATCAAATCTATGACACGAATATATTGACAGCTATCTCACTCCATACAAATAGAAGATAAGATATACAACTATGAATGTACGTAGGCATACGCGCCCTACGTACATAAATAGGCTACGACGGACGAATTTCAGCTGAAAATATTTTTTACACATGTAGGCCTGCCTAATACAACAACGTCGCAACATTTTCTAAACAAACTCGCATTTTACCACTGTAAATCGCCTCCATGGACTATGCCATGTAAATGAAAAATAGTTATTAAAATAAATAACATATATAATACATATTGCACATATATAAACTATATGTTTTCTGGTAAAATATTATTCTCATGCCCGACTGACAGGAAACCCTTGCGACATCTGCTGTGAGAAAAGAGAATAGCAGCCTGGACAAACATGACCGAACGCGAGACAACATAGTGTTGTCACATAAGTGAGCGCAAAATAGCTCTAAACTAGCTTGTACCGGTGTGCTTTCGATCATTTAAAAATTCTGGGTGACAAAACACGCGTATTTAGGAAAAGTCGTGAACGTAGGGTCCTGGAATTTAATCGAGTGAAAAGATTTTTTTTTTTTTGTAATCGCTGCAGTCAAATGACCGCAGCCCGGCAGTTCTAGGTATATCTAGGTCAAACCCACACGGCGCTTCTAGTAATACGCGTCTAGTAATACGGAGACAACGGAGCTGAAGCGACGGACGGACCCACAATGCATTTCGAGTCCCATGCAAAGTGATTGAGATCCGTTGACGGACGGAGACAGTGTGAATGCGGGGTGACTTCATGCACCAGATCTGCATCTCCAGTCTACTAACGAGTCACTCATCAGTTAATCCCCTGCACCTGTCCACACCCCTATTTAAAGCCCTCCAGTTTCTCTTGTCTTTGTGTTGCCTTAAGCCTACCTTACATTGCCAGACTTTGCAAAGATTTGGAAAAGATTTTTGAAAAACTACAGTCTCAGACCCTCTCACATCTAAAGACAATTCATTGAGGTTTTAGTCACAGTCTAGTCACAGGCCAGTCTCAGATTAGGATTTTGCAAAGACTGTGGGTCACTATTTACAAGACTGCTGCTAGATTCCTTCAAATTATTTCCATCGTGCAATAGGCTACACGTCATCATTCACAGGAAATCACATGATAGCCTACTCATATCAAAGTAATTTTTTCGCGTTTCTGCAGCATTGTTTGATGTGTGACATCACTAACAGATATAGAGCTGTTCTGTCACGTAGAACAACCGACTAATAAATTATAAGAAATGAAATAACAAATAATCATAAAGGCTACAGCTGTCGCCTATTTTGCCCCTTCCTGTTTCATGTTCGCGCAAGGTTACTATTGGTTTTTAATGTTCACGTCACTATTTGCATGAGCCACGACTGAAAAGACTTCCGATAATATCAAACATGTTTGATATTGTCGTAACGGCAAAACTAGAAAAAGACTGCCTCCGACGGACTTAAAACCGCTAAGATTGGCACCTTACACTAAACGATTTAGATGACGGGAGCGCGCTGCGATTTCAGTACAACTCCCAAGATTTCCGCCCGATTTTGGAAATTTAGTCGCCGACTGTTAAAACAGACCAAAATCGTGCAATGTAAGCCAGCCTTTAGTTCAGACGCCGAAGGACTGGCTGTTCCCTAACAGTGTATGTGTAGCAGTTTCTTCTCATTCATTCTCTGTTTTGGCTAGTATCTCCTGTGTGTTCTGTTTTTGCCCTCGTGCAAGTTTTGTTTTGAAATATAAAAATACAAGCGTCCTGCATTTGCGTCCGGTCTCATCCTTCCATGACAGAAGGCAACACCACTCCATGGACGCAGCGGACATCCCATTGCCTATGGAGGAGTTTGACCCTCTTGGATCAACCGTGCCAAGTCAAGACCTAGGCCAGGTTGTGGCTTCCCAGCAACGTAGTCTGTTGGAGATTCGAACTACCTTGGATGAGGTCATACATGAGGTCCGATGGATCGGTGCGACCCCACCCTCACCACCAGTCAAGCAGTCTCCAGCTCTAGACGCAGTTCTGGAGAATGTTCGTCCTTACTCTCCAGTCAAGCTCCCAGAACGCTATGATGGTAAACCGACAGACTGCCGTGGCTTTATCACCCAGCTGTATTTTGCTCACCAACCTGACCTTTCAGATTCTGTCAAAGTTTCGACTATCATCTCTCGGTTAACGGGAAAGGCCTTGCAGTGGGCTCAGCCGTGTGGGAGAGAGGTGGCCGAGATGTTACGTCACACGCCCGCTTTGAAGCCCTCTTCCGTGCCGTCTTTGATCACCCGGATGAGGGAAGAGAGGCTGGTGACAAACTGCTTCTACTCCGACAAGGTTCACAATCGGCTGCAGACTACTCCCTATCCTTTCGGACAACAGCAGCTGCCACCGGGTGGAATGAACCAGCGCTCTGCTCCCTATACAGAAGAGGACTGCGGGAGGACATCCAGATGGAGTTGGCCTGTCGTGACGAGGACGTAGGGTTGGATGCGCTCATTGGCTTATCCATCCGCCTTGATCGTCTGCTGAGAGAACGCCGCCGATTTCCCAAGCAAGCCAGATTGCTCCTACAAGCTCCCCTGAATACGACGCCTGAGCCCATGCAAATCGGTAACACACACCTTTCCACTTCTGAACGTCGGCGCAGGATTGAGCTGGGTCTGTGTCTTTATTGTGGAGAGGAGGGTCATGTCTTGTCTGACTGCCCTGTGAGACCAGTCCACCCCCGTGACAGAGGACCACCACCTAAGGGCACTGCATCCCAGGATAAGGTAGGCACAGTCTCTCATCTCCTATCTGCCAAACCATTCCTGGTGCCAGTGACTGTTAGATCGGGTGATGTGTCTGTTGTCGTCTCAGCACTCCTAGATTCAGGTGCTGCAGGAAATTTTATCTGTGCATCGTTGGCCCACACTCTTCACTTGTCTCTTCACCAGCTGCCTAATCCTATATCTGTTCACGCCCTAGATGGTCGTCCTGTGGGAGAGGGAACGATCACTCACACCACTAGACCCGTCAGCCTCACTGTGGGGGTCTCACATCATGAGTGCCTTACCTTTTTAGTTTTGCCCTCAGCCTCCATCCCCTTATCCTGGGACTCCCATGGCTCCAAGACCACAACCCCAACATCTCTTGGACTGAGAGAGAGATCGTCTCCTGGTCCTCACCCTGTCAGTCCAGGTGTCTGTCGTTGGACTGTGCAGCCACAACGGTAGAAAGTCCGCTCATGTCATCCACTCAGGAGATTCCCAGTCAATACCTTGATCTAGCTGAGGTATTCAGTAAGGAACGTGCCACCTGTCTACCACCTCACCGGCCATGGGACTGCGGCATCGACCTCCTCTCTGGTATGTCACCACCACGTGGTCGAGTGTATCCCCTGTCTCCTAAAGAGACCAGTGCCATGGAAGTCTACATTGCAGAGGCCCTACGACAAGGATTTATTCGTCCCTCCACCTCTCCTGCTTCTGCCGGCTTCTTCTTCGTGGCGAAGAAGGATGGGGGCTTACGCCCTTGTATAGACTATAGAGGTCTAAATTCGGTTACTGTTAAATACCGTTACCCACTTCCATTGGTTCCATCAGCCGTCGAACAGGTTTGAGGATCCCAGTTCTTCACCAAGCTAGACCTTAGAAGTGCTTATAACTTGATCCGTATTCGAGAAGGTGACGAGTGGAAGACCGCCTTTAGCACCGCGTCAGGCCACTACGAGTATCTTGTTATGCCCTATGGTCTCTCTAATTCTCCATCTGTGTTTCAGGCGATGGTCAACGATGTACTTCGTGACATGTTAGGAAAATTTGTCATTACCTACATAGATGACATCCTGATCCATTCCCCCTCTCTAGCTGCCCACATTGAGCATGTTCGGCTGGTCCTGTCCCGTCTCCTGCACCACCAGCTCTATGTGAAACTGGAGAAGTGTGTTTTCCACCAGACCACCGTCTCATTCCTTGGCTATGTGATAGGCCCTGAGGGAGTCAAGATGGAGGAGGGGAAAGTCAGTGCTGTGAGAGATTGGCTGGAACCCAAGACAATCAAGGAGTTGCAGCGTTTTCTTGGGTTCTCGAACTTCTATCGCCGTTTCATCAGAGGATTTAGTTCGGTTGCTGCCCCTCTCACAGCTCTCCTCAAGGGTCGGCCCCGTCGCCTCAGTTGGGATGACCAAGCTAGGACTGCCTTTAACCAACTGAAGGAGCGGTTCACCACTGCACCAATACTGAAGATGCCTGACCCACAGAAGCAGTTTGTGGTTGAGGTGGATGCCTCGGAGGTGGGTGTGGGGGCAATATTGTCCCAAAGACACGGTTCACCACTAAAATTGTATCCATGTGCCTACTTTTCCAGAGTCCTGTCTCCTGCAGAGAAGAATTATGACGTGGGAAACCGGGAGTTGTTAGCAGTAAAGCTGGCACTCGAGGAGTGGCGACACTGGCTGGAGGGGTCCCAGGAGCCATTCCTTGTTCTGACTGATCATCGAAATCTTGAATATATCAAGATGGCGAGGCGCTTGAACCCACGTCAGGCCAGGTGGGCTCTATTCTTTTCTCGTTTTGATTTCTCCATCACTTTCCGCCCAGGGTCCAAGAATGGCAAAGCTGATGCCCTGTCCAGGATTCATGGGATGACTGAGTCTTCTGCCAGTGACAAGACAATCATCGCACCATCGGTTATTGTGGCTCCTGTCCTATGGGACATCGAAGACGAGATCCGGCAGGCCCTTGCCACTACACCTGCACCGCCATGCCTCCCAGCTGGCCGGACTTTTGTCCCACCTGTCTTGCGGGACAGGCTGATCATTTGGACCCACACCTCGCTATCCTCAGGACATCCTGGAATCACAGGTACAATTCAGCTTCTTTCTTCCAAATACTGGTGGCCTACCCTATCTGCTGATGTAAGACGTTATGTTCGGTCATGCTCTGTCTGTGCCACAACAAAGTCCCCTCGGGAGCTCCCTGCTGGGAAGTTGATGCCCTTGCCCATTCCACAAAGGCCATGGTCCCACATTGCAGTGGATTTTATCACAGATCTCCCAGTGTCGGATGGTAACACCACAGATTTAGTGGTCGTAGACAGATTTTCCAAGGCTTGTCGGCTAATCCCCTTTGCCTCCCTTCCGTCCGCCTTTCAGGTTGCTGATGTACTTTTCAATCATGTTTTCCGCTGTTATGGACTCCCAGAGGACATCCTCTCTGACCATGGCCCCCAGTTCACCTCTCGTGTTTGGAGGGCCTTTATGGAGAGACTGGGAGTCACGGTCAGTCTCACTTCAGGTTACCACCCAGAGTCCAATGGTCAGGCGGAGAGAACCATCCAGGAACTGGGACGGTTCCTACGAACATACTGTCACCACAGACAACATGACTGGTCTCAATTCCTGCCCTGGGCAGAGTATGCCCGCAATTCTTTACACCACTCGTCAACTGGTTTAACCCCCTTTGAGTGTGTTTTAGGGTATCAGCCCCCCCTGTGTCCCTGGAACCCAAGCCATACAGAAGCCCCGGCAGTGGACAACTGGTTCCGCCGTGCAGAACGGGTCTGGGAGATGGCCAATGTCCACTTGCAGAGAGCGGTCCGTCGACAGAAGATCCAGGCTGATCGCCATCGCAGGGACCCTCCGGAGTACCAGCCTGGAGACAGAGTCTGGCTGTCTACTCGAGACCTGAGGCTCCGTCTACCCTGCAAAAAACTCAGCCCACGATTTGTAGGACCCTTTAAGGTCCTACGTAGAGTTAACCCAGTGTCATACACCCTGCAGTTACCCATGAATTATAAAATATCGCCAACCTTCCATGTTTCTCTCCTTAGGCCAGTAACACCAAGTCCCCTGTCTGATGCAGTTCCTCGGGACACACCACCTCCCTGCCTTGAGATCGATGGGACGCCTGCCTATTCGGTGCGTGCTCTTCTGGACTCCCGACGACGTCATGGCCGCATGCAATACCTGGTTGACTGGGAGGGGTATGGTCCCGAGGAACGATGTTGGGTTGGCCGGAATGACATCCTGGATCCAAACCTAGTCACTGAGTTTCACCGGACGCATCCACACCGCCCTGCTCCTCGCCCCCGGGGACGTCCTGCCGGTCGGCACCCCTTCACGGCTGGAGCCGCTCGTCAGAGGGGGGGTACTGTAACAGCCCTGCCCCCTTCCAACACCAAATCCCTGACTTCATGCACCAGATCTGCATCTCCAGTCTACTAACGAGTCACTCATCAGTTAATCCCCTGCACCTGTCCACACCCCTATTTAAAGCCCTCCAGTTTCTCTTGTCTTTGTGTTGCCTTAGTTCAGACGCCGAAGGACTGGCTGTTCCCTAACAGTGTATGTGTAGCAGTTTCTTCTCATTCATTCTCTGTTTTGGCTAGTATCTCCTGTGTGTTCTGTTTTTGCCCTCGTGCAAGTTTTGTTTTGAAATATAAAAATACAAGCGTCCTGCATTTGCGTCCGGTCTCATCCTTCCATGACAAGAACTACGGGAAGTTGGATGGGTCGAGATTCATTCAAGATGTCGTCGACCTCTTCATCGAGTTTTCTTTCCGGTGATGATGTAAGTTATTCCAAAGTTCTTTGAATAATTTGTATGATCATGTATGAGTAACTACTCCTCGAGCAACATAGTGAATGTTCACAAGTTAAGTGCATTAGTCCTGTGCCACGGTGCCTGTCTTTCTGGCACTAGCCATATAATTTACCAGACCAGATAGAGCTCGGCATATGGCAGATTTGAATTCAGCACACCCAAATTGACAATGTATGACTGTTTGCCGACTTTGTCTCACAAATGCCTTTGGGTGTCTGTGAGAAAGTGAGGTGGCCACCTCACGTTGAGGGAGGTGCGCCACTGGATTAGGTGGTGTGGAGGGAAGGAGGCGGCAGGAGACAGCAGTTCATTACAAAAATATAACGATTTATTTATGTCCATACTAGCAGCGAGATCCAGGAAGAATCAGAGTCCAAACATGAAATGCAGGGTTCTTCAGTCGACGCACACACATGTAAACTTGGCAACCGGAACCTACTCTTGAGGCTCCAACATTGGACCACATTCAACCCTTGCCTCACAGCAAGCAAGGTTAACTTCAAATTAAACAAACAAAACATTAAACTTCACGACTTCCCTGATTTCTGGACCTCTGAATGCTCCTTCCTAGTTCTCCTGTCTGTGTCCAGTCTATTGTGCCTCTTGTGTGAAATAAGCCTGCCTTTAAATAGGCTAGGCAATCACCCAATTAACTTGGGCTAAACCATTACATGGGTGGGTGTGGTCTGTACCATTAGCTAAATCACAGTTAAAATCAACATCTTAAGGAAAACGGCAGATGGGTAGAAAGGAAAAGGTCTGCTTTTCCACATTTCCTTCCTCTTCTGGAGTCTCACCAACCAGGTGGTGAGACAGGAAGTCCACCCCAAAGTTCTCCACTCAGAAATAGTTCCAGGCCAGTAGTGCCAACGCACTACTGCTGCAGCACTGATGTGAGGGTGTCTTTGCTGTGGTGTAGGTTGACATTCCTGGACGGCTCTCTCCGGTTTCTGCCTTGTCACAGTCCACCTCTCCACCTTGCAGCAGGTCCTCCTCCAGCGCTGCTGCTCTCTTGGCCCCGCCATTTCCAGCAGAGCTGCTCGGGCCAATGCAGAACCAGTCATCTCCCGCAGAGTTGAGTCGCTCCTTTCTCCCCACCTCCAGTATCCACAAAGGCGTACCATCCCACCGCTGCCACCAAATGTGAGAAAGTGAGGCGGCCACCTCACGTTGAGGGAGGTGCGCCACTGGATTAGGTGGTGTGGAGGGGAGGAGGCGGCAGGAGACAGCAGTTCATTACAAAAATATAACGATTTATTTATGTCCATACTAGCAGCGAGATCCAGGAAGAATCAGAGTCCAAACATGAAATGCAGGGTTCTTCAGTCGACGCACACACATGTAAACTTGCCCTTAAACTAGGCAACCAGAACCTACTCTTGAGGCTCCCTGTCCAACATTGGACCACATTCAACCCTTGCCTCAAAGCAAGCAAGGTTAACTTCAAATTAAGCAAACAAAACATTAAACTTCACGACTTCCCTGATTTCTGGACCTCTGAATGCTCCTTCCTAGTTCTCCTGTCTGTGTCCAGTCTATTGTGCCTCTTGTGTGAAATAAGCCTGCCTTTAAATAGGCTAGGCAATCACCCAATTAACTTGGGCTAAACCATTACATGGATGGGTGTGGTCTGTACCATTAGCTAAATCACAGTTAAAATCAACATCTTAAGGAAAACGGCAGATGGGTAGAAAGGAAAAGGTCTGCTCAGTAATAGTCGTGTTCAGAGAATTGGATAAATTACACTGTGTCTCTTTTATAAGTACTATGTCGCCTGGTTAGCTTTGGTGTGTTCACCTGCCATTGTGGGATTGGCAAATGTGATTGGTCATGCCATAGGCCCTGCTGTAATTTGCAAATTCACTTATTGGAGCTCACTGCTTTCTTTCTTTCTGATTACATGTTTCAGGTAGGAACACCAAATCTCCCATGTTCTGCAAGTACTGCGGTTTTTCCTCAGACCAGGACAATCTTGTCAGACACCAGGAGCTTCACCACAGGAGACCCCACCACTGGCCTTGTGTTCATTCCAACTGTCCTTGTGTGTTTAAAACTCGAGGAGCCTTAAAGTCACACCTTTCAAGACATCATCACAAAGGTGCACTTGTTCATGATCAGTCTAATTTCACCTTCAAATGTGAATGTTGTGATTTTCAGGAAATATGTTCTGAAAGGGACTTTTTCAAACACCTGGGAAATCATCTTAAAATTCAGGAAACCGTTCAGTGTCCCTTTTTAGGTTGTGACTTTAAAACAAATGCTTACAAAACATTCAGTTCACATAAAAGCAGAAAACATAAGCAGTATAGTACAAATGACTTTAGAACTGTGATTCAGCCGTTTGCTGTAACTGCAGCTGGAAGTATTGATGATGGTGCTGCTTCAACTTTAATTCAACAAGAATCGAGTCATGTGTTGGAGGAACATGCAGTAGAACATTTTGATGGTACAACAGTTGAGAACAAACTTGCAAGTCTTTTCCTGTCTATGCAAACTGTCTTGCATGTCTCACGAAGTGCAGTTCAAACAATAATTGAGGGTCTACATGATGTATTGATTTGCTCCAAATCCAACGCATTTCAGGCAGTTTCAGAGGTTCTGGCAAAACACAACCTTTCATCAGAGAACACACTAGTTAAGGAGATAGTTGACTCTGTTTTTGCTTCCAATCCATTACTGTCAACAATTTCTGAAAAGGGCTGCCTATATCTACTGACTACAGAAGAAACTTGTATTTTGCACAGCATTTTCCTTTGATTGAGGCAGTGGAATATCGATACACTCAAGATAGTAGAAACACGTTTGTTTATGTACCATTGACTTTGGTGCTTGAAAACTTGCTGAGACGCCCAGATTATTCAAGTGCATTAGTTCTGAGTCAAGAGCACTTGCCTGGTGTTTACAGGACTTTCCAGGATGGACAGTACTTTAGGCAGCGCAATGTTTCCCTTGGTGAAGAGACAGAAATCAGTATAGCCCTTTATATTGATGAATTTGAACTGTGCAACCCGTTGGGAACATCACGCAAGATCCACAAAGTAGTTGGAGTGTACTGGGTCATCCTAAACTTACCAGCGAAGTTCAGGGCAGGTTTGACATCCATTCAGTTGGGAGCTTTAGGAAAGAGTGTTGATGTCAGGAAGTTTGGTTATGAGAGTTTTTTAGAGCCCCTTATAAAGGATCTTAAAGGGATATTCCGCCATTTTTGGAAATACGCTCATTTTCCACCTCCCCTCGAGCAAAACAATCGATATTTACCTTGTTCCCGTTCATCCAGCCATTCTGTGAGTCTGGCGATACAACTTTTAGCTTCAGCCTAGCATAGAACATTGAATCGGATTAGACCATTAGCTTCTCGCCTGCTAGCTTCATGTTTAAAAGTGACTAAGATTTCTGGTCATTTTCCCATTTAAAACGTGTCTCCTCTCAAGTTAGAAAGTGCAATAAGACCAACTGAAAATGAAACCTGGCGTTTGATTATTACTCTCATCTGGCGTAATAATCAAGGCAACTTGCAACCTACTGGCACTACTACTGCTTGTTGTCTATGGGGACTATTTTCAGATGCTGCGTACGATATCACTGCGCCTTCAGTACGTTTGCAAGTTGCCTTGATTATTACGCCAGATGAGAGTGTAGTTCCATGTCAAATCAGCCTAGAAAAACGCCAGGTTTCATTTTCAGTTGGTCTTACTGCACTTTCTAACTTGAGAGGAGACACGTTTGTATCACGTTTTGCTGGCGATACAACTTTTAGCTTCAGCCTAGCATAGATCATTGAATCGGATTAGACCATTAGCTTCTCGCCTGCTAGCTTCATGTTTAAAAGTGACTAAGATTTCTGGTCATTTTCCCATTAAAAACGTGTCTCCTCTCAAGTTAGAAAGTGCAATAAGACCAACTGAAAATGAAACCTGGCGTTTTTCTAGGCTGATTTGACATGGAACTACACTCTCATCTGGCGTAATAATCCAGGCAACTTGCAAACTACTGGCACTACTACTGCTTGTTGTCTATGGGGACTATTTTCAGATGCTGCGTACGATATCACTGCGCCTTTGGTACGTTTGCAAGTTGCCTTGATTATTACACCAGATGAGAGTGTAGTTCCATGTCAAATCAGCCTAGAAAAACGCCACATAACATAACATAACATCACATAATTGAGCATTATCCACACCTCATACGCTGTTATGGTCCGTTAGTGGAACTATGGACCATGAGGTTCGAATCAAAGCACAGCGTCTTTAAAACAGTCGCTCGGACATGTACATAACACAAAGAATGTACTGCTTTCCTTGGCTGCAAAGCATCAGCAGTTAATGGCATACAATTTGGCTGGAGAAAGCCTCTTTAAGTCTGACTTGTACATCGACAAAGTTGTAGCTGTTCATGTGGGGACTTTGGACAGTGCACAGAGATCTGCGGTGTTAAGAAAGTTGCCACATGTTGACACGGTTTCTATTACTCGTAAACTCGAACTGTTTGGAACAGAATATTCTCAAGGCATGATTGTCACAGCTGGCCATTGCAATGGGCAACCAGAGTTTTTCAAAATTTTGAGCATCATTGTCCATGGTGGCAAAGTATTATTCTTGTCAAAGAAGCTTGTTGCCTGGTACTTTGAGCATTATAGCTCTTTTCAAGTAGAGGACAGTGTCTATGATGAAATCATGGTTGTTGATGTCAATCAATTGAATCATTTCTATCCTTTGGCAGCTTACCTTGTTGGGGGAAGGCTCCCAAACTGTTATTCCCAAACTAGTCTCATAAATTCCAATTCTATAAATGTGTTTGTATTGTGTAATGTATTGCACTGCTTCATAAAATAAAGGGAACACCTAAACAATGAAATGCAACTCCCAATCAATCATACTTCTGTGATACCAGCCTGTCCAGTTAAGAAGCAATATGCATTGTGAATTGATTTTGCTTACTGTTTTCATTTCTGGCTGAGTTTTTCGTCATATGTGCATTATGACACCTGAAGGTATGATGAGGTGGTGTCTCTCAATTTGCTCAGTGACTGCAACTCATCTGAGATGAGTTGCACTACCTGAGCAAATTCAATGGGTGACAGACACTGCCTCGTGTTTAGTAAAGCGGTGTGAAACTGTCCAAAATGCACATGTGACCAAATACTCAGCCAGAAAGGATGAAAAAACAGATGGTCTGAGACTCCACCTGGCAAATAACAATTTTTGGGGTGTATTTTAGTAATTGCCAGTACTTTCTGTCTATTGCTTGTTAAATATGACCAAAAGTAGGCAAATGGATTCACAATGAGTTGCTTTGTTACTGGACAGGCTGTTATCTGACATATGATTGACTTGGGAGTTGCATTGTGTTGCTTTGGTGTGACCCTTATTTTTTCGCGCAGTGTATTTTCCTTAACCTGAATGTTTCCTGTTCCATAGGTACTGTTGCTTAGAGTTGTACTATCTGCTGATGAAGCAAGACGTGTCCAACTTCCAGAATTGCCAGAGTCTGTGGATGCGTTTGTGGATTTCCTTAAAGAAAAACTACAACTTCAGGGGGATTTCCAATTGCAATTTGAGGACCCTGAATTCCAAAATGCCCGTTGCAATTTGTCAGAGATATCAGAACTTCCACCTCAACGCGTAGTTCTACACATTAAGTGGAAAGGACATTCAGCTTATGAAGATCACTTGGATCTATTGCAGTCCCTTGGATCCATCTCGTCACTCGACACTGCAAGTCTAAGCTCCTCCAAAGGAGCCTCACCTGCAACTTCACCCAGCCCCTCATCCACTTCCACAAGAAATTTGCGCAGTGCGTCAGAGTGGCCCTCTCCATTCCCTATCCCTGCTCTGTCTCTTGAAGTTGAGCTGAAGTTAAGAAAAGGCAATGAGGCATATGAGAAGACCAAGAAAAGCATTGATGTTACAAGACGTTAAGACATGCTGCCATTGATATAAAAGCGTACCCTGAGCCTCACGAAGTAGAATCCATTGCAGTTGCTTTGATCACCAAATACCCATGCCTCAGAGATGTTGATGGCAACGGTTATGATGGCTGGCTTGGCCAGTTCAGCAACTTCAGAGCAAAACTGCGACTGGCAGGTTGCAGTGACGTTTCCCTCAACAGCAAAAGGAAGGCCGATGGAGAGACTGGACCATACACACTGAAGAAGGCCAAGCGTGGGGAGATCAACCATTTTCCTGAACATCCAAATCAGCAGGATGATTCCTCACTTGAACAGCAAAGAAAGCTCTTGGTGGAAGCATCAAAGACAGCCAAAATAGATGAGAAATTCGTAAGAGAAACGATGGAGATAACCTTTTCCCTGAGAAGAAGGGAGATTGTTGATGACAAGCCGATGGTGATAGAAGTGCAAGACAGATGGCCTGCTTTATTTTTCAAGGAGCAGGTAAGAATTTACAAATGTGATACTGCTGTAGACATCTGGTTACATTTCTGTGTGCTGAGAACCCTTCCATTGTTTGACCTGTTCCTTTTTGTGTATGTTGCTTTGTGTATTTGACAGATTGATGCTGAGTTTTTCCACATCACAAACAAGATGCTATTGAGGACCTTTAGAGCTGCAGTGGACAATTACACTCCCAAACTACTTTGTCTGTACCGTGCCCGAAAAGCAGCCTTTGGAAAGGCTATGGATGATGTCATGGCGAAGCTTGATAATGAGGTATGTTGTGGTTGAAATTCTTAGCTTTTTGGAAGACTGCTCAAACCAGGCCAGGCTTTTTTTTTTATTTTAAACTGATCATATTAAAAACAAAGAACATATGTTGCACTGCTTCAAAAACATAAAAGGAACAGCAAAGCAATGCAACTCCCAGGTCAGCCATACTCCTATGTCAGCCTGTCCAGCTAGAAAGAAACAATTGTTGTGAAAGGGTCTTTGTGCAAATTTAACAGGCAATGGGTAGAAATTAGAGGTACTAACAAAAAAAACAGCCTGCAGTTATTCTGTTGTGGTGGCCACAGACCGTTTCTCTTTCTTTCGGGCAGATGATTTTACCGAGAGGCGGTGTCGATCACTCACTGAATTTGCTCAGGTAGTGCTGCTCATCCAAGATGACACATCGTGTGCTGTTGAACATCGAAATTGTCACATCCACCATTGGCGCCCTATGCTCTTCACAAATGTTGTAGGCAGCATTACCTGTGATATAAGCAAATTACTCCCCGGACCTCATGTCCTCTTCATGAAGTCTGTTTCTGACCATTTAGAGCAGAAACATTCACGGGAGTGGCCTGCAAAGCTCGTTTTGCAGGGCTCTGGCAGTGTTCTTCCTGTGCCATATGTTGCAAGGAAGAAGATTGCAATCTTGCTGCTGGGTTGTAAACCGTCTATGTCCTCAACGTCCCCTGGTGTGCTGTCACGTCCCCTGGCATCTCCTCCATACTCTGCACACTACTGATGGGTACCGCACACATTAATGAGCCATCTTGGATGAGTACCATTAGCTGAGCAAATTCAGTGGATGATCCACTGCCTCATGATACCATCAGGGATATGAAACTGTCAGGATGCACATGACCAAAAAAGATGATCTGTGGAGGCCACAGAGGAATAACTATTTTTGGGGCATTATTTGGTTATTACCTCTAAATTCTATCCATTGTCTGTTATATTTGCACAGAACAGAAAGCAAAATAAATTCACATTGTGTTGCTTCCCAACTGGACAGGCTGATATCATAGATTGACTTAATCATGATACACTTGAGTTTTATTGCTTTGTTTTTGGTGTCCCATTTATGTTTCTGGAACAGTGTAGTTGCTGGGGAAAATCTTTAATTAATATGGGAGTAGAAAAAAAATGAATGAGTGAATATTTTTACTATTAGAAAGTGTTTGAACTATTATGACTAAACTGTTTTTTCCTGCTTTTTTGGCATAGACCTCTGACATCCTCAGGCACAGCAAAGATGCTGCTCTTCGAGGACTTCCGGTATTTCTCCGTGAGGACCCTACGGAACTTTTCAAAGAATGCCTTGTAAGTAGTCATTAGCATCAAACAGGAACTACGCTTTTTCCAACAAATCATATAATGACTTACAGTGCCTTTTTTATGTTTCATACTGAGTACACTATACTCATGCACACTCAGACTGAAAGTATGCTGACATACATGTAGGACAGAGTAATAGAATACAACAGAGAATAAAAATAGAGTATTCGTGTAAGATGAGGTAATGAATAGAAGAGGGGGTGGGTGTCTTTGTTGATTCACCTGTGGCACGTCCCTGAGGGCAACAGTTCAAACATCTCAGTGTCATTGATCAGCCGGGGGGGTAAATGCATAGAAATTCAACATAAAACATGCAGTGGTATTAGGGAGGGTAGAGTGGCACAGACTGAATACGTGAGTGTGTATGTGGTGGTGGTACTGGCATTTCTCCTGGCATCCCCTCCATGCTCTGGACACTGCTGGTGGACACGACAAATCTTCTTGCCACACATTGATGTGTCATCTTTGAGAACCAATAGCTGAGCAACCTCAGTGGATGATACTCTGCCTCATTTAACCTACATTGTAGGTAGACTACAGGGGTGTGAATACACGTGACCAAAAATCAGACGGAAAGTATTTGGGTGGGGGTTGGAATGGTCTGTGGATGCCACCTGCAGAAAAAAAAACTATTTCTGGGGCGTAGTTTGGTTATTACCTACAATTGCTGCTCATTGGTTGTTAAATTTACAAAACTGCAGGCAAAATGAATTCACAATGAGTGCTTCCTTTCTGGTATGATTGACGGGGAGTTGCATTGCTTTGGGTTTGGTGTTCCCTTTATTTTTTGGAGCAGTGTATAATACTAGTGTTGTGTAGTGTCATGTAGCCCCATGAGTTTTGTCATGAGTAGATGGTACAGGAGGGGGCAGAGCACATTTGCAAAGTCAATGTGAGTGTAAAAGTCCTTTTTTTGTGCTTTTGTTTTCTGCAGGAGACCGATGCAGATGATGTGGCTCTCCAGGGCGTGGCTGTGGGCATTCTTTATGTTCTCGAAGACTCTGGTCCAGGGACATCTACGCGAGTGCAAAACATTGCCGTCATCCTCGAAGAGAGAGTTGTTTTGGAAGATATCCCAGATACTCCAACTGCTCTGGCATACCTTTTTGGCTTCCTTTATGCCCTGAATACCTCCTACCCAAAGGCTCTGAAGTATACCTTCGATACTTTGCTAAATGTCTTCATGGAGATTGGTCCAAAATGCACACAGCGTGTACAATCTCTGAAAAACAAACTGGCACTGTAAGATTGACGACGAGGCTGTATTTTGAAATGCGTGTTGGTTACATCAAGTTCCAATGATGGCCCATGTTCTCACGGTGTTGGAGTATGGCTATGTTTCTGAGGAAAAAAATGTGGATGACATTTTAACAAACTTGCACTGTAAGACTGAAGACGAGGCTTGACGTGTTTTGAAATGCGTGTTGGTTACATCAAGATCCCTTGATGGGGGTCAGCTCTATGTTCTCACAGCCCAATGGTCCCACAGCTTATTCCTGCTGCTCCATTTTCCATGCTGCCACATTTCCGAGTAAACTGAGAGCATGTGCCTTTCTCCCCGCCATGGAACATATGGCCTAAATTTGAATAAAATCTTAGAAATGTGGGAAATGGAGCAGCAGGAATATGCAGTGGGACCAATGGGCCTAAAAATGTTAACGTTAAAAGTCTTAGTGATGTGGGACCAATGGGCTGTGGGAACATAGACACGCACCCCCTTGATGGCCCATGTTCCCACACATGTGTGTTTTTATGGGTTTTATTTTGACCTCAAATGATTATACTATACTAACTATACTAACAATGCCAACTAGCTAACTTGCTAGTGAGGACTTTCATTTTAAAACAGTAGTTGCAAGGGTGCCCACTATCAAGAATAAAGAAGTTACTGTAATATAATCATGTTGGATACAGTGGCGGCGCCAAAGATTTTTCACTGCCGGTGCTATGGGGGAGCACGGCTTTTTACCGAGGGTGCTAACCCCCGACCATGAAATTATTATCATTAATTTATTGTTCATTACTATTAGGCTACTATTAAGCTTTACCTCCAACGCAGCCTACTACAGCCTGGTGTAACATTCACTCATACTTTGCATTTAAAATAGCCTACGTATAGACTAAACTCTACTTCAAATGTTTCCATACACTGCACGAGCCTTTTTTAAAAAAACGGCAAATGTTTTAATAGCGTCAAAGGGTACATCAGTAAATCACTGTACAATTAGGCTACATTCAGAACGCAACATAGCCTATTCTTAAAGAACAGACGAATATGCAGGGGAAAAAAACAATAAAATAAATCAATAACATCAATGCATCCGTGAGGCCATCAGCAAAACTAAAATCCAGGCCTAATAGCCAGCTTATTACTAGGTGTAGCAAAACAACAAATTAGAAAACAGATTTTTTAAAAAACTTTCTACACGGAATTGCAAAAAAACCCTGGCAACATGAGCAAAATCAAATTAAGAAATATAGCTGCAAGCAGCAATGAGGGGCCAAGCGGGGACGTTTGAAGCTTTTTGCAGTGTTGGATTTGTCAGCAAATTTAGCGCATTGTCCTCAGGATGTGCTCACAAGTCCACGTACCAAGTTTGGTGTTGATCCGAGAAAGTTTTGCTAATTATAGCGCCCCTAGTGGCGCTACAGCAATCATGGAAAAATCTTGTTAATTGGTGGGTGGGGCCTTGACTTTTGCCTTAATACACTGAGCAAGTTTGAGCTTGATAGGTTCAAGCATAGCAGAGATATTTGCATTAATGTTGTTGCTTGGCCCCCAATAAACTCTTTGGGTGTGATTTACCCACAATGCTCAGCTCTCAATCGTCCAAAACACACACCGTCGCAGAGACAACTGTGGTGAGGGTGGGCTATATATAGAGAATTAACTAGCAGTATGTTTAACAGTGAGTAAGTCCCTCTATCCCTTTCGAGGCTTCACATGGCCTCGGGCTGAGGCACAGCGGCGGACAATCCCAGGAAGTATATGGGAAAATGTGGGAAAAAAAAACCGTCCAAAAATTGATGAATTATGACCTGTTGGTGGCGCTAGAGTTTTGGGGTCTGGAGTCTGTAAATTGGGGAAAGTGGTCATTGGCCATAGAGAAATATGTGTCTTAAATAAAAAAATAAACATTTTACTGTATGGTTCTAAGGCTTCCATAGAGATATAGGTTTAATGTCTGTGTGGCGGCTTCGCCGCCAATTTTGATTGGCCGTTATGCGCAAATTATTTTGTCAATTCTTCCAGAAAGCAATGCAATAAGAAGGCATGGTCTGAAGATGGTGTGTGCAAATTTTGGTGAGGATCGGATGATATTTGTGACCTGTGAATCCTTTTGAAAGTTTTGACCTTGGTCTGTTGGTGGCGCTACAGCGTTCATGAAAAAGTCTTGTTAATTGGTGGGTGGGGCCTTGACTTTTGCCTTATTACACTGAGCAAGTTTCAGCTTGAAGGGTTCAAGCATAGCAGAGATATTTGCATTAATGTTGTTGAAAAATTGATGAATTTTGACCTGTTGGTGGTGCTAGAGTTTTGGGGTCTGGAGTCTGTAAATTGGGGAAAGTGGTCATTGGCCATAGCGGAATATGTGTGTTAAATTTCAGAACTTTTTACTGTATGGTTCTAAGGCTTCCATAGAGATATGGGTTTAATGTCTGTGTGGCGGCTTTGCCGCCAATTTTGATTGGCTGTTACACGCAAATTATTTTGTCAATTCTTCCAGAAAGCAATGCAATAAGAAGGCATGGTCTGAAGATGGTGTGTGCAAATTTTGGTGAGAATCGGATTAAATGTGTGACCTGTGAAACCTTTTGAAAGTTTTGATCTTGGTCTGTTGGTGGCGCTACAGCGTTAATGGAAAAGTTATATGTTGTGTGTTATATTAGGCATTTTGTAAATCCCATTGGTTTCTGTAGTAAGACTCATTGCTCGTTGATATTACTCCGCCACCGTCTAGTGAGTGTGTAATCTTCAGATTCAAATACAGAGCGGAAGTTTATACACGGTTGTAGGGTGATCTGAAAAAGTAGTTCCAGGATTTACAAAATGCCTGATATAACACAACAGAAGTTGAATTTCGCTGCGAAACTTGCTACAGAATATCGTTGAAGACCAGTAACCATTCGGTGAGTTGCACATTTTTTAAAACGAACGTTTAGGGGTGTTTTAAGGACAGAATAGTTTATGCACATAGGGAGCAATGTTAAAGCCATGCAGAGATTCTAAAGCTGCCAAATTGCAGACACAGGCTCAATCGTCGAAATGTTGGTGTCAAACAATCGTTTGCATGCTAGGCAATACAGAAAACGGGCTTAAAGTGTAAAATACCGAAATATTCCTTTAATCGCCAAAAGTGCCAGGGGGGTATTTCACAAAACCAAGATAGGGGATTTAGACAGGCTTACTGGGTTATCCTGGATGAACATAGCCTTGACTTGGTTTCACAGAAGAGATCACACATAAGTTACCATGGGAATTTACACTTGGAAGCTAGCCTGCTCCCGACCAGGCTAACAGCCAAGCTAAGTTAATTCTAATGGTAATTACATGATCTGATTGGTTCTGCTAGCTGTCATTCAAATCAGACCTCCATGCGATTTTTTCAAAGAGCTGTATTCCATTTATATATTATTTGCTACTTGCATTTACTCGCAAAACATAGCAGAATGTCTGCCTAATACCATATGGATGTCATGTAAATTATGGTGGCCTTATAATTAATAACATACTCGTTGTTTGCTTCTTTTTTGACGGACGTTTGATGAATAGCCTTCTGTAGTTGATTGGAAGTGAAGGGGACATTTTTTCGAAGGTGTTTTCAACTAATTCGGCTTTTAAGACAAATTAAGATATATACAGTGGGTACGGGTTGAGAATGCACCTTCTCCCGCGGGACTCCCGAAGAGATCCCGCAGGCCGTCAAGCCGATTTTTTTCGAGCCTAAGGCAATGTACCCAAACAACCACCAGGTGGCAGAAAGTTTCATCCCGCATTTCAAAATGATGAAGACCGCATATCCGTCAATAGTCGACTCCTTAATCTCATTTAATCATTACAATGAAGGTGATGACTGGCGAAATTATTCAAACAACGTTTCAATGAACCATTGTTGAAATGAATGAAAATGGTTATAGAAAATCGCCTACAGCCTAACGCCGACACAGCTGATTCTTTGATTGATTCTAAGCTGTTTTGATGTAGGGGATGGGTAAACTGGCGCGCTACAAACATGCTACCAATCAAATGTAATATTAGTAGGACTAGCCTACTTAGACACTTTAGTCATAGGCAACGTTGCCATGTTAATTTGGGCTAGAAGTGCTTGCTTGTGGTGGCGCTCCTGTCCGCTGCTTCTCCCGAATTGTGTGGCAAATTTGTCAGCAATCAGCTTAAATGTCAAATCATATTTATTTTTCTTTGTCGCCATGGTATTGGGGGAAACGCGGAGAAACGAGATGGTCAGTCCTCGTATTTTTTCTTCGCGTTTCGTTATAAGAAATATATAAGTAATAGTTAGTCTTCTTCCGTATTGAACAGATAGGCTACGGGACGCTCTTTGTTCCGTATTTTAAGGAACTACTCAATGCACACACACTACAATGAAAAAACACAAAGAAATCACTAAACATATAGCCTACAACCTAATGACACTTTAATGCAGCGTTTCTCAAACTATGGGCCGCGAAACGTGGAGACTGCTGCTGGTCCGCGAGACATGGGGTGAAATTAGGTCCGGTGATCTGATAATTTGCTGCGCAATTGACCAAGCAACCGCGGACCGACAGAAAAAGAAAGCAAACGTTGCGGCGGAAATGCTTCCTAATTTGATGTGTTTAAACATAGAGACATACAATTAGGTGTGTCTGTTATTATGATAATTTTCGAGCATAACTGCTTGTCCATAGCTCAGTGACAGGTGTTAATAGCCTTGCCATAAGCACTGCTGCAGGTGCTTCTTTTATTATGCGGTTAGAGCATATAAGCGCTTACTCATATAGACTATAACTCAAACAACGTGCCATTCCGACATGAGGTCATTAATAGGCTATTAATGTCATAACTATTAGGCTATCATTAGGCGTACTATGCATGGCTGTAGGCAGCTATGAGGCCACTGAGATCTGGACCTCATCGGTTTTGTGAAAGCCGATTGGAAATACTTAAGTTTAGACACTCAAAAACACTCAAATAAAACAATAGCCTAAAAAATAACTGCATGCGTAATGGACACGGCTCTATATCCTAAATAATTTTCGAGGTTCGCCATTTGGTAATATGACCTATCCTTACTACTGACAATAATTTAGATTGAGCACAACTAAAGTTGCACGAAGGCAAAATACAGTCCTAAAAGCCTATTCTATATAGCCTGGCCAATATTGTAGATGTGCAAAAGCAGCATTTGCGTGCGTGCTTGCCGGTGAGGTGTAGCCTACAAAAATGAGCATAACATCTGATTATTAAAGTATGGCTATAGGATATAGGCTAGAGAAGAGTTGGTTTAAAATTCAAGTGTAGTAAAAAAGTTTGTGCACATCCCCGGTCAAGGTGCAGAACAAGAGTAGGCTAAATCATAAAAAAAATGGAAAAAGGTTCGCACACTTGAAATCCTTCTTTTATAGGATATAGGCTAGAGAAGAGTTGGTTTAAAATTCAAGTGTAGTAAAAAAGTTTGTGCACATCCCCGGTCAAGGTGCAGAACAAGAGTAGGCTAAATCATAAAAAAAATGGAAAAAGGTTCGCACACTTGAAATCCTTCTTTTTTGATTTGATTTGGTCTTCTTCAGATTAAAATTCAAGTACGTGCGCTATTTAACCCCTCGAGACCGACTGCAGTCTGCTGACACAGCCAGACGACTCTCCCAACCCATTCATTCGTTTTGGCCGATATAATCCATTCATTCGTTTAGTGCGTAGGCCTATATAGATTCCTGCATGCTGCATTACCGTGACCCTTAGCCTACCTTGTGGATGATTTTTTCTCATTGGAATACAGCAGGACAGAATGCCTTTTATCTAACAAACGCAAAAGCTGAGATTGTTGGAAGGACTAGGCTACTCAACAAACTTGTTTTTCGTTTCTGGGAGATCTCGTTATCGTTTTGGATTGTCGGATTTTTATACTTATTGTTTGGACTTATGGACAATGAACTTTGAGGGGTGGTTGTTAGTGCTTTACAAAGCTTTGTGTTAATAAGTGTCGGTCCTCCTATCCTTCAGCTCACTGCGCGATGCAGTTGCGCATAGTGGCCACGAAGTCATTAACTGTTTACGACACAATACATGATATTTGTGTTTTTCGTTTCTTAGATTTAATGCATGTTTGACATGTAAACAGGCCTTCAGTCCGTTAACTTAAGGCCTTCTTTTGCATGGGGTTGCTCGCATCCGCCCGTAACCTAGACTATTATGTGCGTAGTGGCTGCATACTCTTATAATAAGAGGCAAATTGTTACAGGACAACTTAAACTGACTTCCCCAATGCTTCCCCGCAGCACATTACATTTTAATATAGGCTAATATAGGATGAACAAAGTCTATGCTATATTAAATCCAGTAGCCTAATAATTCTATGTGCCACGTCCGATTTCGCAAGTGATGTAGTAGGCTACGTTTAAACATCGACAAACGTCTGTGAGACTACCCATTTCATGAAGAGCAATTGTCTTGTGCGATCATTCCCCCTCCCCCACACTTGTCTAACCAGTTCACTAGACATTATAGCCTACCTGTATGCGGCATTGGACGATTGCCTCCCTCCCCCCTCTCTCTCGACAGACACTTCCTGACACTAGGGCTCGGGATCATGACATCAAAACTTCGCGGGCACAGCCACATTGGCAGCTTCACTCCTTAGTTTACTATGGATTACTATGGATTTACTCCCGCCTTTTAGTGTGTTCCTGTTACTTAGTTTTTGCCTTCTTGGTAGTATGTTGCTGTGTAGTGGGGTGTAACAGTGCAACCCACGATCGCAAGAGGAAAAGAATAAATCGCTACTATTTCTGCTTCTTGCCTTGTGCATCTGAATGAATGGATATTACGTTCAGTGCGCTACCAAATGGCGGCGATATTCCTAGAATGCAAGGCGTGTGCCCGAGCCCTATTATGTAAATGTAAAAATGTGTGTGTGTGTGTGTGTGTGTGTGTGTGTGTGTGTGTGTGTGTGTGTGTGTGTGTGTGTGTGTGTGTGTGTGTGCGCTGAACCACGAATTCACATATTAACTTTTCTTTTCAGCAGACATCGCAATCATAAAAAAATCGCAAAACTTTTTAATAAAATAATGCCTCTTGTCTTAATGGGTTCCGGAGGTTCGTAGAGTAAGTTTTGAACCCCGGTCGCTGACGTATGATTAAGATGCCTCAACCATTTACGCCACAGTTCGAGTGTCGATTTCTTCGCACTTAGCCAAGAAATATAAAGGATTCAGTCAGTCGAGTTCATTTAGCCTATTCGCGGCATGCACTTGAAACGCCGATCAAAAGTTCTGACATGTTAAACTGACGTTAGTCATTAATTCACCACATGATAAAATGCTGTTATATTGACGCACAGTAGCCCACGGTAGTCTATGTCTATCTCTGAATCAACATGAACATGCATAACGAGATCCATATATTCTAAGTTGCTAAAAACTTCTTTTGCGGAGCTAGGCCTACTAGTCGATGGTTACAATGAATCAACCTCACTGCCCTATCGCATATCTGACCATCCATTGTTATAATGTTACAAAATGCGCGATCTTCTCCAATCATGTAGCCTACGGTTATAAGTAAAGTGACATGATAGGCATGTAGGCCTATTAAAGATATTTCTGTTAAATACGTTTTATTTTCAGTTGTCAAAAGTGGTGGGGACAAAATCTGTGATAAAGTGCTGGGTAAGCTACCCAGCGTCGCCGGTTAAAATGAACATGCCTCCGTTTTAAAATAGCCTATAGGCCTACACATTTCTAAGTATTCCTAACATAAATGTAGCCTAAATGTCCATCTTGTCCATCTCTTTCGTCTTCGCCTTGACAATAATAGCCTATTCACGGAAATGCGGTCTTGTAACCGTAATGAATTAATGAATTAATCTAAGGTTGCCTATATCGAGTCTTTCAGGTTGAATTGAAGGCTTCTAAAACCATTTTCATTAATTTCAACAATGGTTTATTGAAACGTCGTTTGATTATAATTTCGCCAGTCATCACCTTCATTTTAATGATTAAATGAGACGGATTAAATGAGACTGATATGCGGAGCATTTCTCTCCCTCTCCATTGACCAAAACGTTGCTCTGGCATCTCTGCTGGACTGACTGAGTTATAGGCTACGTCGAGTGAGAGAGCCAGCTGTGAGGTACGCTGTAAAACATTCGAAAACTCTAAAACTGCAATCTGACATGCCGAGCGTGATGTCTCTTTTCTCCGCTTGTCACCAGCGCGGTGTCTTCGGGTTTTTCCGTGTTTTCCGGTATGAGCCGAACCTTCCTTTTATTAAGGCGGTCTTATGTTGCCCCCTTGCGGTTGCAGTTTTAATTAAAGTCCCGATGCTTCGGGAGTCCCGATGTGCGGGAAAGAAAGGAGCATTCTCAACCCGTACCATCTGTATAGTCATACTGTGTTCATCTTTGCGGTGGCGAAGTGCTTTCTTAATGGCGTTCCGTGCCGAGACAAGGAAGCTCTCACACGTGGGTGCATACGTATATTTGCATTCACTTGGTCTGCCACACCCACTCCCGCACACATACCGAATAACTTACACCTGGCTTGACCTAGCCGCCTCAACTCATCAGCATTAGTGAAACGTATTTAGCATGTTTACTTTGACCAGGCTTGGTCAACCTCGTGTGTCGTCACTTATCTTGGATCTACTTACTCTGGTTTTGTGAAATAGGCCCCTGGTCACTGGTTAGGTTATCCCCACTGCTATTCCTCAGATAGTTCTTCAAACGACGCAGACAAGAAAAACTGTGCTCACAGCTCGCCGATGTGACAGGCAGGGTCAGTGATATGGAGATCAATTTGTACAGGTCCATGAAGGCGTCTTTGTAAGGCCGCATAAGGGATAAGAACTCCTGTGTGCTGTTGATTGTATGTCCCTGCTCTTCTTTTCTTTTGAGTAGCCGACAAACTAGCTAGAACAGGGGTCTCAAACTCGCGGCCCGCGGGCCAATTGCGGCCCGCGAGATGATATTTTGCGGCCCCCGGCCTGAAGTCGAAGCTTAATGTTAGTGCGGCCCGCGCATGCATCTGGGCATTTTATATTTTGTAACAATCGTGGGCTGGGCTCTATGGCTGCGCTACCATAGCTCAGGCTCGTGACAACAACACGAATTAGCAATTGTTTACTTGCAACATGTTCCAGCCCGCAACTTTCTGTCAAAATAATAATGCCTAAGTCGCCCCTTGAGGATATTTTTAATGCGATAAACGACACGGGTTAAAACAGACGGGAGGTACGGTGACAAGTCTCATTTGTAGCCTAGACTCCACCTGCTAGATATCAAGTGTTTCGATTCAAGCAACGTTTTCACGAACTAGCCCCCTCATTAAACTACACGCAGGAGTCGTGCGGTTTGTAATGACGCGAAAGCGATGCATGCAGGACATAGTTTTGCACAAACTGAAGCAGAAATACATCAAATGTCATCTCAATTACCACTGGCACCTCCATTATGTTGGGCAGAGGGTCGAAGCATGGTAGCCGCTAGAAAACACTGTCGTTCACTCAAAAGACGCACCTTCACAGACGCACCCAGATCACTGTCAATTACGATCGATCATAATCTCCAAAAGGCAGACATACTTCAGAATCATGAAACGTGATTTTTTGTTTCAACATTTGATGTATTTCTGCCCTTATTGGGTCTGTTATTCACATATCTGATTCTGAAGTATGTCTGCCTTTTGGAGATTATGATCGATCGTAATTGACAGTGATCTGGGTGCGTCTGTGAAGGTGCGTCTTTTGAGTGAACGACAGTGTTTTCTAGCGGCTACCATGCTTCGACCCTCTGCCCAACATAATGGAGGTGCCAGTGGTAATTGAGATGATAGTGTCCTGGACCCCGTACAGACAGCTGAAAAACTACAAAGTCACTTGACAGGCACTGATTTGACCAGGCTACTTCATTGTATACAAGCGTTGTGTTAGTAGCCTAGTAGGCGTAGCAGTTTACTGTTGTTACATTTTACTGTTTTGCTGTTCATTTCAGGGGAAAGGACAAAAAAAGTAAAGTAAAACTGCTCAAATATGTTCAACATTCAGTATTTACTGAGAGGTGCATAATTCGAGGTAGCTGTCATCCAGACATCATATGCTGATTAGATAGGTAGGCTATACAGTATTTACACCTTCGTAAACCACAGACTTGGGGGGGGGGGGGGGGGCAACCTATGCGGCCCCCCAACCAGTTGATGTTGGTTTCAGTGGCCCCCAGCTCATTTGAGTTTGAGACCCCTGAGCTAGAAAGACTGGAAACCCATCACACTGGTTAGTTTTTAAACAACTTAGAAATAAATGCACATCATCTGTGCAGAAAGCTAAATCTAACTATTACTTAGACTTGATTGTAAACTCCAGCTCAAACCCTGCACAATTTTGGAAAGCAGTAAACTCACACAAAAACACAATGACTAATTATTTGCCCACCCATATCAAATATGATGACTATCTCATATCTGAACAAAATGAAATGACCCTGGCTTTCAATAAACATTTTGTTGAAGCTGGGCATTTATTTGATAAACAGTTCATAGGGTCTCCTCAGATAGTTGACAATTGTGTGCAGCACATAAACCATGTTTCTAAGTTTACTTTTCAACCTTTCTCTGAAAATGAAGTGTTTAAGGCATTACACACTAGTGACACTAAGAGTGCTACTGGAGAAGATAATTTAGATCCTTTTTTCCTTAAATTGTCTGCTCCTATCATCACAAAGCATGTAACGCATATATTTAATCTTTCCATTGTGATGAGCATATTTCCCAGCGCATGGAAACTAGCCCATGTGACACCTTTGCACAAAGGGGGTAATCGAGATAATTTAAATAACTACCGTCCAATCTCCAAACTACCCTGTTTGTCAAAGATTTTTGAATCATTGGTTAATAACCAACTCAAGTCATTTCTTTCATGCCATGACATCCACAACAATCTGGGTTTAGAACAAATCACAGCACTGTCACAGCTACCACATTAGTGACAAATAATATAATATCTGCTTTAGACATTAAAAAGCACTGTGCTGCCCTTTTTGTTGATTTGTCAAAAAGCATTTGATACAGTTGATCATCCCTTACTGTTACAAAGATTACATGATATTGGTCTAGATGATAAGGCATGTAAATGGTTTTGGAATTATCTGTCCCAGAGGTTTCAATGTGTTAAGTCAGGAAATATTAAGTCAGAGTTTTTGCCAATCACAAAGGGTGTTCCACAAGGGTCTATTTTGGGCCCAGTTCTCTTCACCATTTACATAAATGACATTGTATCTTCACTAAATGGTTGTCGTCCACCTTTATGCTGATGACACTATTTTGTATTGCAGACTCTGTTCAACATGCAATTGATAATCTCCAGGTTTCATTTAATGTTCTCCAAGATGCTATCATTAATCTTAAATTAGTACTAAATGAGAAGAAAACTAAATTTATGTTATTTACTAGAGCAAGGAACACTGAGGTTAACGGCATGCAAATAACCACTCTAACTGGTTCAAGCATTGATAGAGTCTCTGAATATAAATATCTTGGTATCTGGCTGGATGACAAACTCACAATTGGCCGGGTTTCCCAAAATTGTTAAGAAGCTCTTAAGTGCTAAGAACTTCTTAGGAGCGTTGTAAGAATGTTCTAAGAGCGCTCCTAAGAAGTTCTTAGGACTTAAGAGCTTCTTAACGATTTTGGGAAACCCGGCCATTTAATTACCACGTAGCCATCCTAGTAAAAACACTGAGGAAAAAAATTGGTTTCTTCTACAGAAATAAGGCTAGCCTCCCTATGGAAAGTAGGAAAAAAGTTGTTGAAGCAGTTTTCATGTCAGTTCTAGACTATGTAGATGTGATATATAAAAATGCTACTGCTTCCTCACTTAAAGCCCTGGACTCAGTCTACCATTCTGCCCTGAGATTCATTACTGGTGAAGGCTATAGCACTCATCATTGTGTTCTAAATGATAGGGTCGGGTGGTCATCTCTGACAGAGAGGAGACAACGTCATTGGTATCTGTTTATTTACAAGGGTATTGTTGAAAAATTACCAGGTTATATTTCAAACATGCCTATGTGGAATTCTGGTGCCTATCAGACTAGATCAAATGACTATTTGATGCTGAAAGTTTCTCGTATCCATTCTGAGTTGGGCAAGTCAGCCTTTTGTTATGGTGCCCCTACTTCCTGGAATAATCTTCAGTGCAATTTAAAAATGAACTCTATAATTCCATATAATCAATTCAAATCTGTAATCACAAACCTTCCTTTGCTAATTTGTACCTGCTTTATTATTATTGTTATTATTATGTTATTATTATTTTTGTTGTTATTATTTTATTATTATTATTTCATGCATTTTTATTTTTTATTTTCCCCTTCCTCCGCTATAATGTAATGTATATTTTCTTATTATTATCTTATATGAACATCTCTTGTTCCCCCATGCATTGTTTCTGTAATCTCGGCTTCATTGAAAATGAGGGCTACCCTCAATGACTCTCCGAGAATAAATAAAGGTTGAATGAATGAACTTGGTGGATTTCTGCAGACAAGTTCTCCTCGCTGACACCATAATGACTAGGGATGGGCAGGACGAGGCTTTGTGAAACAACGAAGCGTTCGAAGCAATTGCGCCGGAATTGTGTCGAGGTTTTGAAACAATCTGAAACGTGCATCTCCATGCTGACATCTAGTGGCCAGTTTTACTAACTTCACATTTTGACGCTGAAGCTCCACTGTTTCAGACAAAGAATATAAATAGCCGTCATTTTACTTTAGGTAAAGGAGGAGTTGTTTTGAAATTTCGCCAGAAAAAAATGCCATTTTATTAACAACTCCCCATATATTTGTTTAACTTCCACTGTGGCATCTAGTGGCGCTATGAATGTTTTGCGTTTTGCGTTTCACCAACACGATGATTAAACAAATCCCATGTGTGACGAATAGGATATTTTCCTTCTGAAGTGAAACCAAGTGGTGGCGCAGTGCTAGCTCTCTTGCCTATCAATCTGTTGGCCTGGGTTCACTTCCCGGCAGGCGTGATTTATAGCTTATTGACTGAATTCAATCGTATAATATATGTTTTCACTTAGAACATTTTGGCATTCTCTGCTAATTGCAACACCTGGGGATTTTATTTATATTTCAAAGCATACCTCTATTCAGTGTTCGAATGGCTTTTAAGCATTTTGGGGCTTTGTGTTTTAGTTTAACCAGCTGTCAGGTAGCTCACACGCTAGAAACCAGAGTGAAACACCACAAAGCCTGTGGTCACGTGACACGGGCATTTTTGAACCACGTTTTGAAGCACGGTCCGAAACACTTGTGCTTCGGAAGCTCGACACTGTTCCGAAACGTCAGCTTCGAGCGGCACATCCCTAATAATGACGCGCCATTGGTAGAATGCGTTGTTTGTCAAGGAATGTTGGGTGTTTGGGGCTTAGGGCTGGTATGCCTCCCAGTACATCATTTGCTTCCATCGAGAAGCGTCGCCGCATCTCCATTAACAACCTGTCTATGATAGGATAGAAAGATTGCGCTTTCAGGTCATCCACACTGCCTACACCTGGTCTTTCTATCGGGGCCTCCACAATAAAGTCACTGAGATGTCTGGCTGTTTGGGTCTGCCTTTTCTCACGCTGTACAGTAGCTATCCCAGTATCCACGCACAGGTCATATGCTTGCTTTCGGATTGCTTCCCATTTGTCGTCTGTACGTTTCTCTGATATGCTAGTGATAACTGATTGGGCCAAGTCATCTGCTATCACCAGATCAAAATTTGGAGACTGTAACTGATCGGACATGAATTTTGTCGTTCTAAAAACATCCTCAAAAATAACAAGATGCAAAACAAAGGTCTCATCTATGAGCGCGCTGACCGATTTGGCCTGTGTTTTCCTCTTCGCGTTCTTGTGCCGAACAGTGTCACGCAGGGTAGTGATGATAGCAGGCAGGGTTTTTTTTCACAGGACTGATCGCATTGTACTGACATGTCCAGGGAGTGTCACTCAGTCTCTGAAGTTCCACACACTGAGCCGTAGGCCGAAGTTCGCGTTGTTTTTTCAAGAACAGATCATGCACTACTGTCCCCGAAAAAAAGTTGTAAAGAGTCTGCAACGTCTCAAAAAACTCTGCAGCAGCATCGACGTTATGCACACAATCAACCAGCACCAGGTTAAGCCTATGAGCATGGCAATAAACTGCTTGCGGCACCTCTCTCCTGAACAGTTCTTGGACTCCGTTGTTGCATCCTGACATGACTGCCGCGCCATCATAGCACTGGCCAACACAACAGTTCAGGTCAACATTGCACCGAGCGAGTGTCTGCTTGATACTGGCAAATAGCGACTCTGCGTCTAGTCCATCTGCTGGAGTGAAATGCAAAAACTCTGCGAATCATTTCTGCCATTACACTGAATATCTCATTCTGCACGTCATGGTGCGTATACTTGGCATTTGACGGCTGCTGCTCATTCTCATTCTTCTCATCCTTTGTTATTTTTTTGTGGACGATTGTATCAAATTTGCCAATGACAGATAACATTTCGAGAAAATTACCCCTGTTGGCCGAGTCCTCATCCTCAACGTGGCCTCGCTGTGCAATCCCCTGACAAGCAGTGTAGCGCAAGCTTTCAATGATACCAAACATATACTGCCGGTTCTCCCGGACCAAATGAGAATGTCCTTTATCGAGCATATTAGGGAGTCTTGAGCCACTTTTTTCTTTCAACTTGTACTCACACCATGCCTCCATAGCAAAGGTATGTGCCACACTTTCATGATGGTTTTTCAACGACCCAGACGCTTTTCTCCAGTTACTGAACCCATTGATGGTGAATGCAAGCAAGCATAGCAAAAACCCGCATCCTTATCTACACTATATTCCAACCACGCATACTGTTCCATCCAGCTTATGCAAAAACTCCTTTGTTGGACTCCAAACAGGCGAGATGGATATTTCTTAAGGATTGGTCTCCTCGGGCCATCCTGGACGTTCACGCTAATGTCACAAATGCTAGCTCACTCAGCAGCGGTGGAGGGATGACCACCTCCTTGTCGACCACGTCCATAATTCATATCAGACACCCCTGGCATTTCATCTTCTTCTCTCTCATTGACATTGTCACTCTCATCACTGATTAATGGTTCTTCCAAACGTGGACATTTGGGAATCAAAAACCGATGCATTGTTAATCACTCTTCATAGCACTACATCACACTCTCTAAACATTCCCGCTGCCTGCAACTTGTAAATAAATTGGGTTAAAGGTTATGACAGAATCGTCATTGTTCTGTGTCTAAAACAATCTGTTCGTTGATAACTTTTTTATTTTCTGGCTGAAATATTACCACACAATAAATAATAGAGAATATAATTTAATATTTGAAAATGGGATATTTTCTTGGGGGTGCTACGGGGGTGCTATGGCTAATCCAGGGGGAGCTATAGCACCCCCTAGCGCCCCCCTGGCGCCACCCCTGGTTGGATGCTATGGAAGCTGTCATAAACGCTTAATTTTAATGGTTGCTATGTTGGTTGCTAGGTACATGAAGGTTTCATATAGTTGACTGGAGGCATAATTGATGAGAACTGATAGTTGGAATGGTTGAACAGTTAAATAGTTGAGTAGTTTCAATGGTTAAATGATTTAATAGTGTATTATTGCAGTGAGGACTTTTATTTTGAAACAGTTGTGGACAGAGGAAACAGTTTAACAGGATATGTAGTCTTCACAGAGAGATTGTATGCTTAAACGGGAAAGCTGGCGAGTCACGCCGCTCCGTCTAGCTTCTCGTTTATGTTTGAATTTTTTGTCATAAAATTCATTTTATGTTATGTTTTGTTCCGTCTTCGTTTCAAATATTTGAGTTCAATGCCACCGACATGTAGGTCCTTTTTTTAGCGCGGTTTGTGGCTGGCATATCGCTTTTTTGAGCCTAAAACAGTCCGGCCCGCAACATCATTGCCAACTGAAAGAAGATTCTGGACTGCCTACTACCTGTGTCGCTAAAGGCATTTGGAGTGCACTACGAGGCGGCCTTCTCAGCGTCTGGCCCTGCGAACTTCAATCGGGACAGCTCTAAACTGAACTCGTCAAACATCTGGACCGAGGAGCTACCGGACTGCCTCCCTTGATGACTAGCGTTCTGGATGAGGATGTGTGCAGAAGGACATGCTAGCCAGCTGGACTGCAGCTGCTTGGATTTGAGTTGGCCAGGATACGAGGGGCTTCTCGGGTCCAACGATCTGTTTTGGAGCTCTCTTCAGTAGCAGCCTTGGTGGGACTCGTGAATGACTCAATGGTGCGCCAACATTGCCTTTTTGGACTTACTGTTTGTCTATGTTTGTCTGACTTTACTTGTTTGTAGTGGTTGTCTAATGTCTGTCTTGATGTCTGTACAGGAACGCTGTGCGAATACGCCGCTCTGTCTGGCACCTGGCTATTTTGTGTCAGTATTTTCAATTCATTTGTGAAGCGACCTTGGGTGTCTTGAAAGGCGCTATATCAATAAAATGTATTATTATTATTATTATTATTATTATTAAAGCCTGAGAGAGCTGCTGCAGGTGGGGCTGGCCACCTGAGGTGCGTTCAAGTTCACCGAACTTATGCGAACATAGGCGAACGTTTGCGAACGTTCGCATACAGTATTCCGTTAGCCTTGAGTTTTTGGCGAACGTTTGCTAACAATCGCAAACAGTCTGAGGAGGTGGTGCGCCGCGAACATACAGTGGAACTGGACGTGAGTTTGACGAACGCAATAATGCAATTACTGTTGGAATGGAATGTTAACACCAAATCGTTCAAATTGAACAGTTCAAAGAAAACATGTTCACCATGTTCACATGTTCGCCTATGTTTGCGAATTTGAACGCACCTCTGGCATAAGATTCTAATTGCCCTATTATGATATCATAATCACAATGTTAAGTCTATGGGGAAATTGTAATAGTTTTTATTTAATAGTTCAAAAAGTATAAAAGTTACAAAGTTGAAAAGTCATACCAACCTGGTCCATTAGAATACCTATGTTACAAAGTTTGAATGAAGTTTCTAAGTTTAACGGTTGAAGAGCGTACAGAAAAAGTGGTAAGCTGAATAATAATAAGAAGAAGTCTAGGAAGAACAGTGCATTTTCATGTAAAACTCCAAATAATAGCCCTGGCTTTTATTTTCCCAAAATACACCGTATTGGAGACAGGCGTCTATGAGACAGGCCTTTAATTTAGTGTTGATATGTTAGTTGAGTGTTACATTATTACTTTATTTATAATTCGAATGTGTTTCACAAATCAGATCATGTTAGAATTAGCCTAATATAAGTAGCCTATATCTTCGATAATTGGCAGCTTAAAATAACAAAATAATGTGACAGCCATGGGCTGAACAATACAAGTTACCATCGAGGCAAACTTGTTGCCCAAAACACATAAAATAAAGAATGAATACTACCTTATAAAACAACTGCAATCATGCAATTAAAATTGACCTTATTCATCGCTATCATCACCGCGATCCACAACTACAAGTTCATTGGCGAATTCCTCCATCTCCTCCACGCTCTCCACTTCTCCCTCTCCAGCCTCCGCTAACTATGTCTGCCTTGCTTGCCTCACGACCATATGCGCGGGGCTCTCTCTCTTTGGACAGACGTCACAGTTCAACTTTATTTATGTGCCATTCTCGCACTCTCTTTGGATCAACCAAGAAATATCTTGCCGCTGCTTCTCCCGAATTTTGTTCGGCAAATTTGACAACTGTCAGCTTAAATGTCAAATCATATTTCTTTCTCTTTGTCGCCATGGTATTGAGAGAAACACGGAGAAACAAGAGAAATTGAAACAAAGCAAAGAACGTTTTTTGTCTGTAAAATATTATTTTGTCTAGTGCGCAAATTTTAAACCATTTAGAACTCTGGCTTTCACCTCCGCAGTCATGTAATTAGAATTTTAGTGTGCGCAATCTGCACTGTCTTAAACAGACAACCTGACGGGTTTAAGAAGATTAAATAGGCCTACAAACCGAAACTAAAAAAACAGACCAGGCTTTTATTTGAGACCGGCCTTTAACCCAAACCTGTACCCACACAGGCGTTTCAAAGGGACATGTGTCTATTTCGGACTCGGCTATTGGAAGTTATTTGAAGGTATTGTGGATTCATGCAGACTGACGAAGACAGACAGATTTTGATCTCGAACGAGCCTTACATTTCGGTGCCGTCTGCGCCGGTGGTTTTGACTTGTATAGAATGATGATGTCATTGTCATCATGTCAAAACCCGCCAAAGGTGCAGAAATGGTACATTCCACTGAAGGGTTGTGTTAAATCGTATGCCATTAGATTACTCTTAGTACACGTTGAGAAATATTAAATAACCACAATGCAGAACCTGTTATTAAAAAAAAAAAAAAAAAATCCAAAAGAAGGATTAATATTAGAAAGGAGAGTAAAACTAAAGTAGCTTGTATGGCCCCTGATTGTAAAGGTAGGCGACTCTGTTTTAATGGTAAACAAAATTGCTTTCAGATTTGACATTCTGCAGAAGGGTACGCGCCTCGTAATGAGTCATAGGTCTTGTGTGTTCAACCTTCAGGTTACCCACTGCACCCTCTTGCCCTAACCTCCTCTATGATGTGAAGTTAATTGTATTCTGATCTTATCATAAATTATAATGGCCGGGTTTCCCAGATTCGTTAAGAAGCTCTTAAGTGCTAAGAACTTCTTTGCAGCGTTCTTAGAATGTTCTTAGGGCGCTCCTAAGAGGTTCTTAGCACTTAAGAGCTTCTTAACCAATTATGTTATGTACATAGTTTTGAAATTATACTGATTTGTGTTATATCTGTTGAATCAAACATATTTGATGTCCCTTATTCCGAAATGGTCTTAAAGGTGCTCTAAGCAATGTTGGGTAACGTCACTTCTATTGATGTTACAGTAAAACAGAGAGCTAGCTCGCTACTTCCTTCCCCTCCCTCCCGTGCAATTGAAACTCTCATAAACATGCATCTGGTTGGTGATTGGCTGAAACAGTTTATGTTTTTTTTTTTTTAAATGTTTTAGCATCACTTAGAGCATCTTTAAATCGGGTGGTGGTAGTGTATAGTTTAAAGGGATATTCCGCCATTTTTGGAAATACGCTCATTTTCCACCTCCCCTCGAGCAAAACAATCGATATTTACCTTGTTCCCGTTCATCCAGCCATTCTGTGAGTCTGGCGATACAACTTTTAGCTTCAGCCTAGCATAGATCATTGAATCGGATTAGACCATTAGCTTCTCGCCTGCTAGCTTCATGTTTAAAATTGACTAAGATTTCTGGTAATTTTCCCATTTAAAACGTGTCTCCTCTCAAGTTAGAAAGTGCAATAAGACCAACTGAAAATGAAACCTGGCATTTTTCTAGGCTGATTTGACATGGAACTACACTCTCATCTGGCGTAATAATCAAGGCAACTTGCAAACGTACCATAGGCGCAGTGATATCGTACGCAGCATCTGAAAATAGTCCCCATAGACAACAAGCAGTAGTAGTGCCAGTAGTTTGCAAGTTGCCTTGATTATTACGCCAGATGAGAGTGTAGTTCCATGTCAAATCAGCCTAGAAAAACGGCAGGTTTCATTTTCAGTTGGTCTTATTGCACTTTCTAACTTGAGAGGAGACACGATTTAAATGGGAAAATTACCAGAAATCTTAGTCACTTTTAAACATGAAGCTAGCAGGCGAGAAGCTAATGGTCTAATCCGATTCAATGATCTATGCTAGGCTGAAGCTAAAAGTTGTATCGCCAGACTCACAGAATGGCTGGATGAACGGGAACAAAGTAAATATCGATTGTTTTGCTCGAGGGGAGGTGGAAAATGAGCGTATTTCCAAAAATGGCGGAATATCCCTTTAACCCTATGAGCCCGACGGACGTAAAGTGCGTCAAAAAACGCACACATTTTCTTTGTTACATTGCTCCGCTATTATTACTCACAGCGAGATGAAACTTATATTGCAGGAAAGAGCAGAACCGGGGCTTTCCAACGATACTAGACACTTGTCTGTACGATCAAGTATGAAAATAAAATAAAATGATGAAGTTAAATCAAAGTATATCATATTTACAGTCTATATTGCTCTGCGTTCACCGGCGCATCCAGAACTCTCGCTTAAATTACTCGCGGACCACGCATCGCACAGACATGACACGCATATCAAATGAAAGAGGAGAAGCAGAGCTTTGCATTGATACCAAATACATCGATCATTTCGTATGATAAAATCAGACGAAGTTACAAACAAATAATAATGTCATATAGCTTTGGCTACCTTTACTCTCGTTTGATTTCCTCGTAAAATCGCGATCAAAAAGATTTGGCACGCATGTCAGATGAAAGAGGAGAGCTAGAGCTATCCACAGATACCAAATACAACCTTCTAGGCCATAAAACAGACGAAGTGACAGCAAAATAATAACTTAATTTAGCTCCACTTACCTCGTGTTTTTGTGTGGAATAGCCTATGTTCATAATCCAGTGTTATCATGTGTTTCTCTATGACAAGTCACGTTCATAACACGGTTTTGAGATCCTAGCACACTCCTGTATGGTATCCAATTCAAGACTCATATTGCATCCAAATTTGTTTGACAAATAAACACTTTTTGCCTTTACTTTGTTCATTGCAATGCAGTAAAACAAATATTATAGAGAGTCATCATCTGTGCACGTCATGTGTGCTACCGCAAACAAGTCATGTCAGATCAGCTAGCGTCACAAATATGGAGTCCAAAAAGTGCCAAAAAGTAATTTTTTCATCACTAAATAAAAATTGCCATTTATTTCTGGAAGGCACACACCACATATTTCTGTAAATTGCTCAGCCCCAAAGTATACCTCCACCATGGTTCTTATATTGCTGTGTTCAGGACAGTCAGGCCTACATAACCATGTAAGTTTTGTCGAGATGTGAGCTTGCTGTGGTGAGATACACATCAAAATGTAAGAATTTGTATAGTACGCTTTTCAACTTTTTATTATTTAAAAATCTAAATCAAATCAATGCAAGTATTTATACATGATATTGTGGCAGATCTGGATAGCCTAGACTGTGCTGAAAAAAACAATATGTCGCATGTGTGAATGGCACTTACAATGACCAGGATAAATGCTTCTAACTAGAGGTAGTGAAAATGCCCTTAAAACAGCTTAGGGCTCATAGGGTTAAGGACTAGTGTGAAAGCCTGACAGCTGTCGCTTCAATTCTTCGGCTTCCACCGTTGTGCCCTTGAGCAAGGCATTAACCCCAAGTTGCTCTGGGGACAATGTAATCCCTTGTAATATAGTTGACATATGTCACTTTGGTGATGTTACTACTGGTAATGTTATGTTTTTTTGTCATTCTTTTTCATTTTCTTACACACAAATAAATATAACCATTTCAACATTATAAATCCTAATTAAATGTATTATAACCTTTGAGAGGTTAAGTATGTTCCAATTTACTTTTTTGAAAATAGCCCACAAACTGCTAAACATACTGTATTATACACTCTATATTTGTCTGTATATTATAGAGGAATATGATGAAAAAATATTTTTTATTCTGAATAAAATAAATAAATGTTGGATTTGCAATTGGAGAGGATGTTCAAAGACTGTATCAACATTTCCATATACATTTTACATCATTTCATAGAACTGGTCCTTCTGATTCAAATGGTATGGCAAATATACTCAAGAAATTGTTTTTTTTGTATGAGGTCATCCAGCACCAAAAATTTAATGTTAGGCATGGGCACAATAGGGTTGAATATCGAAAATGGCTCATCCATGGTGTATGCATGTTATTACTGCAAACTAGCAGGACTGTTCTGTAACTGACATGTACATCTTTATTTTTACAAACTTTATACATATGAAATTAAATGATCAGAAATCTACCATTGCATGTTACGTAGCATTAATAATAACATATATGGTGTTAGCACAAACATCAATAGACAGTGAGGGCCGGATGTACGCACATTTGCGAATTATCATTATCAGCGCCATGGACAAACCCCAGATAGCAAACGCTGTGTACACCCAAGTGTACGTGGTATTTATCAAACTTTCAGTTCATCGGATAATCTGTGCCTTTCTCCGCCCCCTACTACAATTTACGAACGTCCACAACTGAATGGCATAACCTACATACAAAGATTAACCGGGGATCCTTGTTTGTTTACGCAAACCTGGCCAATAAAGCTGATTCTGAATTAACTGATGACAACATTAAAAAATAATTTAATGTTTAGCGATCATGAAATAATACAATACATAAGATGTAGGGAGATAACGAAGTTGAATGGATAAGTGGATAATGTGAAAGTAAAAGTAAGACATTGGAAAGGCCAACGAAAGTTAAGGTTGCTGTTGATTAAGTGCAAAGACGCAAAACTGGTAGTCTAAATAGCAATTATGTTGTCTTTGAAAGTTCCTCTTGTCAACGTATTTAACTGTAATTACCTCCGCCAAGGAGGTTATGTTTTCATCAGGGTTTGTTTGTATGTTTGTCTGTTTGTCTGCCTTTTTGCTTGTTTGTCAGCAAGATAACTCAAAAAGTAGGCTAATGGATGGATTTCGATGAAATTTTCAGGGAAGGTCTGAAATGACCCAAGGAAAAAAACAATTACATTTTGGGCGTGATCCGTATCACCATCTGGATTCAGGAGGCAGTTATGTTTTTTTGGTTTTTTTGCTTTTGCATCTATGTGAACCAAACTGATAAACAGCCTAAGTTACCAACTTCCCAATTAATACATGTACATTAGCCCAAAAGTAGTTATGTGCGTTACTGACCATCGATAAAACCTAAGGATTAAGAGACCTGAGAATGTTTTACTCACTCTGCCATCCATTTTCATAAGTGGTCAATGTCATGGAATGTATAATGGAAGCTACTGGTCTTCTAATTGGCTGTTGGTTTTCTTTCCTTATTAAGTTAATCTACTATGCTTTGTGATGGGTACTTTAAAAATGCTAGACACTATTCTTCATTATTTCTGGAGAGTATTGGGAATGGGTTGGAGAGTGGCAAGGCACTGCAGCCAGTTGCTCCATAGTGCTTGTGACGAGTAGCTACTGTTATTTAACAACGGAAAGTCACAGAAGAGGTGATGGTTGGGATTTTGTTATGAAACAAATGTCAAGGATCTAACTCAATTCAGTTATGCTAAACATGCAGATATTGTGCTTTCTTGAGGGTAACCTAAGGCCTGAAGGTAACCTTTTGCCCACTTATTTCAATTAAAACAGTCACAATATATTCTTTATCCACAAGCAATATGTTAACAACTCTACTTAATGCTGGCTTAGACAACTTGCAGGTAAGTTGCTTTAAAATCTGTCCCAAGTACGTTTTTTGCATTACATTTATAAATTCCAGAATCCATCAGGCCTGGGTTTTGAATGACCAGACTACCTTCCCCCATCATATGAATTCCACCTTCTGCTATGAAAGGACTGTTGGGCACAAGTGTTGTGCGTCCAGGCAAAGTCCAAGAGATGTCAGGCTTGGGAATACCAATGGCAATGCAGTTCAGTGACACAGATGACCCCCTGTAAACTCTTATTACAGAGGCAGGTGCAGTTGTAATTTTTGGAGGGTATACCATGACTGTGACTGGGTAGGACAAGAAAGACGATCCATAAGTATTAGTAGCTTTACATATGTAAATTCCTCTGTCAAATGTGGCTGTATCTTGTACCTGCAGTGTATTGTTTTCCAGAAATAATACTCTGCCAGTGATCTGTGGCTTTACCAGAGTCAGACCATTTGGAAGTGTCCAAGACACTGAGGCCTCTGGCCAGCCCTCAACATTACATGGCATGTTCAAAGTATGCCCAAAAGTAATCTTTATGGGACCGCCACTTCCTCGAATATAAGGTTTTTTTCCTGTGTGTAGTTCAAATCGTTTCTCAGCTTGCCCTGCCACATTTCTTGCCAGGCAACGGTAAATGCCTTTATCAGCAGTCACAGGGCTGGCAATGTGTAGGATTCCATTCCCTACGAAATGTGCAAACCTGTGTAGTCTCATTCCTGGAATAATCTGAGTGTTGTTTGGCAGAATCCATACAAATACTGGTCTTGGCTTACCAGTTGCAATGCACTCTAAA
The DNA here is from genome assembly GCF_963854185.1 of Sardina pilchardus. Taxonomy (NCBI): domain Eukaryota; kingdom Metazoa; phylum Chordata; class Actinopteri; order Clupeiformes; family Clupeidae; genus Sardina; species Sardina pilchardus. The sequence continues at coordinate 30,367,842 of NC_085014.1, read as the reverse complement.
GTTATATGACTACCATCTGACTTTATAGGATAAACTTCTATATTCGGATTAGAGAAGCTGGGCTTTTCAGCAAGTGTTTCTACTTTTAAAGTGACAGTGAGACTAGCTTCACCCAAGCTATTTCTTGCAACACACTTGAACTGACCCTCATCAGACTTTCTAACTCCTCGCAACTCCAGGCTGCCATTCTTATGTACTTGAAACCTGCCACCCTCATATGGCATTGGCAAGGACAAGCCAGATGATGTTGTCCAGATAATGTGTGCCTCGGGCTTGCCTTCACTTATACAGTCCATTAGAGTAGTTTGGTAAGACACTGCTAAAATATTTGTGCTGCGTGCACCCCTGTGTCCATTAATGTATGGCTCCTTGTGTTCCACTTCGAGCTCTATGCTATTAATAGCAGAATTCTGTGAAAAACACATGTACCTCCCTTCATCACTTAAAGTGACTTTTTGGATAATTAGTGTTCCATCCTTAAGAATTTGGTGATGGGTGGAAGTGGATGAAATCACATTTTTGCTAGGAGAAAGCCATGTCACTGTATTGGGAGGATTCCCATAAAATGTACATTTCATATGTGCTGGCTTCCCAAGTTGAGCCCACACAGAATTTTTGTTGTTGGAGACAATCATGGGAGATTCCACTCTGACACTCACTTTCATCTCATCTTCCCCTAATGCATTTTTAGCATAACATATATAGTCCCCCTCATCCTCCTTGTTAATCTGTTTCAGTAATAGTGTGCCATTGGCAAAGGTGACATAATGTAAATGGCTTCTGCTGTCATGTGACTGAAAGGCAGTGTTGGCAACTGTGCCATCTGGAAGGCTCCAGGATACTTCAGGGTTTGGCACACCAGAAGTTACGCAGTCCATCTGGAGTTTTTTGCCATGTATGACACTTATCTGTGGAGCTTGTGTGTTTTCAATCTTGGGAGCCTTCATGAAGACCTCCACTTGAAAGTACTGTATATCCTCTCCATTTGACCTCTGAGAGATGCACATGTAGGTGCCTGCAAGCTTTTCCGTCAGTAGCTGGATTCTTAGGGTTCCATTAGGGAAAGCAGTGATGAATCTTTCAGGGCTAGAAAAAGACATGTAGTACCAATTATTTAAAATATCAACAATATAATCCAGTCCTCTACACAAGTATGCCCATAAACTAGAGTCATGGTCGAGGGCCCTATCCAGACCTGAAGCATTCCGAACTTTTATTACCTCCGCCAAGGAGGTTATGTTTTCATTGGGGTTTGTTTGTTTGTTTGTTTGTTTGTTTGTTTGTTTGTCTGTCTGTCTGTCTGTTAGCAAGATAACTCAATGACATTTTCAGGGAAGGTTAGGAATGACCCAAGGAAGAAACAATGACATTTTGGGAGCGATCTGTATCACCGTCAGGAGTAGTTTAGGTTCAAATGTATGACAACCTAGGGAGAACAATACAGGCGGAGGTCTGCGCTCTCTGCGTGCTTTTCTAGTTTTTACTGTTTTTACTGTTTTTACCAATTATTCCATACTGCTATTAGCGCTAGCAACCGAGCATGTCTCATACTGCACATAAATCGATTCTTTTAACCCTGCACTGTAAAAAATAAATGTGATATGTCAGGATTTTACTGTGTTTTTTTACAGATTTTGTCTGTAATAAATTATTTTTGGAAATTCCATTTATTTTACAAAAATAGACTGTGATTTCACATGTCAAATTTAAAATAACTAGAAATCACTGTAACTGTGAAAAACACTATATTCATGTTCTTTTACAAAAAAAACATCAGAAATGCATATATTTCTAATTGAAAAACGTTAAAAAAATCTTTCGTAATTTCATATGGTTTGAAACATTGAAACTATGTTGAAGCCTGATGTTGAAGTGATATTGAAAGTGTCCCCTATGTTTTACGTTGAATCAACATTGGATTTTCAACTATACTGACACCGATCTTGTGAAGTGCTGTCCCAATCCCAAATACCTATCTGAGCCCATACACCTCTGAAGTTCGCCTACAAATAGGACCCAATGCTGCCATATTTGCCCATATAAGGCGTTCCGGGTGTTGATTGAAGCTAACTGCCTATGGCAAGTTGCATTGTAAGTTAGCTCTGGTATAGCAAAGATCAAAGTGTGCCATCTTCACCTACCGAAGATCACAGTATGCACTTGAAGGCAGAGGACACAACTTTGTAGTGCAAAACGTCTGCACTCGTCCTCGTGAGAGTTTAACAGGTGAGATAATTCAAAATCTCCATGTTATATTTTCCCATAGAAAAAATCTCAAGATGCCGGATCTCCTTATTTGGGCAAAGATGGTGGCTTTGTTGTAGGTAGGGATGCACCGATCCGATATTTGGATCGGATATCGGCCCCGATATGAACAAAATAGCTGGATCGGGGATCGGAAAAAATTTGCCGATCCATGGGCCGATCCGAATTTAATTTAGTTCAAAAAAAGGGTGAGCCATGACGCTCAACCATGCCATTTAGCGCCGCTGCAGCAGACAGCTCACTGCTGTGGGTTAGAGTGTGTCATCACCTCACTGTGGGCTCTGAGTGTTTAAATTCACGGATGGGATACATACAGATACCAAATGTATGTCATAGGATCAAAAGAATGTCGTTACTAACCTCCATTTGTCATAGATTAGGCTAATTACGATCTTCATGCGTTTTGTTGCATTTAGGCAACACGTTTAATGTGTAGTCGACACAAAATAGGCTAGGCTACTCAAACTAAACATTGTCATTTTCATCTCATATCTACAAACTGTTCTTGGTATCAAGACATGCAAATGTTCAAATTGGCTGTTAAAAACTTCTCATTTATTAGATAAAACGTACAATTTCAAGTGCAGTTTACCACCCTTCAAACTCCGTGTGAACTAATTAGTTTATCGTGGGGAAACTGCGGGACCGAACCACTATGAGTAAATAGAGGGGTTTCGCGGGTGACACCACTTTGGCAGGGGTGTTTCAATGTATGTCACTAATATGGGATTTTTATCTGCAAAATTGTTTTGATGGGAGAAAATTATGCATTTGTTGAGTTTCATGTCAGCTAGTTAGATTTATTATTTAGTAATAACTGTAAACTTGAATTTGAATGCTGTTCCAAGTTGCTGCTGGTGCACAACTGTTTATTTTCAATACTAGTAATGTAATCAATAATGATGATAATAATAATACTACTACTAATAATACATTACCTTTATATCTAAGTGTTATTTTGTTAGATTTTTTTCTTAGGAAAGTAATGTTTAGTTAGGGAAAGAATGTTTAAGTCAAGCCTGATGCTTTTAGTCTTTTCCACATGGTGAGGTATACAGTTGATTAATTAACAATGGTATCGGATCGGTATCGGATATCGACCGATACGCAGAGCCCAGGCATCGGTATCGGTATCGAGACTGAAAAAGTCGGATCGGTGCATCCCTAGTTGTAGGCGAACTTAAGAGGTCTATGTGGCCTCACACACTTAGCACCTGAGATCAATTAAGTCTGAGCCTTTTAGTCCTTAGTCCTTAGGGCTCCCATTGGCTGAATCCCAGTACAGCAGTTAGGGATTATGGGTAAGTGTTAGTTTCTTGTTTATAATGTTTAATTTTTCCTCATTACTCTTTATTGTGGCTTTTTGGGATGTGTACCGTATGTCATAGAACAACTGATTGAACAGTCCACAGAAAATGACTGTGTAAGGGATTTGTCAGGATTACCACTATAGAGAAGACCATGATTAAAATACATGGACATTTTAGAAAGTATGTATAGTTCTTCTTGGGTGCAATGCGAAATTGAATACTTTCTCAATTAGCATTCTTCTGCCCCCTTGGCGGTGTCACAAAGTTGGGCACTCAATGCTTACTTGCATTATGTGTCTGCAGAGGCGCTGCTGGAGAAACCCGGGCCCCACAATAATGTTAGTATTATTGCGGAAGGGTTTCTAACACATGGTGTTATTGGGGAGGGAGCTCTAAATATGCATTTGATGAGATTTTAAAATAAACAGTAAATTATTGCAATAGTAAACCCAATATCATGTTTTTCCACACTTTTGTGACATGTTTTGAAAGCTGAATCACATTATTTTGTGTGTCATAAACTGTTATATCACATCAAATATAAATTATAATACAACCAATATCCATGAAAACCAACTAATAACAGCACATTTCTGTAAACGTAAGCATTATTATTCGTAATACAACATTTATTAACCATATTTGTAGGTAATTTCGTTGTTTTAAAAAGTGAAAACGTTTCTAATTAAACATTAAAAACATGAAAATAGGGCAAAATCTTTTTAAAATTACAACTACGAACTGTATTTTAATTATGGAAAATAACTGTATTTTTACGAGAAAGTATTTTTTTGTTACTTCACAGTATTTTTTTGGCGCCCCAGCTGCCGGAAATTTACTGTTTTTTTAAGAGGTTTTTTTTTACAGTGTGTGGTAAATTATCATGCAGGCCTCATGTGCTGCCAGGCAGGAGCAGAAGGATGATGTCACACACAGCTGCAGACCCAGGCCTACTGTAGAAACATTCAATCATTTAAGTGGCAGGCCAAGGGGCCTCATCCACGTCTATGATACAGTTTTGTACTGATTGGAAGTCAAGGGTCTCCTATTTACATAATGGGCAGACATCTAAAAACTGTCAACAGGAACTATGCTGATGATACAGGTGCAAATGGATTCTCCAACCTTATAAGATGTTATTTGGGAATATGAAATGGTGTTTACTGGGGAGGTTTGTTAAAATGTGTTGTAATTATTATTTCTTGATGGTAATTTTTCTCTCTTCAAGGTTGAACTCTCATTAAGTCAAAGATTAATTTATAAAATTGTTATACAAACTCTTTTTTTTATCGGTTTGCCAATGATTGTTAACATCACTATCAATACAAACACAACTGTGATAAATACATATTTTATATTTAGGTCTATATTTAGAGGGAGCTAGTGGATATCCCAGTTGTACTGTATATCCAGTACATCTAGGCATTCCAGAACTCCCTGAAAGATACCCTGTGTGAGAATGTCTCCATTTTAGTGGTTAGGTCTTATATTGCGTTCAACCTCTGTTGCGCCGCCTCGATCATAGCATGTACAGTGGGGAGAACATGTTTTTGATACCATGCTAAAGTTGCCTAAAAAGAGGAATATAAAATTATCATTTGACAATTGATCTTAATGCTTTATTAAAAAAAATAGTAAAAATCAAACCGCTAAGTACACCAATTTTCTTTGTGATTGAAGAATATATCGTAAATAAATAAATGTTCTTCCTTAAATGCTAGGGGGGTATTTGAACCTATGTAACCCTATGGGAATTGAACACTTAAACAATTAAAAATGTAACAATTAAAGTAGTCCCACATCATCAGATACCCTTCACCATAGCTAGAGATTGGCACGGTGCTTTTCCCAGTAGCTGCTAGGCCTATTAGCCTGTTTGATGCTCATTGAGCTCAATGCAAATCAAACAGGCTAATAGGCCTACTGGAAAAAACACCATGCCAATCTCTGCTATGGTGAAGGGTATGTGATGATGTGGGGCTATTCTAAACCTCTGGGGCCAATTGCTCTGTCAGTTAGCATTGCGCTAGCTGTGCTACGATTTAAAACCGTGCTCCTTAAAACGGAGGTTTTGGAGTTTAACACGCAGCTGCGCATGAAGTTTAACGTGATTGCTGTGTCAGAAATGAGACAGGATCAGCTGATTCCTAGTTACTGGGGTTAAACTGCCTGGAAGCCGGAAGTACGCTATTTTGAGTTTTACCCCAGCAGATGCAGTCGTAATTCAACAGTCTTAACGCATTTAAGGATTTTGACGGGATAATTTTTATGACTCTTGTGGTTAAATGCGCTCTAAGTGCCAAAACACTTTGGAAATGTAAAGTACATTTTAATAAAACGCAAATAATGTTGAAATATAGCCTATCATGAAATAGTCAAGGCTACTTTTGTGGAAATCTGAATCTGAAATCTTATCCAGTAGGCTATGCTATATAACATTAAATCAGTCAATCAATCAGTTGTCACGAACTAAATAGAACATTACACGGAGGAGCAAAAATAAGCCTTTTATCGCCACACTTCAGCCCAACTATGGACAAATTATGCTGGGCACTAAACCCACATTCCATGGCTCCGTGCGCATTCCAGCCTTTACGAATCCATGTGGGACTAGGCTACGTATTTTGTCACAATTGTCTTTAATGCCTGTGATGTGAAATGCATGTTAGTGTGTCGGATAGGGGCAGACGTTTTCAAATCATAGCCTACTTGCTCCCCGAGCCCCGCTGGTTGGTTGGTTCTCTCACGGGATGAAAAAAGTACCTATTCTATTCTATTCTATTCTATTCTATTCTATTCTATTCTATTCTATTCTATTCTATTCTATTCTATTATATTATATTCTGTTCTATTCTATTCTATTCAGTCACTGAATGAATGAAAGCGCCTCACACGGGTGGATTCGGTGGAAATCCCTTTCAACGACATGAAACGTAAAAGTGAACCTTCAAATATAGCCTAATAATATTTCAGTGCCCATCAGTCTCTACATTTAGCAACATCACCAAACAGTCCAAAAGTAAATTAAACCCCAAACTAAACTGAAAACTACTGCTTTTAATAGCCTATGCCGCTAACAAAACGCATGTCTGGTCTCACAATAAAACGCACGTAACAAAAGTTCTTGCCTGGAAGTCTGCCTCAAATAAATGCTTTGCGCAGCCTAAGTAGCCTAAATAAAGACCATAATCGAGGGTTGATGGAACGATCTACCGTGCGTTAGGCTATTTTACGAATAGGCCTACTCGTTCTGTGGCTACATTTGTAGGCATTTGCCAACTTAAGCAACTGCTATATTGTAGCCTTTATTGTAGCCTACTGTGTAATAAGTCTAGCCAACAGTGTGTGTATGTGTCGGTTTATGAAGCGTAAGCTGTCACCTATCTTGCTATCCTGCAAACTATGGTTTAGTCTACCGCAAAACCATGTCCTTTCCGAGATTAGACTAACACGCATTAAATGCGCCCTCTAGTGGGTGATTTGAATTTCCTTGAAGACACAGCAATTGAGATCAAGGTAAAACGCAGCAGCAGGTTAAACCACAGGTGCATATGACACAGCAATGGAGCTTAAGTCGTCACGTGACTTCTTGCGTCACCACCGAGTTTAAAACCGTGTTAAACTCCAAACTAGCGACAGAGCAATTGGCCCCTGGAGTCTAAATCCCCCCCCCCCCCCCCCCCGGGGATTTGAAAAACTGTTCCAAACACACATCTCAATTTGCTAGTTTTTGTCCTAGAAACATATAAGTGACACCATTATAAACCTTTAATCAACTAGTTTCCAAATATGTTTTAAAAGAGAATGTACCAATGGCACCTTGTAAAAACAATAAAAGAAAATCCTACAATTGCAGTCCTCTCACCTGCAGCAGGCCCTACATAACTACATAATATTTTTAAATGTTCCTTTTACTTATATGGAGCCAACACTGTTGTTTTCAAGGTTCAAACTTCAAAAGTCTTAGCTTGATATATTTATAGTGTCTTTTTTACCTTTGACCTTTTACCTTTGAAAATCGTTTTTTAAAATAGTTGTGTTTACACTGAATTATAATAAAATGTAATTTCAGAACATCCACTTTGCTCTCATATAATTATTGTGGAGGACCTCTAGAATATACAGTAACCACATGTGCCACTTTTGCATAGATGTTTTTAGTTAGATGAAAAAAATAAAAATCTCAAGGTATAGCTGACTGCCTCAAAGTGCATGAAAAGGCACCGGACCTCCAAGTATTTTAATTCCAACGGCCAAGGGAACTTTATCAGGATGCATAATATCCTGGATCCATGAAATAGCTGGCCTTTAAAAATAAAACTCTGCCTGCCCCTATGTTAACCCTATGTGTTAAATTCCCATAGGGTTACATTGGGGGTCAAATACTTCCTTCCCCCTAGCATTTAAGGAAGAACATTTATTTATTTACGATACATTCTTCAAAAATTGGTGTCCTTAGCAATTTGATTTTTAATCATTTTTTGAATTAAGACATTAAGATCAATTGTCAAATGATGATTTTATATTCCTCTTTTTAGGCAACTTTAGCATGGTATCAAATACATGTGCTCCCCTGTATCAAAACTATGGAAGCAGTCACACATCATAAACCTAAGGTGTCTTTCACCACAAACTAATCAGAGGTTTCTTCGGGTGATGAGGTTTGTTAGTTTAGCTAATGTTATGACTTTAAAATCTTATTTGATAATGTGGTAAGTAGCTATTATGCAAGGCAGTAAATAATATTGCTAGGTCAATGCTATTTTGGTAGACTACCATATGTGATTACTCACATCAGCTAGCAATTCTGCAGATGAATCCAAGCTATTGTTACCAAAGTGCTAATGTTATTCAATGATCGCACATATGTCCCTTGCTGGTTACCGTTGTTTTAAAATGGCTATATATGTGTAAATAAGTCTTTCTAAGCTGATAGGTATGCTTTGAATTGGTGTTGGTAATTAAACATGAATGAGGCCACATTTATGAAATGGACATGTTGATTTTGTTAACAAACAACTGAAAATGTTACAGTGGACCTTTAATTATCAGTAGTGTCTAATTACAATTACAACATCGGTAAATGAATTACCTGAAATGATGTGAGAGAAGTATCTTGGATGGCAATCTCCAAACTGTTGCTGGATAAGAACAGTGCAGGTATATTGTTGAGCCATACATGGCAGAAACATTATGTTGTTGTTGCTGTTGCTTTTTTGGGAGGTATGAGTTCTGTTTTGTATCAAGCAGAAATAATCGCTTGACAGAACCCACTGCATTGGTAGCTGTGCACTCATATTTTCCACTGTCGGTCACTGAGGTACTTTTGATGTGGAGTGTTCCGTTAGGAAAGACAAAGAAGCGTTGCTTAAGAAGCTGGGTGGGTTTTAAGATTGTCCCTGCAGGAAGAATCCATTTAATGACTGGTTGGGGTCTCCCCATTGCTGTACAGTCCACATAAATGTTTGTTCCAACAGATATTACCAGGCTTTCAATTGCATCTTCATTGATGGTTGGCAGTGAAGCTATAACATTGATGTTATAGGTAATTGTATCTTCCCCAGCTACATTGCTGGCAATGCATTTATAGTACCCTTCATTTGAAAACATTACTGATGGAATGTTCAGTGTGCCATTAGCAAAAAGTGAGCCTATTGCGTTTGCTCCCACCTCTTGCAATAAGGTCCTGTCAGGAAGAATCCAGGAAATTTGTGCTTTGGGTTTTCCCAGCGCAATGCAGTGCAGGTTAACTGACCTGCCTACATATACAGAAACATCTCTTGAGGGTGGATTTACAATTTTTGGAGTCTGTGTCACAACAAGTAGAGTGACTACACTATGGGCTGCACCAAATATATTTTGTGCTGAACACAGGTACTGTCCTTTGTCCTCTGGCTGAAGATTTCTGATGACAAAAGTGCCATTTTGAAGAACTTCAAACTTCAAACTTTCCTCATATTTTCTACCTGTTTGAATTGTAGCACCTGCAAAGGAACAAGCAAAAGAACAATGTACATTAAACTGTAGGGAATGAGTAATCTCAAACCAAATTGTGCTGCGCATTCATAACAGTTTCTACAAATGCCTGCTGAAGACAGAGCATCTTTTCTGCTTTTGCAGGAAATGAAGTGACAAAAGCTCAACAGGTCAGTGTCAAAAGGTCCACATAGGTACAGTATTGCGGCCTTAAAACATATAAACTTTCAACTTTTCGCAAAATCCACAACTTCTCACATGGCTTGTCACCATTCACCCTCACAATTTTGAGGGATCAATCTGGGGATATTTCACACTCTGAGTGTACAAAGAAGGAACATTTTGCCCTGTCACCCCTTGACCATCCTGATGGCCTCTGCCCACCCTCAAATGATAACAATAATAATAATAATGATAAGATGATCATCATGCTTACCTGTAGATACCTTCTTCCATGAAATCGTAGGTGTAGGACTACCAGTGGCCTGGCATGGAAGAGTCACATCTGTTTCAGGTGGGGCTGAAACCACAACTGTATTCATAGATAGAATTTGTGGTGTCAATCCACTAGCCATCACACTAGCTGTGGAGTATATGCTGTAAGTGGCGACTGGGGTAGGGGAAGGTGTTATAGGCTTGTAGAGATGGTACATTTTAGGGGTCTGCTTAGATATTGGAGTGGGCATGATAATCTGTGACTTTGGGGTAACAAGCTTCCCAAACTTTAAGAGAAGAGAGTTTAACTGTGATTGCCTGTATCGATTGCGGAGTCTGGAGAGCAAGTCCTTGTCACTGGGTGAAGGTGAGTGATGAGTTGGATGAGATGCAATGGTCCGGCCATTTACAGTGTTACGGATGAAAGTTGTGGGTCTTGGAGACCAGTTTTTGATTTCTGGACGACTGGTCGTAAAAGGGGTCCGTTGTTGGAAGTTCCTAGATGGTTGTAGTGCCATGCCAACAGTGTTCAGAGTTGTAGCAGATAATGGCATAGTAATAGTGGTCTCATGTTTTCTTGGACTGAAAGTTGTTGATGTGAAAATCATTGTATTTTCTTTATTGTTATTTCTTTTGATATTTATATTCGTACTATTTACATGTTCATTATTTATATCCCTTACATGTTTCTCCTCTGAATAAACATTATATTCATTTTTTGTTATTAAACTTATGCTCTCATTTAGAAATGTTACATGTTTAGCCGTATAACTTATAGCTGCATTTGTAGTGTACATTCCATCTTTAGTGCGTTCATGAGATTGTAGGAGATTTGTAGTTGCTGACGAATTAATATCTCCACCTCTAAATTGATATTTTCCAGTTATATTCCTATCTCTAGGTGCTATATTTATGTGATACCTGTTTTTTGTTCTATTCCAAGACATTGCATTTATTGAGGTCTCAGTTGTGTCCTTATTAGGATCAGGAGTATATCTGTTAGGGTGAAATCTTCGCAGTGGTGGTCTTCTGCGTCTTAAAGGTGGGGGTCTCCGTATTTGTGTGAAATTTGGCTTTATGCTTAATCTGTCCCTCGACTTGATTTCAACCCTGGTCTCTATGTCCTGAGCTTTTGACTGAAGTGTGGCTGTGTCATTGTTTTGCCCAGGAAAATCTGAATAATCTGTGTGATGGTTTATTTTTTTCATATCTTCTGTTGAACCTAGGTTTTGATTTGATTCATGTTCAAGAACTGTGCTCTTAATTTCATCGATACTATTTGTGATCTTGGCTGCAAACCTTTGAGCTGCTATGGTGGTGGTAATTACACTAGTGACATTTGTTTGTGATTTTGTTGTTGTTGTTGTCTGGGTAATCAGTGGCAGTGATGGACCTTTAG